>NC_084651.1:12946701-13253701 GCF_019802595.1 Syngnathoides biaculeatus
TCATTGACACGTTTCGAATTATTATTATTTTTTTAAATACATACGGGCGCAATTTTCATCAAATTATATTGGGAGTTGTTTGCAGATCCAATGAAGTGTATTTGTTTAGTACTTACCTTTTTGGTTGAGGACCGAGCGGTCGTTTTGCATGATGGCTTTGCACTGCTCAAGGTTTCCTCCCTGTACAAAGTCAAATATGTCCCCGTTACTCAGGGAACGTGAAGGTATCGGATGCATTATTGTGGTTTCACTTCCGCAGTTCTGACTTTCTTGTGTTCTTCTACAAGGACCTAACACCAGTACTCTTTTGGATTAATACGGTTGGATCTGGAGCTTTTTAATGCAAAACGAGATCTCAAAAAAGCGTATTTTGCAACGCGAAAGGGATGTAACGGTCAATCACTGGAGACAGACTAACCACGCCTAAAGCACCCGATTGGTTGAACCTACCGCGTGACCAATGACGTAAAATGGAAAAAATAAAAACGAAGTGATACATTTTTTTAAATACTTAGTTACGTTTCTTTTTTTTTAATATAGGATAGTACACGCTTTTATGTATTTATAACTAGATACTATGCTCATGTCGTTTCTAGTTATTTACTTTCTCCGGTAGGGGGCGGTAATGCTCCACCCGCAGCCTCGCGCCGTTCATTTCACCCAACAGAACTCGAAGTAGGTTAGTCGCAAAAAATACAAAACTGTACATTAGCGTGGCAAATAAACCACCTTTTCATTATTTTACTCGTAGTTTAATCCAGGAGAAACAAAGCGAGCACACATGCAGGTGACGTGTGACTCGTGCGGGCTTGGCGTCCACTTCTCATTCTTGCAACATCTCCATCCTCCGGCCATAAATGTTAAAAAAAAAAAATGTAACGTCTACTCGTCGTCTAATATGGAATGAAGGACAATGAATGTAGACTGCTTACTTTTTACCAGATTTATAGTAAAGTTAATTTTTTTTCTTGTCCTTGATAAAAATAGTAGTAGTATAGCATTTCCCCACTAGATAGCACTGTTTGTTAGTTTTGCGACGTTAATCTTTTTTTTCCACCGCAGGAATTTTACGATTATCTGGTCGAATGGTTTAATAATGTGACAGTTATCAATCCTTTTATGTTGTATAAGTGTTGTGGGTTTAATGTTTTTGGCATCTTTTTCAGTAACTGGTATTATCATCTTGTATATCATCTTGTAATCTCAATTTATTTGTCGCTGCAATCACTGCTCCTGCAAATGTCATCTTTTGCTATAACTCAGAAATGTAACACATTACTTTCAATATTATTTATAGAGCCCAATCAAGGATACGGCCTTGTTCTATTGCAATAAATTATCCATTTTCCCCCTGTGTAATTTATTATTGTGGTTCTGGCCTTCCACAGCTTGGTGATTAGTGGTTTATATCTTGTGGTATGACCTATATACAGTATTTCTTCTGCCAATGTCTAATGGAAACTGGATTGCGATACCTTCACACATTTGTTTAGCAGTGATGTCACTGACTTGTCTTTGGGTGTTTCTTCACAGCTCTCACAATGTTTCTGTCATCAATTGCTGTTGATACCCTTTGGCAACCTGCTCAGTATGTGTTGCGCAGTTTCTTCTTTTTCAGGACATCCTGGATTGTTGTATTGGCTACGTACAATGTTTCTGCAATAGCGCTGATGGATTTTTTTTTCTCTTCACTCAGTCTCAAAATGGGTGAATTTCCTCCCATAGATAACTCCCCGGTTTTTACGTTTGCTTATTAGTAAATGCAGTTTGCACAGGTGAAACCCCAAACCAAAAATCACTTGTTTAAGAAATCAAATCACCTAAGTAACTGGAAACACCCATCAGTCACATGTTTCAATACTTTTACTTACTTGAACTGTGGGTTGGTTCAAACGAAACGTGCTATGTCCCGAGTTGTTTTACACATCTGTGATGTAAATACCATGAAATAAAAGCTGGAATTCGGAACTTCTGAAACTCAAATGTATTCCGTAGACATCGATTTCCGTTCCAATAATTTTGGAGGGGGCTTTTTTTTTTTTTTTTAAATTTTTGTTATTATTCCATCCATCCATTCTTTATACTGCTTATTCTGTTCAGGGTTGCTGGTGAGCTTGAACCTCTCCCAATTAGGGCGAGATACATCCGGGACTGCTTGTCAGCCAATCGCAGGGCAAACAGCCATTCACAATCACGTCAAAAGGTGATTAAGTCATCAATTAACCCAAGACATGTATTGAGAATATGGAAGGAAGTTAAAGTGCCTGGAGAAAAACCACACAAGCACAGGAAGAACTACCAAACGCAACACGAGATGGCTGGATCTTAGATTCCAATCCTCAAGTGCGAGGCGGATGTGCTAACCATTCACACACAGTATCGCTTTTGTTGTAAATTCCCCTTCAAAATGATTTTTAATTGAGGACCACACTTTCTTACTCATGGGTTGCTGTCATGTTGACTCATAGCATGGCAGCCGCCGACCTGAGAGGTCTATTAAAAGCCCAAGTGACTGAGCTGTGGTAGGAGGGCCTCATCCATTCGGCGCAGCAATACTTTTTCACTTCTGCTTCTTTGGGGTAGTCAGGAGGCACATGACCTGAGCCAGCTGATCTGAGTTACTCTCCTTGTTCAAAGTCCATTCTACTTGCTGTCGATTAGTGAGGGCGGGCTGTTTTCCGGGAGGGTTCACACAGCACAACGCAGTTCATTAAGCGTCTTGTCATGTTTTAGCAGGTCTCGGCTTGCCTTTATTGCTGACATGCAAACGTGGACAGAGTAGGAGCTCAGCCGGACTCCCCCGCGTCACTTTCACGTTTCCTTCTTAAGAGCGTGGATAGTCACACATGGCTCTCACACAAACACAGGTAAGAACTTGTGTTGTACATTCTGTAATCGTCTATGTTTCATTGAAATGGTGATAAAAAGCGCACATTCCATTCACACACACACACACACACACACACCACACACACACACACACACACACACACACACTGACAAACAAAAAGCTCACATTTGTGAGGAATGTGAGCTGTCTTTACAATCCACTTCCCTCTTCATAGATCACAAGCATGTTAATAGAATGTGCTCATAATGTAGTTGTTGTATTAAGTCAATGTTTTTGGTTACTTCTTGTTCTAAAATGTAAATTTGAATCCAAGACTTTCATGCAATTCATTAGAAATCTGACTTCAAAAGTTGTCTAAGTGCTGTGTGATGGATACAAAAAAAAAAAAGAAATCACCATCCCAGGCAACAGTAGAGAGCTGTCACTCATGGGGCACCGTTGTGTCTCCTACAGCATTTCATGCAAGCTGTTGCATGTAAATATACAGTATTTCATAGTTAAATTTCCATGATTTGAAAATAGTGTTGAATTAATTATCGATGAGTCACATCTTAACCAAAATTCTGTATCACAACTATAATGGGGAAGTGTAAATCCACTCAATGAAACCCTTGCATTGAAACTGAAGTTTCAAAAAAATTGCATGTCTTCATGTTCATGTTAGTTGTGTGGGGCTCCACTATCATGAGAGATGTATAATTAAAGTTGCCTGTCATGTTGTGCTTCCGGATATCCTAAATGGAATCCAGCGAGTCACCAATTCTGTGCAAATATGGGCGAATACCCAATTTAGTGGAACATGGTTTTGGTCTTCAGTGTGATGAATTATTTTTTAAGGACAGACTGGATCTTATTTGGAAAATGTCAAGTGTATGTCATTAAATAGAGAGATTTTTTCTTTTTTAATATATATAATGAGATGGGGGAGTCTCTGTATTTCTGAATGATGTCTTTGTATTCCCCTGCAGGAGGATGGCATAAAAGGAGAGCGGGTCAACAAAGAAACAGGAGAGCTGAGTGCTTCAGGGGAGTTATCGGTCTCCGTGCAGCACGATGTGAACAAAGCAGATGTCACAAGTCGAGATCGTCCACTCTCTGACTTGCTCAGTGAAAAACTGCACGAACTTGAGATTCAACAATGGTCAAATTTGGATCACAAAGGGGCTGCGGTGCCTTCAGAGAAGCTGCAAGAGTATCTAGTCCAAGTCCTGCCTCTCTACGTACAGGTATTAACCAGACTTGCACATTCTCTCCTTCTCTTGTTGGCTAAATATTAAGATGTAGAGTACATTAAGGAATCACAAGTGTATAGGAACATTTCAAGTTTCAGTAGCACTTTCAACAATGCTGTTAAGGAGCATGGTTGCAAAGGTTAAAACAACATTCTGGAATCAGTCCAGATAACATCAGGTGAGAGTCAGATGTTAGATGTTTGTTTGCCTTTAGTCGATCCTGTCACTCATCCTTTAAACAACTCATTCGACTTCCCTGTAGTTTTCGCTACTATTTGCTCAATTCTCAAGTGCAATTCAAAAACCTTGGGGGCCTTTGCTTAAATTTAAGTGTGTGTGTAGATGTGCACAACGAATGGTTCATGATACCCAAATTTATTAGAAAAATTACAAGTTCAAACCATGATCATGTGTGAGATGTCAGTGAATCTTGTGAGACTTCAACTCAGTGAGCAAGATTTACTCCACAAGTGTGTGTTCCTTTTTCCATTTTGTGTGTGTGTGTGTGTATGATTTCACAGCAGAGGAGTACGAGTTATGACCCAAAAAGTGTTATAATTACAACTTATTGTGACGAAGGAAAGTATCTGGCTGCTCAGTACAATGTGACTGTAAAACCCATGTGTCCTTTTTCTGGACTACTTATCATCACTCAGTAAACTATCTTTGGGTGGGGGGGGGGTGGTGGGGGTAGACCCTGAACTGGTTTCCAGCCAATCGGAGTCCACATACAGTCAAGCAACCGTTCACATCCACACACATTTTAGAATCAGGAGCATGCTTTTGGAATGCGGGAGGAAGACAGAGCACGTGGAGAAAACCCACACGAGCACGAGCAGAACATTCAAACTCAACAAAGGCCGTTGCGCGGATTCAACTCCCAACTGCAGAACTGTGAAGCGGATGAGCCAAACTTTCACCCACCTTGACCAAAACCATTTATTAAATTTCAAATTCCTCCAGAAAGTAATTTTACCAAGCAGATAATATGTTCATCGCACAGTACACACTTTTTTTTATGTACACACACTATCATTCAGGGGATACTTTGTGGCATCTTATATCATACACTGACCTTGTCTATGACAATTTCTTTCTAATCATAGCATTATTATCATAGTTATTCTATGGTATTATCATACAAATATCTCTCGTGGTAGCTCTATGGGTGCATACATCTATCCCTCTATACTTTTGTATTTTTAAGGTATTGAAGATAGTCACTCCACACTGAGACTTGAGTCTGAGCTCTGTTCACCGATTCTTCCCGTATAATCGGACTTGGTCTTTCACCATCAATGTGCTTGGTCATAACCGGACCACTTTAATAAACTCTGATGTGGAAGTGAGCGGATCAGCCCTGTGAAACTGCTCTGTGTTGGCTTGCATTGGGGTTTGCCTCATACGTAAGCCTCATGATCAGCATTCATGGATTTACACAAGAACAGCACACCCAGTGAAATGCGATATCCTATTATGGAAGTGAAAGAGAACACAGTGCTCGTTGTTGAAGTACCAACTTCGAATAAAGCACCTTTGTTTAGCTACAAGTGGGGGAAGTGGAAAATTGAAACTTCAAATGGATGCGTTTATCTGTCGTGTGTGTTAGCAATATTGGAATTGAGTGTCTTCTCTTGACGGCAGGTGTGTGAGGAGGGTGGAGGACTTGAGGGGCTGGACCTAAAGGGACTCGCAGCTCTCAGCGCTGAGACCGTCATCTCTAACATCCACAACAGGCTTGCAGAGAGGCCTGCAGGTTAAGTCACGTGGGTGGCACCCTCGCCCCCAAGCCCTTCACACACGTGGGCTGTCGTAGTTGTGATTTTAGGGACTTTCCGCCTCTCTCTTTACTTCTGCTTTTTATCTGTGCTATAATATAATTATCCACAAAGCTGAAGTGCCTTTATATTATTAAATATCACTCATGCTCAGAATGGAAAGTCGTCACGTCCTTGTTTTGTCATTGCATTGTAAGGATAAAAAGATTGCAACACACATCTTACATCATCAAACATGAGGATCAATGTCATTACATGTGGTAATGTGGTTCATAGGCAAGCATGCTTGGATGGGTTTGGTGTGGAAGGATCGCAGGGGTGCTGGAGCCTACCCCAGCTATCATCATTTCTACTTTATTAGAAAGTCCCAACATCCTACTCCTAGCTTTGTTTTTCTTTAAATGAGGAAACGTTTTGTCATCGTTCTTTCTTTTTGAAGTTATGACAAACGCCATTCGGTTTCTTCATGATTTGACGGAGTCCATTGAAGGAATTTGCTTTGAGTATTACTGTTTCTCACGTTGAATCTTTTTGTGTTCTTAGAAGACGCCCGTGAGGAAGTTGTGCGATTCTTTCAGAGGGAAGGCGAGGAGGCAGGCAGTCTAGGATGGCTGCTGCTGAAATCGCTGTTGCTGCTAACTGCTGACAGCTCGGTGAGTTTATTGAGTTCCGTGTTTGCTTACATCATCTGAGAGAGAGGACTTCTTTATTCATGGAAGTTAAAATACAACCACTGGACATTTATTTATTCAATAAACTTGCACAAGAGAGTACAAACCAAGTCAGGTTGTTTTTACACAATGAAAAATTAAGCATTTGCAGAGAAGACATTTTAATGAGGTGGAACGGTGGATCAGCTGGTAAAGCGTTGGCCTCACAGTTCGAAGGACGCGGGTTCGATCCCAGCCCTGCCTGTGTGGATTTTGCATGTTCTCCCCATGCCTGCGTGGGTTTTCTCCGGGCACTCGCGTTTCCTCCCACATCCCAAAAACATGCAACATTGATTGAACACTCTAAATTGCCCCGAGGTGTGATTGTGAGTGCGGCTGTTTGTCTCAATGTGCCCTGCGATTGGCTGGCAACCAATTCAGGGTGTACCCCGCCTCCTGCCCGTTGACAGCTGGGATAGGCTCCAGCACTCCCCACGACCCTTGTAAGGATAAGCGGCATAGAAAATGGATTGAATAATGGTTGGACATTTTAATGGAAACAAGGTATTAAAAATAAAATCTATGTAATCTAAGTGGTGTATTATAAAGAAATTATACACTAGTACATATTTTAAGGCATTTTATGGCATCATTGGCATTGAGAGAGCAGTGCAAGAACTAGAATGAAAATTCATAAGTTGTCCAGCTGTACCTAATGACATGTCCAGTCGGTGTACCTAAAGTTATTATAGCAGCATCACACATATCTTCACCCTAATATATCACTCGACAAATGCATGCAATTAAGAACAAAAACAAAAGAGGTTTCCATTCCTTCCCACTCCATTTGTATTTGTAGGTGACATTA
Organism: Syngnathoides biaculeatus; assembly: GCF_019802595.1. Taxonomy (NCBI): domain Eukaryota; kingdom Metazoa; phylum Chordata; class Actinopteri; order Syngnathiformes; family Syngnathidae; genus Syngnathoides; species Syngnathoides biaculeatus. The sequence goes on from NC_084651.1 coordinate 12,954,081, forward strand.
TCATCTATGAGTCCAGGACTTCCTGCTGTTCTTGTGAAATGTTTCTACCTGCTCGTGTGTATCCCACCAAAGGAGGACATAACTATGGAAGAGAGCTTTCAGGAGCCTCTAACACAGGTGAACATGGCTTGACTTCTCCCTCTGACATGAGTACGTTTACGACTTGATAATACACTTCATAATGCCATCAAAACACTTCCATCTTTTTTAGGTTCTTCTCCAACTATGTAGGTGGCCACTCAATGTAGAGAGGCTGGTAGAGACCCAAGAGCTGCAGTGCCTAATTATTGGACTCACGTCGTTTTGGGACCAAACCTCCAGCTCGTGGAGGCATCAGGCCTCGCGGTTCCTTAAGGTGGTTTCAGGTGTAGCCACGAGCAACACCGTTCCAAACCTGCTTGGTGAGCTGACTATTGAGCATTGTGTATGCTTCTATTTTACACTAAAAATTATTAAATTCAGTGTGTTTTCCTCCTCAAATTCAGTTATTTTTTGCATAGTTTGCGCTGCTTGTTTAATGTCATCAACTAAATGTACAATTTTTGAGTTTGTTTTTTAAATCACGAAAAAATATATTCAAAGCTGAAGGCCCTGTGTGAAAAAGTAATGACCCTCTAAACCTAAAGAACGGTTGGACCCCCCTGTGCAGCACCATTGCATTCACAGATTATTATTTTTTTAAATTCCATCAGTGTACCAGCATAGCACCACCACTCAGATGAAGTGCTATACAGTATTGTAGTAGTTTTATCACTGAGTTACATTTGTAACTGATTCCATTTTAAATGAATATTTTACAAATGTGAATTGCAATGTCTTCCACCTCAGAGAAGAACTGCATTCGCATCTGCATCCAGAATCTATTGCGCATCAACTCAGAGGTGCCTGGCCCACTATTAGCTGAGGTGGCCGTGGCTGTGTTCAGCTTCATTCGGGACACGTACCCTCTCAGTCCGGCCCTCTTCACTGAGTTTGACTCCCACAATGGCTACAAAGCCCTTGAGGGCATTCTTAAACGGTGAGATGATTAATATATTTCAGCCCTTGCTGGATTTATTTTAGGGGGGAATCAATTCCACATTACCCGCAATGATGTGGAATTTCAAGGTGTGGAAAAAAAAAATCGGATAAATTTGAATCATGTTTTCCCTTTGAGTTTTTCCATTTATTTTTTTAATTGCCGATCATTCTATGAAAGTTGTGAAGGAGGCGTGTCAGAGGATCAGTTTCAGTCTGTGGAGGAGCTGCTGGTGCTCATTGCCTCACTCACCCTGCTTGGAAAAACGGAGCTCAAAATGGTTCTGTGTGTCAGCCACCCGCAGCCTCCGGGCTTTAAATTTGAGCCGCCCCTCAACAAAGGTAACGTCAACGTCCTGCTTTGAACTTTTTTACTCACATGCTTAATTCCATCATTTCATTTGACTTGGAATGCGGGCCTGCCCACTTGATTCCTCCTTTATGCTGTTGCAACTGGCCACCTAAACCTCCACTGCCCCCACCTGTACCCCACTGTGGCATGCCGTGTCCCTCCGCTTAACAGGAAGCTGAGGTGATTATGTCTGGGATGATGAAGTGGCGGCGTCCCCTATAACAATGTTAGGATGCCCCACATCTATTCACCACTGGCCTACAACAAGCGACCATCTATCATAGGTCCACTCCCCACTCCCCGCCCCCACCACAGAGTCAAGACTCAAAAAATTGACCCCCAAGCCCCCACACACACATTCACACACTGAGCACCCAACACAGGAAGGAGACGAACTCTTTCCTTCTCTTGCCATCACAGGGATTGTGGAGTCTCGTGCTGATCTTATTTGGTTGTGATGCAATTTAACGTAAGGGTCAACATGAATCCTATTACTAAGGAGCTCTATATTTATCCACAACACCCCCCAGTGTGTTTTCTGGCTAAATCTAATACCTTTCATCTTCATATTTTGACAAGGTGGCAAACAAAATACATCAAGGCAGAATATGATCTTTTTCATTTACACACATACTCACATACTGTATGTGGTATGTTTTTTTTTTCCCTTCCAATCCATCCATGTATGTGCAACTTGATTTGTTTTGCAATATTGAGCATCTGCTTGATGTTAACCACTCGCTATAACATATTGGTTGTGCTTTCTAAATTGAATTGACATTGTCAGAGAAAATCTTACAAAAGGATTTTCTTAATGGAATCTTTTGACTATATTTACCTTGCGCAGCTCCTCATTGAAATAAATCTAACATCACTACTACAGATGCATTTTCTTTTCGTGTCAATTCTCAACTTTTTGTTTCAGGTTCATCAGTAAAGAACTTGCCTGCCTTCGAGCTCCTGCAGGCCTCCCTGCTGCAATCGGAGGATTCATTGCTGTGCTGCCAGATCCTAAGAACACTTCAGATGATTTGGGAGAGAGACAAATCCAATTTTTTCCTCCTGGAGTGGACCGTCCAGACTATGGTCCAATTAGCCGCATGCGTGTGCTGCAAACCAGCAGCGGTCCAAACTATGTTCTTTTCAATGCTTGAGATGGTAAGTCCTTTCAAATGGTTCTTCTGTATGTGTGATTTCTCTGCCAGTACTGAGCCAAGTCTGGGTCACCCAAAGGTCATTTTCAAGCTGAACTACATTCCCCATGAGGTGCTACGTGTCGTGCTGGGTATCCTAAAGCAGAATTTGTCAGGGTCACTGGCTGTTGGAGTTGTGGGAAGTGAGTTTGGAGTGGCAGCTCTTACAAGTTTCCACAGGTAAGCAGCGCTACTTTGGAAAAATACTCTATAAAGCCGAACATATTGGGACAAATGTGTGTCGGAAAATTTACGTTTTATATGTACTGTACCTCATATTACTTCTATTACTTTTATACAATCTTCACATGTATTATATTTCCATAGCTCGTAGTCAGCACAGTAATTTTGTGTGTCACAGCCATGTTGTGAGTACTAGCTGTTTTACTCACTCTCTGCATGCACCCGTTCTGATGAAGATAAATTCAACTGCAGCTGGACAAAGATTATTGTTTTCTTTCCTTTTGTGACTCTTTCACTTTTCACTTGTATCTTTTCCTCTCTTCGCAAAGATTTCTTGAGCTCTAATGCGCTAATATCATTATATCAGAGGCATAAAAAAGGCTACAGTGGTTTATGATTGTGGTTATTATTATTGATGGTTGGAATACTATGAAGCCATGCAGTTATAAAATACTGCAAATTACAACAACACTAATAATGAAACCGAGGCCCTGTAGCTCAGTGGTTAGAGCACTGGTTTGGTAAACCAGGGGTTGTGGGTTCGTATCCCACTGGGGCTTCAACTCCCTGAGAAGGGTTGCGTCAGGAAGGGCATCCGGCGTAAAAATTGTGCCAAACATGTATATGCGTTCATCTGAGATGACACGCTGTGGCGACCCCGAAAGGGACAAGCTGAAAGAAACACACACACTAATAATGAAACCGTAGCTATCTTTGAGACAATGACATGTTGGTCTCGTTTCTAGGATGATGATACACAGTGGCATGGTCACGGAGGTGTTGAGTGACAGGGGCCTCTTGGAGTTGCTGCTTGGGGAACTTCGCAGGCGAGCAAAGATCATCCGGAAGGCTGGAATTGTCTCCTCTCCACAATTAAGTAGGAGACAACAATATGTGACTTCCCTTCTGGTGTCGTTTCAGTGCACTTTATAGCCAGCATTGCATAATTGGCACTGAGCAACATGTTTGGCAATGATTCATTGCATGTGCCTGTCATTATGAATCATTTTAGCATAAAATTAGGAACTCTTCTTGGCCTCTATGTCTACTCTGAAGCACTTGGTATTGTGTTCCTTAGATCCGGATCAGCAACCACGCGTAGAGAATGGCGACATGTTACTCACCACTTGTATGCTGGAAGTAGTGTCTGGCCTTACTTTGCGCTCAATCAAAAACACAGGTAAAAAATCTTTTGATTCAATTTTGATGGAAATGCCCGTTTGAAGAAATCCATCACAAAATGGCTTACATTATTTGTTACCTATGGTTGGTTTGATCAAGTATTCAGTCACTGATTACTGCACAGGTCATTTGTGACAATTTCACCATTCAGATTTACATATTTAAAGTATACATTTAGTATATTCAGTACTCCTTGCCAACATTTTTACTTTATGTTTCAGTTTCAGTGCGAGAGTTTGGTATGGTTCCATACATTAAGATCTTCCTGGATGAAGCTCAGTATCGTGGTCCCGCTCTGTGCATTTTGGAGCATCTTGCCGAGCTGAACCCCGAGGAGTTCATGAGTACTGCTATTGGAGCACTCTGCTCCTCCACACAACAAGAACTGGCTTTGAAGCGGGACATTTTACAGGTACTTGCTTCCAACACACACCCAGATGAGACACCGATCTTTGCATGAGCCCGGCTCATCTTCCTCATCTCACATCAAACCATGACAAATTGTAATGCTCTTAAAATATAATTAGCAAGTCAATTTATTTTCTTTACTTGCAGGATGTTGACTCGATTATTGACAAAGCAGATTGATTTGCTAAACCAGGTTTAGCTGTTAACTCCGGACCGATTTGATTAGCCCAGCACCATTCTGTGGTGCTGCTATCCGATCGGTGAATGGGCCTGAGATCTGATTAGGCTTAACGAGGTTACACACCTACTGTATGTGTCTGATTTTTATAGATGGGAATGATGGGCGCTCTTACTTGCAGATATTGTGTGTGTGTGTGTGTGTGTGTGTGTGGTGTGTGTGTGTGTGTGTGTGTGTGCGCGATTCTTGTGCTTGTGTGCTGTTTGTGCTAACACGGTTAAAGCAGGTGGCAATCAGATTGGCGCTGACCCGGGCTGCCAAGTGTTCAGAGCCATTGTGATTACTCCGGTTTCACTTAATCACATTTGCCCCTGCGCTGTGCCTCACACTTTACCTACCTGATGGATTAGCTCATCAAATTAAATTAAGATAATCTGGTTTAGTTGACCTCCAAAAACTATTACCAGAAATGATTTATGATATATTTGTATGTTTCATCTATTTTTCATTGCATTGTTTTAATTGACTGCAGCTCATTTTGAGAGCTTTCTGTCTACCAAACTATTTATCCAACTGCTCACCAACTCTTTTTTTGTCAAATGTCTCTTTCCTGGACCTCAGTCTATATTAAAGGTGCTGGAGACTCCAAATAGCTTGGACGCGTTTCGACGGGCTGGCGGCTTCACTGGACTCCTCTCACTCGTGCTCGACATGGAAGGTGCTCTGGCTGACCCTCCTCGGGGAGAAGTGTGGCGGTCTGTCGGCCACCACCAGTTGCTCGACCTCCTCCTTCTCGCCCTGCACATCTTGTCCTCCGCTGTCCATCTGCATGCGGTGAATGCACACTTTTTTCAGACGGGTGGCTTTTATGAGAAGCTGGCTGAGGCTCTGCTCCAGCTGGGCTGCTTCCACTCTGAGAGGAGGAGGTGGGAGCCAGACGAGGGATGCTCTATCATTATTGGAGAAGACTACCAGCTTCTTGGAAGAAGTTTCCAACAGTTTGTTGAGTTAGCAGAAGAGGGATTCTCATGTCACTCTTCCCCGGCTGCATCTCACTCCTCCCCATCTGTCAGTTTGCCTGTCACTCTTCAGATGTGCATTAGGCTCCTTTCCCATCTTGATCACTTTGCTGCAGGCCTCCACTCCCCTCTGGAGTTTAACTTTGGCCTCGAATCTGAGAATGGGTGTGACGGACATCGAAAGAAACTAAATGGACCGGTAGGGCATGAAGGGATGCATTCAATTTCACCTCCTGCCCATGCCGGGTCAGTCCAGCAGGAGACTTGTAGGACCACAGGAACCAACATCTCCACAGTTTTAGAGTCCCAGTCGAAATGGTGCTTTTCACATTACGTCATACACAAGTTTTTGCAAGGAAGATTTAACATGCGTTAACAAGATTTTCTCCTTGGTGTACTGTAGGTTCACTTGTGATCATGTTATTCTTCAGCCTGGAGCTATTTGCGTCATCATGACTCTCCTTCCATTCATCTTTACACCTGAGGACATCCAGGTATTTTTTTTTCCCATGATGTCACAAGGCCATGCAAAAATCTCTGCTTAATTCCGCTCCTTACTTCTCAGCTTTCAATGGAGGTCCAGCTTGCAGTCACAAACCATATTCAGTCAGCAGTCGAATCAGAACGAAATCGTCAGGTCATGTGTGAGGGGGGGCTTCTCTCTACACTTCTGACTCACTGTCGCAGCATGCTGCTCACTCCAAATGACCCGTTACATCTTAGTGTTACAAGAATCTTGGAGAAGCTCGCCTCCCAGGCCATCACAACTTCAGACTTCAGGTTAGAAACGTTTTGTCTGAAATAAATAAAATATAAAACATATTTGATCAGTTCATTTGTCTTTTTCAGAAAATTTCTTTGTTTAGCAGACCCTCTTATGTGTTTGGCAGACAAGACTGGAGTGCCATCGAAACCAGAATGCCCCACAACAGGAGAAGAACCCGGTAGTGTACTTTTGAGACCATACCACCGTATTTACTTTATATTTAAGATACAGTATAATGAATTTCCTCAAATAGTAAGAGTCCTAATAAGAGATGACATGCCCCAATTAATCGTTGAGGATGTCATCCACTGAAATATACAAAGGCCCACCTTTTCCATAATGAAAAAGGTTAGGCTCAGTTATTTCAGAGAATAAACTTTATCATTCACACGCAGATATTAGTTAACTGCTAATCCCAGTTTAATGGCTTTGCCAATGAAAACATGAGCATTGAAACACTTTTTCAGACGAGTTTGTGTGTTGACAGGTTGTAAACGAGTCTCAAATAAGATCTTGCATTATGAGGAGATGCCATCTTAAAAGGCAATTAGTATTTTCATAGACTCTAGAATGTTGTCACTCCACAGTGTCGTGTATGTCCATTTTTTTAGGTTCTGATGAGCTGAGTGATTTAGTTTTTTTTTTCTGCTCACTGTGCCTCAGTTTCTCTCCATTTCTCTATAATAGTTTGATTTTTTTAAATTTAGTTTTAGATTTCACAGTCACTTGACATTAACTCGAACACACAGTAATATCATTTAATGTTTAAGAAGTGGAATTGTACAGATAAAATGAACATCCCCCAACTGTAGGTGAGTAAACAAACATCCCGCCGGCGAGATAGTTCCTGCTATAGTAACATCCCTATTAGGTACAACAATCACACTCCAATGTGCTATATTGGAATGCATTTAAGCCGGTGTGTGTGATACATTGTAGTGATCTCTATTTTGATTTGCTGTTTCAAACATAATAACAACAGTCTTTTTTTTCCCCTGTTTCCTCCAGATCCCAGCACAAGGGCAGATACAATACGAGGGTCATCAGCAAAAACACGAAAGCGTAACTGCAGCCTTTTACAGTCTACGACTGGCAGCAAATATTCTGCTGGTTCCACCATTCCTGCTCACCAGATCATTAGTATGGTGTCCATGACGTCACCGCGCACGTTTCGGCCACATCGGCTCTCCGCTACGCCGGCCTTTGTGGAGTTTGACATGAGTGAGAGTGGCTTTGGGTGAGTCAGGCGTTACCTGCAGTAGAACCCATTGAAAGTATTACAATATATCTGTTTGATAAATTAATTGTATGGCACATTGCTGTGATTTGCAGTTGCCTTTTCCTGCCTTCACTGGCCACAGTGAAGGGGGTAACAGCAGATTCTATCTCAACTGGTGGAATAGGAGGAGGTAAGATTCCAAATGTTCAACAGATGCGTCAATAAATTGAAGCAAGAAGTCTTTTGTCATCTCTTTCTGCTCATTTGTTAGACTGCCGGGGTTTCCCTCCCGCAGCCGGTCTTTCCTTTTCCTGCTGGTTTCAGATCAACAGGTTTAGTTCAGCGTGTGATTCCCACCCACTTCGACTACTGTCAGTTGTTCGGCACATGTCGCGGACAGAGCAACAATACATCTGTTTGTCTGTCTCCTTCTCAGCCTATGATGGCTGTCTGGTCCTCTCCACTGAGGAGGATGCCTTTACTTACTTAGGTAAGAAGTATAGGAATTTGTATTAGCATATTTCTAATGTAATGCACATACCTGTCACAATATCCATGCATCCACCCCATTAACCTTGTACCATAGGCCCAAAGCACCAGTTTTCTCTATGTAACTTCTACTATTTGAACGTCTTTCATCTCATTGGAAAACAGACATGATGGAACCAGAGCTGAGCACCCCGACCACTTTGCCCACCTCGCTGAGGTTCCGTTGCTCCAGCTTGCTGGTCCCGGGTCAGTGGCACCATCTTGTTGTGGTCATGGCCAAAGATATGAAAAAGAGCTGTGTGGCTTCCGCCTACTTTAATGGCAAAGTACTAGGGACTGAAAAGGTGTGACGACGAGAGAGCACAATACACACAGAGAGAGCTGACATATAATAAAATGAATTAAACATACTGCATGCTCTCAATCAGATGAAATATATTCAGCCGTTTCCTGGCAAGTGTGTCTCCATGGACCCCACAGCTGTTATTGACGTGTACGCATGGATTGGGACGCCCTCTCTTTGGAAGGACCACGCTGCTTTGGTGTGGCGTGTTGGTCCGTCTTACCTTTTTGAGAAGGCTTTGAGCCCTGAGCTTGTGCGTGCCATATACTCTCAAGGAACTGCCTACCTGGGCAACTTTCTGGCTTTGCATAACAAAGGCAAGTGGCTGACGTTGTGTCCGTTTATTTTAGCATTTCTTTCTGGACTAACTATCTTTCCATGAAAAAAATCCCACTTATTTCCAGTTATATCATGACTGTTGGTTAGAGTAAGATAAAGAATAAAGCTTCATTAGTCCCACAATCTGGAAAATCTGGATATTTTCAGTAAAAACTACTGGCAATCCTGGATCTTTAAAAGGCAACCGTGCATCATGCTCATTAAGTCAAAACATGTTAAATGTCACTTGTTTTCTTTTAATTTATGAACACAATAGTAGTGAGACAAGGGGGTTCAATTACTTGAGGCAACAGTATAAAGTAACATATGCAAGTGTGTACAAATACTTTGGTGTGCTTGTTGGCTGGTCCAAAATAAGCACATAGCCGAGAATTTATACTGCACAGCAGAGTGAACAAGCTGGGTGTACTGGAGAAATTACGCTTATCCTTGGAGTATTTCCCATCCATTAATTGTTTTATTTGATTCATTACACAACCTTTTATCGATATAAAATTCAACTCATGATACTCAATAGCTCATGCCTGATTTACTTTAATCCAATTTATCTTTCAGAACTGGTTTTATTTCAACTCATTTGTTCCCAAATTCAGAAGCAGAGTCTTTCCCTCTCCAGTTGGTTCCTGAGGAGAGGATTACATTTGGCATCAACCCAGCAGTTTCCACATTAACAACTGTTGTGGACATCAGACAAAACTACAACGAGGTGGACTGCAGACTGATCGCTAAAGAGGTGCAGCCAGTCCGGTCTTTAATACCCATTTGCTCTTAAGGTACATTTTAAAAGTCATCCATCTATTTCCAGCTAGGGATAACCTCAAGAGACCACTCCACTCCAGTTTTCCTGGCTCGTAACATCAGTCAGCACCTGAGTGGCACTGCACGCACCATAGGCGCAGCACTGATTGGACATTTTGGTGAGTAATGTAAATGATTTATTTTATTGTAAAGTTTCCCAAATTCCTGCAAGCGCATTTTAAAGGACATTACCTTTTTATTGTAGGTGTCCGCACATTCATCCCCAGAAATGCCTCTGATGGTTTTCTGTACGTGGGTGGGCCTGCAGTTCTTCTCAGTATAATTGCAATGGCAGCTGATGACAGCTCCCTGTATGCAGCGGTTAAGGTTCTTCTCTCTGTTCTGGAAACGAATTCTGCCATGCAGCAGGAAATGAACCGCATCTGCGGTTATAAGGTCTGTTCCGAATAACTAAAGTAGCTGAAATTTACATTCCAATTCTTAGATATAATTTTACTCTCTCCAGCTGCTTGTTTTCTTGCTGAAAATGAAGAATACTCTGGTGAGCCTCAGAACCTTTCAGTTGATTCTGTACTTCTCGAGCTCTATGGAGCTGAGCCAAGGCTCGGACTGTCTGCAGAACGAAGCTGCTTTCCGGGATCTGCTATCGGACCTGGAGGTACACATTGGCGAGATTGCCGTAACGGTCACAGGAACAGCACAAAAATCCATGACATAGATTGTCTCATTTTGTCAGGTGTGGAAGAACACGTCTGAAAATCTGGATCTCTCAGTCCTGTGCCACTTTGCCGAGATCTTGAAGTCCCCAAGGTAGTTTCCATGGTCACTCAGCATGTTACCAGGCAATGCAGCATTAATCGAACCTATGATTTACCCACATGACAACAAGTTATGCAAATATAAAGAGACTGTTGCTCGGGATTGACAGCAAACCTTATCATCCACTCTGTCAACGTTTTAAATAAATCAGTGTGACAGGTGTTATCTCTGTATCCTCAGCAATGACAGCAGGATTGGAGCGGTCATGCACAGAATGGGCGTGTTACCAAATTTGCTATTTGAGCTGTGTGACCCTTCTGTGACTTATCAAAAAGTCAAGGTTGTTACTTCCGTCATCACATGCCTGCTGAAGGCTCACTTCACTCCTCTGGATATAAGCAGGTACTACCTGAACACTTCCTGGTTGTGTGTTTTTCAGTTTATCATTAGCAATGGTCATGGTCATTTCAGTTCCGTGTAGAAGGACATCTTACATCATTGGTGAGGGGATACTGGTGATTTGTCACTGATCCAATGACAGTTAAGAAATTGTGGACCTCTCATCCGAGTTTTAGATCATTGTTTAACTTTCTGTCCTAAAAATGAAACGGTTTGATTCACCCTCACCGTCCTATGGTATATACTAGCTCTTATTAGGAAAACAACATTGCATATATTATGCACACCTGTGATGGTTTCCACTTTGCTTTATTACAGTGACGACAGATCAGAGTGGTGCAGTGAAATTTTATCACAATACAACTTACATATTGTATATGTGTCCTCTTCCGAACTTTGCTCGGCAAAAATAACCGGGATGACACTTCAGATGCAAAATTCTAGTAGTTTACCTATTGTAGATCGTGTCTGTGCACCTTACTTTGTGGTCAATTGTAGGTAACAGGTAGTTCACCTCTTAGTGTTTTTACAGTTCAGACAAATCCACCTCGAATTACCATAATATAAATTACATTCTCTATTATAGTACAGTACAGTACAAGTACTGTATATGTTAAAAGCCGTATAAATAAAACAAGTTGCTCTCAGCAAGGTTGGAGACCCCGATTCTGTAAAAATAAAAAGCTATCTTTCCTTGAATTGTTGATTGCCCGTCTGTGTGAAAACTGTTACATCTTTTGTCAGACTTGGGCTCTTCCTGATCTACACACTCCCTCCTCTTCGTAATGCAGTTGAAAGCCATGGCATATCTGACTGTGATCTTTCCCAAGATACAGAAGGTAACATATGAAAAGCTCTTCATGAAAGAATCCCTCTGACTTGTAATGACCAGATGCCTCATCTGTTCTCTTAGTTAACGCCTCTGTTCCTGTCAGCCTCATCTTTATCCGCAACCAGCTGTTACTTGTTCTCTGCGACATCCTCGGCTCAGAGAGCGCTCTGATCAAAGAGTAAATTCCATGTGTTACTGCTTTTCAAAACCAAAAAGGATGTAATCAAATTTGCCATGATATAATGGAAGAAACTTTAACTTGTGCTGTCTGGTTCTTCATAAGTCACCAGAATACAGTGTATGACGTCCTGGGCAGCGACTGGTTCCTGCTTTTCCTGAAGCCGCACCTTCACTCCTCCACTGTGAAACTGGGTCTCATCCTGCTCACACACTTCCTTTCCTGTCAGGCGCACCACAGCAGCTTTAGGGAGGCGGTGATCCCTGGAAGCCTCATAGACAGCATGGAGGCACCCTCTGTCATTATGGGTACACATTACTTCAATAACTAGAAATCGGATGAATACAATAGTGTCTTTAGCATAGGGTCATAAAGGTGTAGAAAACTGTTGGTAAAATTGGAGCTGGGGAATTTGGGAATATTTCGATATAAATTTATTTATTTACATCCATTATACGAGCTCTTATACTCACAAGGCTGTGACGGCACAGTTTTCAATTCCCATGTCTATTTTACAATATAGGTAGGTTTTTTTTTTTTTTTTTTTTTAGTTCCTTATCTGAATTATTTTCCTTCGATTGTGTCTGTTTGACTTTCTGATGTAGCCATTTTTGCCACCCACTGGTTGACCATTTTAACAGCTTAGTGGCAAATTAAGGGGCTGTCATGTCCCCAAAAAAGTGGCAACACATGAGTGGACAAATGTTTGACCCAAAATTAATGTATTTTCCTTTTCCCCCAGACAACCTTCGTGCTCACTCTTGGTCATATGAATGTTCCACCGCTGCATGCCCTGGTTTTGATGTTCTCCAAGGTCTTCTGGTCAGACACTTTCAGCTGCCGCAAGTCTATGAAGCTTTGGCTGCTCTCCTGTTGGGAAGGACAGTCACCCACTTCGTAGACGGAGAGGTGAATATTTTGCTTGGGTTGACATACTCTAAATGGGGCAGCACAGTAAATAGTGAAGAGTGCATTTGTCACACAGTCAGTTGGTTTTTGGGTTGAATTCAAGCACTCCTGTGTGAAATGTGCTTTTGGTTTCACTGGCTACTGCAGCTTCTTCCTACCTCACAAAGTATACGATGTTAGGTTAATTGAATCATCTAAAATACCCATATGTGTGAACAGTTGTTTGTCTATATGTGTCCAAGTCCAAGTTTCAGATGATTACTCTGCTCTACCTCACCTTCGACCCCAATGAGGACAAGTGCTCCAGAAAATGGATCAATTGATTAATTGATATAAAGGGTTATATTTGTTAATGACATCCAAACTCTCCCATATGTAATCTACAGGTGAACTTGAATGACTCCCTCGAGTCTTTGATTGACAGCCAAGCACACACTCCCACCCCACAGCTCTGTGTGGAGGCTGCAACATTACTACTCAAACTGGTCAAAATCATCGTCATGCAAGTAAAAACATTACATATTCAACTATTTGTAAATTTGTGAATTACATTTGAATTTGAATCAATGACACCCCGTTTTTTGAACGAAGCACCGAACAGGCACTGATGCATCATGGGCATTGCAGCTCCTAGCCAATGTGATGCAGTTCTTCTGCCAACTACATAACCTTCGACCCCAAGACCCACTGTGGGCATCAACGGTGTTCCTCCATGCACTTGCTGCCATTATGTTCACCTGGCAAAGTCCAGAGGTCTGTGCCTTAAGTTTTGTTTTATTTTTTACGACATTTCTACCTGGACTTTTTGTCTGATTGTGGCCTTTTTTCTGGGTAAGCACGAGCCGTGTAGGATAACCGAATGTGAGGAAGAACTCAGGATTCATTCACCCAAGAAGCCTGTATATGACTTTTCCCGTATTCTGCTGATGGACAGTCTTCTCAATGTGTCTGGCAACAGCAACACACATCCTTTAGTGTTACTGGTGGAGGTAAATAAACACAAATTATATAGTCAGTAGCAAGCTATCGGTTTGCAAATCAGACCCATACATTATGTGTACACTTTTTGTTGCATGTTAAACCTGCAAAACTATTATTTTTCCAGAAGGTGCCACTATTTGCTTAGTTACTGATTAAATAGAGCAGGCCATTGGCACTTATGATGCTATTACTGTACTTAGAAAGAAGAATTAACCCAGAATGGCTGTGTTGAGCGATTTCTAGTCTCATGTTGCAGGAAGTTCTAAAATACTACTAATAATATTCATAAATACTGTATTATAGTTCTGTCCAGATGGTGCAACGATGGAGCAGAGCCAGAGTTTCCAGACTGAGCTGCTGGAGTTCATCATGGAAATCATCAACATTCTCAGCAATGATAAAGAAAACAACACTCACCTCATATCAGAAAGTAATATGAGCATATAGATTATCTGTATTCCTAAATGTACCTCTTTATTATTTTTGTTGTTGTTACCAAATGTAATATTACATTACAATAATGAATATAATTTAGGGTCCCAAGACGAGAGACCTGCAGACCAGATGTGCACGTTAATGGGCAATGTGCTGCTCTTCAGTAAGATTCTGGTGCAGGCACTTTACGGCGGAGCATTCCTGGGGGCCTCAGAGACTTTGCTCAACTTCCTTGCAGATCAGATTGTTGTGGTAAGATGAGGGCACACAAAACATACTGCATGCTCATGCTCCTTATTAAAACACTCAGCTGTGGACAAACCATGTCACGCTTTGTTCAGGATGCTAAGACCAGCACAGCTAAGCCTTAAAATAAATGTACATTGCATGTGCAAGTTTTCTGGAAGCCTAAATCTGTTTACATGAAATAATTCCGCAAATGCATTCATGTTAAATTTTGTTCACTAAAGGGAAATGTTCCTCCCAACTGTGGTAGAAGCTGATTGAACCCTGAAAGTGAAGTTTAAAGAAATGCAAAATGTAATTGTACCTTTATAGTTTGTATTTTCTGTAGAGCGCACCAGAAGAATACATTGCAAAGTAACTATTTTATTAAATTGACAAACATCTAGTGATACATAACTGGAAAGAATGAAGTCTCAGAAGTCTGATTCTGACCAGGACTATTTCTTCATAATTTAGGCCCTGGAAAGAGGTCAAGCTCACAAGGAGAAGACCGTGTCAGCTCTCTATTCCTGCTCAAATAATGTCCTGCTCTACTTCCTGTCCCAACCCCGACATTCCAGAGCAGAGTTGAAGGGCATCATTAACACATTCCAAACAATCAATGATCGCTGGGATGTTCTCTTGGCAACGTACAATTCCAACGTGAACTTTATCACATGTTTTCTTCATTGTCTGCTATGGATTGGATCTGGCAGGTGAGACTAAACTCAGGTGTGGGGACACAAATTTGCAGTCTTGTAACCATTCATATGAAGTTGATGTATATATATATTTTTTTTTGAATAAAGTTACCCCGAAGGTTTTACATGTGGAACTCCAAAAGTGCACAACAGGAAAGTTTTCCCCAACATGTTTCCAACCAAAACACAACATGAAGTGGTTGTAGAATCTGGGGCAGAATTTCCTATTGGTATGAAATCCAGCACAACATTTTCCTCTATTTGGACGTTTTCTTTTTAAATGCTTCTGAGAGTCGCTGAGAAATCTGCATTTTTTGGGGGGGAGTTTCAGATGACGTAGAGCTGGTGTCCTTGGCAAAGGCCTGCTGGTCCAAGGTTATGATGGAGCGGAGGCACACCCTGGAAGAAGCGTACAAGATTGAGATCTCAGCCAGCCAGACTGCTGAGAGGGCACCCGTAAATATGACTGACATCAGCCCATTATGGGAGGAGACGGCTCACAAAGCCTGGCTGCTGCACTCTGGTTAGCTCTTACGATGCAACATTATAATACAATTACAAAACATATATGCTGTGAATATAATTTTATAAAACAAGATATAATACTATGAAATAGACCAAACACTGTACAATGTTGTAATGTATATTTATATAATGTGATACAATACAGTACAATTAGTTAGGAATATACAACACTATGCATCACGCTATGATTAAAACTAGATATGCGGCACTAGAACATGTGATATGATACCATAAAATAAAATGTAATGCTATTAATGTGAAATAGTATATTACTATTTGATTAGATATAAAACTATAAGGTGAAACAAGTGGTTGGAGCGCCTGCCTCACGGTTCTGAGGATCAAGGTTCAAATCCCGGCCCCGCCTATGTGGAGTTTGCATGTTCACCCCAAGCCTGTGTGAGTTTTCTCCGGTCACACTGGTTTCCTTCCACGTCCTAAAAACATGCATTAATTGAAGACTTTAAAATGCCACTAGGTGTGATTGTGAGTGTGACTGTTGTCTGTTGCCATCGAGCCCGGCATTGGCTGCAACCACTTCAGGGTGTACCCTACCTCCTGCCCGCAGATAGCTGGAATAGGCTTGAACCCTCCAGTAACCATTGTGAGGATAAGCGGCTAAGATAATGGATGGATGATACCGTATAATAAGACATAGTGTATGTCTTGTCATATGTGAATTATACTACAGTAGTTTTAAAAAGTCGTCTTTTTACGTCCTTTTCAAATTAACACCAATGCAAGTGTGATATTATAAAAAAAAAAAGAACGGCAACCATAAAGTTAAAAGTAGCTCACTGATGCGTGGTGTTATTTTTTTTATCTGTTTTTAAATAGCAACACACAACAAAGCAAGCACATCTCACCGGAGCGCTATTTTTATGACAGGCCAGCAAGCTACTTATGGTCCTTGGAGGCTGCCTGGTGCCCATGGGCAACATTTTGGTGATCCCTGCTGTTTAACGTGGTACTTTTAGACCAATTTTACTGGGTGGCGGGGCTGGGGCCTTGGTTTTTTATCAGAGGGGCACAGTTTCCAATACCCACATGGACACACACACACACACACATGCACACACACACTCTCCAAATTGCTTCACGGTATTTATTTATTCATAGTATTTGTTAATTGTTTATTGTATTCAGCACATTCTTTTAATGTAATCGAAAGACTGGCCATCGATTATGACTGCAAATTAGCTGTAGCTAGACATCTTCAATGCATCACTCACATCACATGTACACACATGGAAGCAATGTTACGATACTATATGAATGGGCTTAAAAATATATACAATACAGTGGTTGCACTATAATACAGAACAAGAAATTATGCCATGATAATAAACGATACAATACAAGGCACAAGATTATGAAGTAATTGAAAGAAATTGTAATAAGTATATAATAAAATGTAATATAATATAAAAAACATAAGGTATGATAATGTTTTCCAATTTCAGTTTCATCTTAAACCTGTGTACTTCGACACAGGCTAATAAATAGTCTGCTATATGTGTAGTGTGAGGAGAGAAATGCAAGGAAATAAAGTTAGATCACTTGCTGAATATTGGACATTTCTTTTCAGATGGCACCTATTGCAAAAATGGCACTAAATAGATTTAAGTTTAGCTTATTAAGTTCACATATAGGATAGAGCTTTTCCATTGGGACGTGTTGAATTTTACGATGGCAGGTGGAAGACTGATCCTAAATCAGCTGTTCAGTAGTTCCACTGACCGAAAGATGTGTGCACTTTCACTTTGTGTACTTGACATTTCACATTTTGTGTGTATCACACCCTCACAGAGAATCACAAGGAAGCGACGGTCCAAAGCCCTTACAAGACGTTTGACATGATCAGCAGTGCAGTCCGCTCAGCGATGGGGAGACAAGACAAGCAGGCAGTGACAGTGGAGGTACACTCTCGCAGCCTCTCATTAATAAGACGCTATATGGATCGACCGACACTCATTCCAAGAGTCACTCGTAGCTGTATCTGTGCTTTGAGACATCCAGCCCTGTGGGAGTCTTTTTATGATTTCTTAAAATGGATTTGGATGATCACAGCTGATCGCCCCTGAGTGGGCATAGTAATTGATATCGGCACGGCTCGTCCACAAGAACAGTCGACGCGACACACTGTTTGCAGCTGAAGGTTAAAGACACGTTTATTGTTGTTTTTCCCCCCGAAACACGTGGTCCACATCATTAGTTCCCCCACAACGCTTAAGATGTTGAGCCATCTGGAGCAGGGAGTGGGGACATATTACTCAGGCACACAGGCATGAAATTACCGCGTCTGTGTCAGCCCCAACCCTGCAAAGTGTGTGTGTGTGTGTGTGTTGTGGACGTCTTCTGCCTGCTGAAATTGGGTTGGCAATTATAGTGGTAGCAATCTGATGAAAACATTATTCATTTGATGTTATTCTTTATCATATCAGTTATCTGACAGGCTATCAGACAGGGTGATGAATTGTTTTTCTGTGTGAGAAGCACCAGGAGGGATGTTTCCCCATACTTCGTTGAAACACGTCACTTCGAGCGGCTCTTAGATTTTCTTCAAAACTAATAGACAGATCGTCGGAACGTTCTGCCAATTTACACCCAGTCTCGATCATCACCTTGTGGCCTTTATTTGGCAAGAGGGAGGGAGATGTGTTTGGGGATCCACGGTAATGCAGCACTACAGTATGCTGTACATCGTTGTCTTGTCCCAGATTTGAACATTACTGTAGTGTACATTGGGCTAAAATAAAAACAAAAACTGTCCTAAAACCTTCTGTAGGTATTGCGTAGGAATATCGTGACTGATAAGCAGTCTCAATGCAAGCCTTCCAAAGAATTATTTCATCAGTGAATAGCGTTTCCATAATCATATCTGTGTCCTCATATTACGAAGATAATTAACAGCACTAATGATCACGTTAAGTTCATTACATATTCCCTACCAGCCCAGAATGAAGTTGACATTATGTTGCCTTATCATCAAAGATGGCGTATTGTTGGGAAGTCATTAAAATGGAAATGAGTGTGATGTCGGGATGTTAATTGCAGCGGGAAGGGATGAGTTATGTATTTAATGCAGCTTTTAAAAGCCAATGAATCTCCTATCTGCTAAATAGTGTAATTAATGCTATATATTACTTATGTTTGTCCAATTGAAGGAATGAAATTGCAAGATGACTTGCTGTTTATCTGTCGTGCCATGGTTCTAGTTTGCAAACTTCATTATTACTCTCCTCTGTAATATTCTCATAATCCGCCTCGCATTACTTCTCCCTTTTTTCCACTGCACAGCATTTTGAAAGACACGCGATGCCATTTTCATTCTTCGACTGGCTTGTCAAATCAAAACTTGATTGCCATGGGTTTATTTCAAAATGAGTTTAATTTTTGCTTTTTTTTTTTTTTTTTTGCTGCGTATTGTTTTGCCGTTCATTTATGAAGTTATACCCCAAAACACAGAAATAGCATCAGTAAATAAGAGTGCAAAAAGAGTGGCTGAGTATTCATTCCACCAGTTAGATGGCCGTCGTGGGTCAGCAGCGAGGATGGACACATGTTGTTTCACTCGTCTCTCAGCGAGCACTGCTGTGATGATAAGCTTAATGAAGCAGTTAACAGTGCGAATATGATCCCTGTGTGTCTGCTCAACATGAGCATCCTGCAGTGTCAACACAGCTCCGCTTGTTATTTTTTCTTTTCTCTTTTAATCGACACACACACACACATTTACCTTGCCCCCTACTGTGCTGTGGCTCTGTGATATTAATGTTTATGTTAATTAGATCACGCCAACAAAGGATTACATTCTCAGACAGGGGTTATTGTAAGTCTGTAGCCACTAGCTTATTTGGCCCCCGTGAATGCAATTTAGAGCCAATGTAATTGTGTGAATGCATTGTAATTGCATGAGGAAATAACAATATGAATATACAATCTCTGTGTGCATGGAAGGAGGAATGATTGCACTATTTTGCTTGTCCTTCTGCAGGAGTTTCTGTCTTACATGGAGTCGCACCGACAAAGAGGCAACAGCATGTTTGAGAATTTGAGGACAAACCACATACAGGTTTGAAGAAAATACTGTTGTACATTAAAAAAGCTTTTTATCTGTATTTGTCATCACTGTGTCTTTGGCTTGTTTCTGCGGCCCAGTTACGAGCCAGTGAGTGGGATTGGGTCAACGCCCAATGGTTGCTTGTAGAGGCAGAGCTGCTGAGGGAGAGAGCAGTGTTTGGGCCAGGTCCGGGCGTGCTGATCAGCCGTGACTGGGTGCAAGATGCTGCCGAAGGACCCAACCGCACCAGACTCCGCGTCCGCAGAAAGGAATTGAGACGATCCAGACGGGTACAGTAATAACTGGAAAAGGCGATCTCGACATGTGTCCCACTGGAATACTTTGGATTTATAGCTGCTTTTCTGCAGTGTCTGCCACAGGTTTTTTTTTCTTTCATGAGCAGAAAACAGGTCCTAGTTTTATGTGGAACATGTGCATATTTAATTTTTTTTTTGCATATTCACTCTTGTCAATGGAGTCATGAAAGTGAATTTGGAAACTTCCCAATAAGTAGAGAAACAACACTGTCACTTCAATTGTCATCTACTTTAATACAATACTGTATTAGAATGTATGAGATCATCAAGAAGATATTGAGTGGGGTCCGTTGTGGTTGTCTCTCTGTCCATGCATTTTTTTTCCCCCAAGTGTATCAGTTGCACCAGTCAACCATGATCCAGTATTTCTCCATTTGGTCAGGCTTTTACACAGACACCAGCCAATATTGCGGAACTGTGCTGCACTATCACACAGCAAAATGCTGTCCCACAATCAGACACTTACCTGATTCCATCGCTAGCATCTAGTGTGTTGTACGAAAAGACCAATTGCTTTAAAAGCAATGGTGAAGGAGAAATGTGTCCTACCAAAATTGCATTGCACAGAGACACTCTCCCGCCTCTGTCACAGCTCTGTTTGGCACCTACATTGAGGAGCAACCTGGGGAAAGATGAAAAAGTATCACGATCATAATATATGTAATGTGATGCTATTTATAAAGGTGCTCGGAGCCCTGTCTCTTGGCTTGAGGAAGGTCACGTCTGCAGAAAGCAACAAGAGGCCAGAACCTGACACAGGTAAAACAAATAATACAGACACTGCATTCTGTCACGTTGTCATTTTTTTTTTTTTTTTTACTCACTACAAAAGTGTTGTTTTTCCTTTGTCCTAGAGCCCAAGATTCTGTGTGAAGTTGGAGCTGAGGCCCAAGAGGAAGATGAGGATGGAGGAAAGGCTTGTGATCAGCTGACCTTCTTTCCTGTTTTGAACGAAACACCTCCCTCTGAAAACCACAAGGAGCCCTGCTCCCGCACGCAAACCTGCACTGACATCCGCATCATCCTGCAGGAGCTGCATCCTGGCGAGGAGGTACCGTGGCACGGAAGCCTGTAGTGGTGTGCTGGCCAAATTCACTATTACAATAACTATTAGATGCGCACTTAGAGACTCCAGTAGCTCAGTGCTGCTATCAGAATTTCATCTTTGCTCATTACTGTAAGGCCGAGCTCAGCTCTTCTCATTCTTCCACTGAGTTAGACGGCACATGTTGACTGGGATTCTCTTCACGCTGGCAACCAGCCGCGCCTTTTAATGTTTCTGACAGATGTATTAATAAAAACAGTAGGAGGTGATGCAGGCTGTCTTACATCTGCTTAGTAAGTGTGTGATCTGCGTAGTTGACTCGCTACGGTTCAAGTGTGTTGAGTCCTGCTGAGCATCCTGTCAAATGAACACAGTCATTAGCTTTGAGAAATCCACACGCACACACGGATGCAGAGCAACACACAGCACGGACAGTAACACACAAAAGCAGACTCACACATAATTAGCTTTCCTGCGCCAATAGTGTGATTATGACAGTAATGTGTGTGGGGAGAAATCAATGGTCTGACATTAAGCTCTGTCAATAAAGTCGCTCTTTTCTCTTCTTCCAATCAGCGACTAAATCTCTCTCTGACTCATAATGCATATCTGTCCCCTACACAATACGCAGATAAGGAAAATAGTTTATTGTTATGTATTCAGTCATTGATGATGATAATTATAATTTTTATGAAATCTAGTAATTTGTTAGGGCCAGTCGAGCGCATTGCAGAGTGTGTTCGCAAATGGAAATGGCCATTTAATCTAACCACGGGTAAAAAATTATGCACCATTTCGCTGAGTCTCACTTTGAGTCTTTACAGGCTTTCACATGACACGATTCATCATATCACATACATTTGTGTGCATTCAGACAAGAGGTT
The DNA here is from genome assembly GCF_019802595.1 of Syngnathoides biaculeatus. Taxonomy (NCBI): domain Eukaryota; kingdom Metazoa; phylum Chordata; class Actinopteri; order Syngnathiformes; family Syngnathidae; genus Syngnathoides; species Syngnathoides biaculeatus. The sequence continues at coordinate 12,975,781 of NC_084651.1, forward strand.
CTGATCGTTTAGCAGGTTGCCTATTGTGTACATGACAGTGATTAATTCTCCTAATAATGGCAAGGCAAGACTTCCTCCTCCTTCACAAGTGTGACTCTTGTGTCTGGGGGGTAGGGAGTCTGATTTGATTAGTATAAATTGCGGGGCCCTGCGGCTGTGTGGGGGCCCCATATGTTTTTTGGGGCGCTGTGTCCCAGAGAGGCCAACACAGGGGGCAACCAGGTGGGCACACTCACTGTGAAATGAGGGGAGAGACAATGGAATTACACACATTAACACTGCGCAGTTAGCATTAGCTCCAGCCAGCCCTGAAAGCAGCATGTGGGTCCTTTTGATGTCAAATGGAGGTGCTGGAAAAGGGGCCAGACCTTCTCCTCCCCATCAATCAGCTCCTATAATGAAGTGTTCAATGGTGTCTTTTTAATAATGATTAAAATGTGATTAAAATGATCAATCACATTGCGGCTGGATATGCCATGTGCACATCACAAGGTGCTGAAACGAATCTCTTGCTTAGGTCAAAGCAAAGATGTGTGTGGTGACGGTGAGCGGCCTCAAAGTGACTGAGGGGGTGCTGCTGTTCGCCAAAGAGAGTCTGCTCTTGTGTGAAGGATTCACTCTGAGTCCGTCTGGAGACGTTTGCTGCAGGAAGCACCAAGCAAGCAGGTTCGACTGCGTGTTTCGTACTACACATATCCCATTGTTTCAGGCTTAACTCATCCTCTCAATCCTTTCTTCAGTGTCAGGGATTCCTTCATTTCCAGCATCCTGAGTAAGGAGCCAACTTCAAGCTGCAGACACTGGCTCTATGAGGACATCAAGGAGGCCCGATTTATGCGGTTCTTATTAGAGGTTAAACATTCTGCAGTGACTGCACAAGCAATGAATGCATTTTTTAAAATTTAGGTTTCATTGTTCCTGAAATGAAAATGTATGTACATTTACATTTCAGTTAAAAAAAAACGATCTGGCACTTTGGAATCTAGAAGAACCCATTACAAACGTAAAACCCTAAAAGTGCAAAGCATATATTGTACATAATTATGACATGAACCACCGTTGGTGGTGTAGATTCATCAAAAAATGATAAGCAGGCAGACGTTGGCTTATTCCCATCCATCCATTTTCTTTGCTGCTTATCCTCACGACGGTCACGGGAAGTGCCGGAGCCTATCCCAGCTGTCAACGGGCAGGAGGCAGGTTGCACCCTGAACTGTTTGCCAGGCAATTGCAAAGCACATAGAGACAAACAGTCAGACTCGCAATCACACCTAGGGGCAATTTAGAGTGTCCAATTAATGTTGCGTGTTTTTGTAATGTGGGAGGAAACCGGAGTGCCCGGAGAAAACCCATGCAGACATGGGGAGAACATGCAAACTCCACACAGGTGGGGCCAGGATGGCTTACTCCTAATGATGCCATATTACAATCCACCATCTCCACTTTGCTGCAGTGGTCCATTTTTTAAATCTCAAGTCTCCTCGCCAATAAAATATTTCAGTACAGTGACAGACAAATAAAAGTAAATGAGACACTAGTTTGTTGTTTTGTTAGTATTGTTCCACATTAAATGTGTAAATGTACAGTAAAAACAGGTTGGGTATTTAGGTTATGAGGGATGGATGCATATACCGTTTGGTACAGTCTGCACGGACAATGCACGCTTGTTGACAACAGATTCTCGCTTTTGGAATTCACTTTGGATTGAGGCTCTGTAGACGTGTGCCTGTTCCTCATTCACGGTTTTAACTTTTCAAAGTGCAGTGGGAACATTTATTCCTAAAGATTTGTAGCCCTTTTTGTGATGGAAGACGTGTTTAAGAAATTGGTCAACACACTATAATGTGGCCATACATATTTTAGACATCTTTTCATTCATTCCCTATAGAATAAGCATAATATAACCCAACACTTAAAGCTTACCTCCACCCCACTCAGTCCATGATTAGCTTCTCAGATACCCAGGTGATATTACAGTAAGGTAAAACACTGTTCTTTTTCTCAGGACAATGCCATTGAGGTCTTCATGAAAAATGGCCATTCAGCCTTCTTGGTATTCATAAATAAAGACCATGTTTCTGCATATAAAAGGTAACAACACTCGTGTGAACGATGGCTGTAAAAACTAGCGACATTTATGTTACCGTGACCTGAAATCTGTCTTGTAGGTTGTGCAAGGTGGTGTCATCATTAAAAGGGAGAGGTGTCGCTGATGTCATCGCTAATGCCAGGTAGTCAAGTCAATAAACAGCAGTTTATTGAAGGGGGCAAATGTTTTCATTGTTGTTGCATTATGAGATGAAGTGCGATATGCATGAAAACATATCAAATATTGCTTTCGAACGACTGAAAGTGTTCTAGTTTCTTAACTCTCCACACATCCTGATTGACCGCGGCCACCGAGTTTGGTGTTACCAGTCCCGAATAACACCTTTTGTCGTCAAACATGTCCCTCATACAATCTCCTCTCAAATGCCTTCCTCCTGGGTCTTTACATATTTTAAGGCACGTACTACACAGTCTACTCTCATGGACGAGGTACACACCGTCCTCCTCGTCTGACTTTTCACTTTCCATCTCCTCGCCAGCCTCCTTAACTTTCAACAAGGGGTTTCGTTTTATGTTCACTTTAGTCAGATTGTGTAGTGCCTTCACAAAGTCTGGCAGGCGGGTGAAGAGGTTATCAAACAGGCCTAACTCTTGGAGGCTCTCCACAGGGACCATCGTGGGAAGCAGAGCGTCCAGCTTGTTCAACCCCAGGTTTAGACTTGTCAGGTTGGTGAGGGAGGCCAGCGTAGCGGGCAAACCTGATGAGGTGAGACGATTGTTACAGAGGTTGAGGTAGGTCAGGCCCACCAGTTTACCGATGGACTCGGGCACGGACTCGAGGTTGTTGCTGTGCAGGTCCAGCCACCTGAGCGACGACAACTTCCCAATGCTCTCTGGGATTTTTTGTATCTGGTTGCGGCTCAGGTCCAACTCATCCATGTTAGTCAGTTTGAGGATACACTGCGGGAAGATGGTTATGCCCATGTTGCTAAGTGTGAGCCGGCGCCACCCGTCAGGTTTCATCCGTATGGCCTTCTTGGCATCCTTGAGTGTCACCTTTGTCCCTGTGTTTCCTTTCCTTTTGGTCATGGTGCTGCAACACACACACACACCACACACACACACACACACACACACACACCACACACACACACACACACACAGGGAATCACCACATGATTTATCTCGGATTTTCAGGCTCATATGACCATTTACAGTAAACACATTTCCAATGTGTGTTTATGTGAGCGATTCCGCAAGGCTTATGTGATTTCGTCACACAGAAAATAAGGCTCATGTATAGCCAGGGGCAATGGGAAAAGCATTCTCTCGTAGGAATTAAGTGCTTGCGTATGTGTGTGCGCGCCAAAGCAATGTTATGTTTGAACTAGTGTGTGCTCACCCGGTGTTGCCCAAGGGGATATTTAAGAGCACGACTCTCTAATTAAGGCTAATGCTGGGGAACAAAAGCATTGAGGCGACGTTGGGTAATGCAGCAAAAACAAACGAGTCTTGATGCTCCGTCACTGAGTGTGTGCTTTGGCCAGGAATGAAAGGATGTGTGTGTGTGTGTTTCTTCAGGGTGCTTAGGGCACGCCAAGTGTAATGGTATACATGACTTGTACATGACTGTCCTAAAGTGGATATACATGAGTGAAGAATCAAAATAAGGACTTTGATAAATGATAGTTACGGGGTGCTTGGAGGTGATGAAGGCTTGGCTCTTCCCCCTTCCCAACTGCGCGAGCAAGGTGTGCGTGCGTTTTTTGTCTGTTACACCCCAAGGCCCTCTCTCGCCTCATTCATCATCCTCAGGATGAGAGGGGCTATCTACTTGCGCTTGTTCTATTATAACCTCCTATAGAAAACTATTGCATGAAATTATTGCCTGCAATTAGATAACACACAACACAACCAAAGTCAATGATTGATTTAGTGTAGGCTTACAAAATAATTTGTTCAGGGGTTAGTGGATAAAAGGAGGACTTAGAAATAGACCCATTGCATTATTCTTGACTATTACCAATATAAATGAATGTATGTACTCACCATAGTCTTGTATTTCCACTTCTGACTTAACAAAGTGATGATTGTTTTCAGTTTTAAAAGTCCATCAACGACATCAGCCACTGTCCCGATAAAGAAACAAGTTAGGGCGTAGCAACAAACTCGTTGCCTGCATGAAGACGACATACGAAAGAAATACCTGCCGACAATGACCGTAATCCTCAAAGTCGAGAGGAAAGCTCAGGAATACAATGTTTCCTTTCCTGCACACTGCAAATGCAAGTTTCCTCTTGTTTGGCATTGTTACTTAGCAACATGGGGTCCTTGGCAGCAGGACTGTATTGTCATGATACTGGCCCACAGAGGGGGAAGCTGATTCCAGGAGCAAATGAATGCGCTCCTAATTTAAATTAAACAACTTGGATAGATAGTGTTGTGCGAGTAAATTACTTTATGAAATGTTCATTACAATCTAACATAGATATGCACGCTCTCGTAGATTAACTATCTGCTCACAAGTAATGGAAACAATTAAAAAACGTCAGTGATCACTTAAATATATATATGGTCTTTAACAAAATGCCTAATTTAACACTAAGCAATTAAATGTAGCCCATCTTGTAATATAAATGCCACTGCATTGAAATATTGAAATGTACCGCCTTGGAGTACCATGCTCCGCCGCGTCTATTCAATGTACAATCGGATGCAAAAGAAAGTTTCTTACGCCTGTCAATCACGCAACCCGCCCACCCATCTGTGCGATCTGGCATCGACTTCTTTTGCCTTGTTTCTTTGTCTGGAGTTCATGACAGCAATTTGGTTTAAAAAAAAAAAAAAAAAAAAGAAGACCAAACAGTTTTACATGTCACGACATTTTCTGGGTACTTCCACAGACACCGAATGGAACGTTCGAGTATGAGCTCCAATCCACAGACGGTTTAAGATCGGCGTCATCAAATTGGCGTCGCCGATAGCGATGACGTCAAACAAACGTGACAGATGCCGCTGACTTCTGTGAGCTACATGAAGTTGACATCCTAACGGAGTTTTTACAGCTAGCATCCGGTATAATGCGAGTTCACTAACTAAAACCAATCATGTCGGCCCTGGATTCCTCCTGAGTCGTAGTAACCGGCTCATATGAATTACCAACTGATTGCAAATCTGCATTCACTCGACGAATGACGTCATAGATGAGATGATGGTCGCTTTCTGACGCTTAGCAACAACACAAAGTGCACGAGCCTCAGCTAATGACTCCCGATTGAACGACAAGAACACAACTGGGAGCTGGATGTGCTAACCACTCGCCCGTTTCATATTATTATTATTAAAGGATGGGTTTTTGCAGGAGTTTAAATATTTGCTCAATCTGTGTGGATTTGTCAAAATATTGATACCGTCAATAAAATATCCAAATATCAAAACTATAGATGGTAGATGCATATAAAATATACCCTCCTTGGTTAAAGCGTTACAAAAAAAAGTTAAATCACCCCGCATTCCTCCAACAACATAATTGTAGTGTTGTGGAATCTAGAGTGTAGTTAGTTTTAAAGTTAATGAAAAATATGTGTAGTAATGTGTTTTCTAGTTAGTCATCCAAATTATTTTGTTCCAAATAGCTGATCATATTTGGTTAGAAAACCTTTTTAAAAAAAAAAAAAGTTTATTGATTAATCACAGTAAAAGTGAGTATATTTATTTCTTTTTTAACCACTAAGGCGTCATTAGCAAACACCTGCTAAATGGGTCTGGGGGGGGGGGGATGATGAAATCTATATCATGTGTAATACGCTAACTTCTAGTTTGACTGCTGCCAATATTAAAAGTACTACTTCTGAAACGTTGGAGGGGAAATGACTTATCACAGGGGAATGGGAGAAATAGATTAGGTACTAAACAGGATAAGACTGAAAAAATGGAGCGGATAACTTGGTGTACAGTATAACAAATACTACTAAAATCAGGTGTGTTCACTTCTGCTGTGTTACATTTGATCATTGCTTGGAAACAAGTATAAGAAGTAGATGGTACGAAATGTTTAAACTCTGGTGTTAACACAAGTTATTTCTTTTCTTGTGCACTAGGAAGACTCCCATAGTTGCGAAGACCATCCTTGTTAAATGGCAGGTATGACTCAGACGATGATTTACTATATTTTATCAATTTGTTTGTGCGCCTGATCTATGTGTAAGCAAGCAGGAGCTGTGTCATCAGAAAATCTGACTCATGAGTTCAAATACAGTGGATCAAAATGGGAAAATAAGCAATATCGGTTTAAATGTTGTCCTCTCTCTAAGAATCTTTTAAATGTTGGCCATATTTACCTACTGTCCTAAAAGCATAAACACTAAGTTGAGAGTAATGTTATTTTCCACACATGCTTTTTTTTTTCTTATCTGAATTTGAACAATGCTTGATGATGTGTTCATTTCCTTCGTGTACATTTTCTTATTCTTGCAGAAAGGGGAGATCACTAACTTCGAGTACTTGATGCATTTGAATACTCTTGCTGGGAGGACATACAATGACCTCATGCAGTATCCTGTATTCCCCTGGGTCCTAGCTGACTACAAGTCAGAGGTACGAGCAACAGTTTTTAATGATGACCAGTGGTTCTCCAAAATTTTAAAAAATGTAAAATGTAAGTTCTCTTAGCATATTGGCCAACATACAGTTGTGTAGTAGGCCCAAATGTACATCAACAATTTGGCTCTAATATTTTTGTTAGCCACTGTAACATTATGCACTTAGTGCATCAACCTCGTGCCTGAATATGGGGGAAATAAATACTGGGAGAATAAATGATAAACTGATATGATTCGTTTATTATGTCTGGAATGTAAAAGTTAAAAATGACTTAAATGGTTGAAAAAAAACTATCCAAATGAATAAACGGCAACGTGTTCTCCTTAAAAAGTTAAATTTAACTTAAGTGTTCCACTACATCCAAAAATGTTGAAGCCACTGCAACATTATGGGCAGTGTGAACATTTGAGTTTGTACGAACACAGGTGCACGTACTACATTTTGAGAACCACTTATCTCAACCATGTCAGGGACCATTTTTTCTATTAATGACCGCACAAACTGTCAAAATTAGATGCAATGATTGAGCACATTTATTGCTCCAACATGAGTATTTGTGGGTGAAACGTTTTGGGGTTTTCAGTTCTTTTACTGTTTTTGTTTCAAGAATTGCATGGTGGTATGCTTGCATTTTTATCCAAAGTACATCTGTACTAGACACTGGACCTGTCAGATCCCGCAACCTTCCGAGATCTTTCCAAACCAATGGGTGCTCAGACGGAGATCAGGAAGCAGATGTTCATCCAGAGATACGACGAAGTAGAGAACAGTGAGTGTGAAGGTATCTTACCAGCTTCGTATTTTCCATTCTTCTCACATTTACAGTGTACTTTGTTTTCAACATGCCTCTTCTTTTGAATTTTTTATAGGAGGTTTGTCAGCACGATGCCACTACTGTACCCACTATTCCTCAGCCATCATCGTAGCCTCTTTCCTTGTTCGCATGGAGCCTTTTTCTCACACCTTTCAGACACTGCAGGTAATATAAGTTGTGACCACAAAATTGTACTTATTGGAGTCAATCTTATGGGAAAGTTATAGTATTTGGGAACTTTCATTCTTGATTTAATAAGTTCTTCATCATCCAAATCATTCATTTGCCTTATAATTCTTCTAAATGTGAAAATAAATACATTAAACATCTGATATTGAAAGAAACTGCCACACAGCAATGTGACGAGAGTCCTCAAGTTATGGAAAGGCCCTTTAATAGTGATTAGAATGATTAAAATCCAAACAAGGTTGCGCTAATGAATACAAATGAAAAAGAAATAATTTTCAAAATTAATAGTCAGATGCTGATTTTTCACTGAAAACAAACTCTGCAGCTCACCGACATGCATGGAAATTTTCGTTAAAAAAACTGATTTTGAGAAATGAAGTAAACAACTCTGTTCGGAGGTTCCCGTGGCATCGGTTCGTTGATGGGGGTCTTTTCTTAGTTTGAAAAACAATTATGTTGAGATTTCAATATGTATGCTAATAATAGCAGGAGACATCTAAAAGCAGCCCATACAGATAGCCATCAATGTCGCAAACTTCCAATACGCCGTCCAATTGATTATAATGAAAAGGCATGCATATTTGATACTCAGAATAAAGCAATAAAGATGTTAGTCTGGTGAATTACTGTGTCTTTTTGTCTACTGAGGCGAACATCACGCGTGTTGTAATATCCATAACCGGATTTACATCTCTAACCCGATTTATCAATACATAAGCTATTTTCATTCATTTCTGTAATTGTTTTATTCTAAATTACATTCCTTCTCATGAGACTTTCCTCACAGATTTATAGGAATTTATGGAAGGATGAAAAGATTCTTTTGTCTGCACTGTAGTTTTCTTCTCCGAATACTGAATAATGGAACATCACATCAGTTTTTCACTTTGTCTGTCTTCTCGCAGGGAGGATTTGATATCCCGGAGCGGATGTTTTATAGTGTAAACAAGGAGTGGGAGTCGGCCTCCCAAGATAATATGAGCGACGTCAGAGAGCTGATTCCAGAGTTTTTCTACCTGCCCGACTTCCTGATCAACTCCAACAACATCCAGCTGGGTCAGGTTCCAGAAATCTATCTCTTTTTTTATTCAAACCATACTGTGACCTATGATGGATGTGGTCACCAGTCCTGGGTGTGGGGAGCCTTTGGCCCAAGTCAGCTGAGATAGGCTCCAGCTCCATGAACAGAATGAGCGCTTTTGAAAATAGATGGATTGTTTATACAGTACATGGAATTAACCTCATGCAAGCAGCATATTCCATACCCTCCTTCATACATCTATCCATCCATTCATATTTTTGGCTCTTTGTTTTAAGAACTGTTCTCAAATGAGTTTAAATTCATCAACTTTTTTTGTTTTTGCCCACTGTGCAGTTTTAAAACATTCATAATACTCTCGTCTGGCATTATTGCAGAAGCTCTCCTCAAAAAACAAGACTCAGCCTTTTTTCTGAAGAACATGAGCCATGTGTTTTTAAAAAGTGATCAAGAGCACACAGCTCGGTGGACTAATGATTAGCGTGTCTGCCTCACAGTTCTGGGGCTCGAGTTTCAGATCTCAGATCTGAATGTCAGTGTGAATGAATGTTTTTCAGTTTGGCCTGTGGTTGACTGGCGACTGCTTGATCCATAAAGTGGCCAAGTGACGTGTGTGTTAACATGCATGGATACAGACTTGCAAAACGTTACAATGCAATATTGTTTGGTAACATTGTTTGTTTTCTTCCTCTGCACCACTTTTAGGCTGCATGGCAGACGGAACCGCTCTAGGAGACGTGGAGCTGCCGGCGTGGGCCAAAGATGACCCACAGGAGTTCATTAGAATCCAACGTGAGGTCAGTGACCTCGCTGCCTCACTTTTGGACACTACTACTTCATGAAATTATCAGGACTTTTCCCATAAGAGCTATTAATGCGTTTCATAACTGGTGTAAAAAGACAATTGGTGTTTTGAAAATATTAAACAATGCAATAGTGTTGGTTAACCGCAGTTGTTTTTTGTTTCTTTTTTCTCAACACACACAATGTATTATTCTCATTTGTCTAATATAATGGCTTTTTCTTGCTTTTCAATGAAAACGTATCTGCAGACAACAATCCTCTTCAGCACAACCCAAGGCAGGCCTTTCCTTCCCACAATGCATCATGTCTGCAGGCTCTCTCTGCTTTCTCAGCTGCATGACTGCCCTTTGTTCGTTTTGTCTTGACTTTCCCTTCTTCCAGCCATCCTGGGGCCATTTGAATTGTTATGCTGGCACAATCTACTGAGCTTTGTTCATAGAATTAGTAACTTTTGAAGATTGATTTTCTTCCATGCGCAAATTAAATAAGAACAATATATCCTCATTATGAGTTTTTTTTCCCTGTTATTCCAGGGTGGGATTATTAAGAATATTTGCCAGCATGCTGCAGGTCTTTATGTCTTCTTTTTTTCTTATTAACTCTTCAAAACCAATCTCTGGCTGATTCTGCACAAATCTTTCTTTAATGCCACAGTGGTTAACTCATAACTCTCCAGCATATCGCCTCTAAATGGACTTTTTGAGAAAATCATTCAGTGTACTTTTTTTTAATGTAATTTCTTGCGCATTCTAAAACAAGTAGTGCTACAGTCTCATATTAAAAGTTTGACTGATGACTTTGGCCTCAGTCTTATAACAAAGCCCTGCATGCCAGTGTGGTGTTAAGCAACAATAGCTTGTGTTTATGACAGGCCTTGGAAAGCGACTACGTGAGTTCGCACCTCCATTTGTGGATTGACCTGATCTTTGGGCACCGACAACAAGGCCCCGCTGCTGTCGAAAGTGTCAACACCTTCCATCCTTACTTCTACGCTCAGAGAGGCTGTCACAATGCGAAGGATCCGCTCATTAAGAGCACCATTTTGGGATATGTCAGCAACTTTGGCCAGATACCAAAACAGGTTAGAAAAAGAAAGACGGGAGTCACTCACACTTTTCTTGAAATTAAAACAATCTCTTGTATTTTTTTGTCTTAGCTCTTCACCAAACCGCATCCACCTCGTAATAGTATAAAGAAAGAGGGGCCATCACCACCTCACCCAACTCCTTTTTTCTTCAATCTTGACAAACTCAGGACGACTGCACAACCATTTCGAGGTATGCTTGGAGTACAGCTGCGCAAATTATGCAGTCTGCTCTCTTCTTTTACGAGCCACCGAGCGTTTACATTTATCAAACGTCCTGTCATATTTGTTGTCTGTTTTTACAGACATTGGTGAATTCAAATGTATTTCTTCATTATTTTTATTCATTTTTGTCATTAATGGCTGCATATACTTATTAAAAATATTGGTAAGATAAATAATTTCTGTCAAGATTTCAAGTAATTTTATTAAATCAATTAATGTATTGTGAATAAAATATTCAAATAAATAAACCTAGTAAAATAAAAAGTATACAGTAAATGTTTGTTTCTGTCTATCATGTAAAGATTAAAGACAGGAGTGACTCCAATCCTGAGTACAGTTACAATCCAGAAAATAGCCTTTAAGACTTTATTGTCCTCTTCATCTGCCACCACATTGTGTTGCTCCCCGCCTTTACTTTATCTCACAGCATTTGACACCAATTATTATATACAAGATGTGTCCCGGTCTCCGGGGGATCGTTGTAACAGTGCAAGAGCATCCATATTTTAATTTACACTATGGACGGGGTGGAAGGCGCTATCTGTTCCAACTACGACATGGAAGATGACTCTTTTGCTGAGCTCTACTTAATAATCTGAATATCCCTACAGACCCACTGAGGGAGAGGAGATGAATCTGCAAATGCTCAGGGAGAGATTCCTGCATATTACATTTCATATTAAATCTTAGCGTGTCTGATCTGATCAATAAGCAGATAGAGATGAATAGGAAGCGGAACGCCGGGACTTGGCTTCTTTCTGGGGATTTCCGTTGCAGAACCGGTGACGGGATGTAATGATTTGTGCATGTACGGATAGGTCAATTACCGGAACAATTACAACTCTCTCACACACCCGCACAAACACGCAACTTTTGAAGCTGACCAGGATGTTTGTGTCGGCATACACCGAAGCCCAATCTATTCTGGAAAATAACCATTTTCTGTATTTCAAGACAAATTTTTCAAGTTGATGTTGCTTCCCAATGTTTTCTTTAAAGTTTTTTGACTAACAGATAAACCTGATTTACAGTAGGATTTGGGAAAAACTGCTGTATTTTCTTACTCCCCTGTGCTCCACTCACAGTCAAATTACACCATATGATATTTCTTTAGAACTGCAGAGAGGCCCAGTGGGTCAAATCGCGTGTTTGGAGAAAGAGGTGGTGATCCTGGGGAGGAACAGACTCCTCCTGTCTCCTTCATTGAGTTGTTTTTTCAACTGGGGTTTCCCTGACAACAGTTGCACTTTTGGAAACTATACCACTGACAAGGTAATTTGTATCAAGATGACGTGAATTTATTTTGGTGCATGACTGAAAGGAAAAGGAATCAAAAGCAGATCTAATGCTGGTTAAATGGTGTATAAATACTGTAGACCCCTGCATGCTGGGGTTCAGCATCGACATCTGATTTATTTATTTTTTCCAATGTATTAGCTATGTGTGTGTGTGGGGGGGGGGCAAAGGGAGGACTACCCCCCCAAAACATTTATTGATGCACTCATAAGAATTTTCGTGTTAATTTTTTTGGTTTTACCTGCCCCCCCCAAAAAAAAAAAAAAAAAAATCATTTCTAATGGGCATGAACTATCCATTGTTTTTGCTATTTGCAGTCAGATCAGGTCCCAGTCCCCCACGAGTAGTGGGGATTCACTCAATATAGGTTGAAGTAAAGTTATGTGTTCATGAAATCCTCAAGAATGGTACAGTATGATCATTTCTTTACATGTCCATCTCAAGACGTTTGCCGTGTGCGATAGTTTATGTGCCTGGGGGCCAACAATGTGCGCCGCCTGTCCCAACCCAACCACCGTCATCACTGCAGGGAGCAGCACTGTGGTTTGTGTGTGGGACGTAGTACTCAACAAGGACAAAGTCACGCACATGAAACTCAGACAGGTGAGTCTGGCTGAAAAGAAAGGAAATAAAAAAAACGTTTCGGACTCGCTGTTATTTTTTCCAACAGCCACTCTACGGTCACACAGAAGTGGTGACATGCGTGGCTGCGTCTGAGGTCCATAGCTTGGTGGTGAGCGGTTCCCGTGATCTCACTTGCATCTTGTGGGATCTAGAGGAACTAAGCTACGTCACCCAGCTGGTGGGACATACCAGCAGCGTTTGTGCAGTGGCTATAAATGACCTCACGGTAAGTCTGACCTGGGTCACGTCATTTTCGGTTTTGGCTCTCTTCACAGAATGAGGAACGGAGGCTGCTTGGTGTAATTTTTTTTTTTGTTAGCTGTCTTTCCATATGTTCGGTGAAGAATGTTTAACGCTTTACTGCTCTGTCCAAGGGTGAGATCGCGTCATGCGCTGGGCCTGTGCTCTACCTGTGGACGATGAAGGGTCAACTGTTGGCCTGCACTGAAACTTCCCGTGAGTCTCTGTCAGACATCCTTTGTGTCAGCTTCACACAACGACATGAGTGGGACGCCAGGAATGCCGTAGTCACCGGCTGTGCAGACGGCGTTATACGGGTGAGGATTAATAGAAGAGATGTTATAAAAGAACAATTAAAAAATAGCCTTTGAAATCATATGTCTGTCATGTTTTTAAAAAGAATGTACAAAGGGACTTTCCCAGGACCTTAAGAAACTTGAGAGAAGCATAACTGCTTGTACAAAAATAAATATAGTCAAATGAAACGTAAAAAAATTGCACAAAGTATGCCACTAATTTTACTTGTGTTACTTGGGGAAAAATATACTAAAATTAAATCTCAAGAATTACACACAATACAACCACAAATTTCACTCAAATGTTGGCACTAATCTTTTATAAAAGAACTATATAAATATTTTTGTCTTATTTTTAGGACGTATAGAATGCAGACAAGTGCACTCATAACAATTTAAACTGTTTGATGGATACTATGGGTAGCAGTGCATCTTTCGTTACCACGTCAATCTCACATTTCTGAGGTTGAGGTTTCAAATCTCGGCTACATCCTCCCAGTGTGCTGTTTGTCCCGTATTTTCACAGCATGTTTGTGAAGGTTTTTCTTTTTTTTCCCCCAGGTACTTTGCTTCATCCCACTTTCCAGAAACATCTATGGAAGGTTCATAAATGTGAATTTGAGTGTGAATAATTATTTTTTTAAATGTCCCCTGGGATAGGCTGACGGCCAATGTATCTTCCCTCTTGCCCAGTCAGCTGCGGTAGGCTCCACCTCACCGGTGACCCAAATGACAAGCAGTACATAAAATGGATGAATGTATAAATTACTATGATATCAAAACACCGATGCATTGTTATGTTAAAAGGATAGAATTGTTGGGAAAACAATTGAAAAATAGCAAACACCACACAACAAGACTATTCAATGTGCAACATATACTCACGTGACCACGCAAATTATTTCAATACATATCCTTTGTGACTTTGAAACATCTACAGCTATATCTGTCTACTACATCTATTTAAATGAAGGACCCCTTGTAATATTTTACTAGCTGGTCTACGACCCACCCAAAATGATCAACTTTTGGTTACCGAGTCATTTCTTTCGAACATTCTGTTACACTAATGGGTACAAGAGTTATTGTTGCTTTGTACAAGTCCATAGTGTTTGAATACGTGGTTTTACTCTGCCATTAGCCTTCGAGGTAGTAGCCTGCTGTCCATCAGTGTAATAATAACAGCATATGGGTTGTGTTTATTTAATATAAGCATAATGCTGCATTGCTCCAGTCAAACTGCAAACTCTTAAATTAGGCCCCCACTAGAGAATACGTGTGCCAATGCCACACATGCTCACAATTGGTATTATTACTTTATTATTACCTTGAGTTATGGAGAGTACAGGCACCCCGCTGCGTGTGTTTGCCATTATGTTGAATTATGTCTGATTTTGCTACTCGTTATGTGTCTTTCACCCAGATATGGCGGACAGAGTACACCAGCACACAATTAACTGGCCCTCCAGAAAAGCCCGTTTCCCTAGGGCGAGACCCAACAGCGCAGACAGAAACCGCCGGTAATGCCGCTCGCGTTACGATCCGATATAGATCTATTTATAACAGATGAGAAGAAAGGAGTGGCTGAGCAAAAAAAAAAAAAAAAACTGAACCAAAAGTATTTTTATATTTTACTTTCACAAGGAAAGCACACCCCTAATTAGATAAATCCTTAAGTGTGAGATGATTATTTTTTAAGCGCTCCTCTCCGAGCGAGGCGGTGTGCTTTTCCAGATCCCTCGCTAGTGTTAAGGCTAGCAGGAATGATGCTGTTCCAAAGTTATTAAACATAGAGGCAGTAAACACTGATGAGTGAATCTGCTGACGTGCGTGAGCGTGTATAATTTAGAAAGCAATAATACCCAGATCCAATTTGGCATACATTGGTTACAGCCCCACTTCACCTCACTTGAGCATTGTGCTGGGCAAATTACAGAGACTATTGTTTATGTAACATTTAACACGCGTATTTAGGGGATTTTTCACACTTTGCCAGCCTATTGACAACCGATTTGAATGCTTGAGGAGGCTCACGTACAGATTATCACCATAATATTCATACCGCGATGATATTTCTGTAGCGAACGGCTCGCAGCAGCTGAACCGTTGGACCAGACGTCTGGTGAAGTGTCGGGAGCTGAACAGAAGTCAGGCTGTCTCGCAGCATCGCAGCAAAAAAAATCCAGCTATCACAGCATTGGCCATGTCCAGGTATTCGCATAAGTCACTAAAAGCAGGTGAACTTTATCATGTTGCGTTGCGTAATTTACTAAGGTGTCTTTGTGTAGGAGCCATGCGACACTGTTGGCAGGTGACGCCTGGGGCCGAGTTTTTACTTGGACCTGCTAGTGAGCTCACGTGTGACTTCATTTATTCTTGGTGCCTCAAGACTTAAACAGTAGGGAACTTTACCTTGAATGTGAATATTTTAGTACTGTAGCTTTACATGTAAATACCGAATGAAAAATTGAATTAAACATTTTTAGCTATTCATGACTATTTGCATTTATATTTATTGTCTTCCAACATCTTAAACCTCAGCAGGCCAGAATATACTCTAGAGTTATATAAAAAAAAAAAAAAAAAAAAAACATCAAGATAAGTAATTTTCAAACTTAATCCAGCATTAATGTGACCTATAACCGATATAAGTTAACTTTTTTTTTTTCTTTTGAGAGGGGAAGTAAAAATAAATGACTGACATATTGTGGTCACACATGTGCACACCATTTATAATTGGGATGTGATAGTGGCCAGAATTAACGGATTACAACCAGGATCATGTTAAATGGAAGTCAGCACACACCTGCCACCTTGAAAAGTTCCTCCTAGTAACCTCAAATAAATTTAAGATGTTCTAGTAGGCTTTTTTTCCCGACATTTTTATTGGGTTTAATTTTTAAAAAAATATTTTACATTGTTCATGATTTGCTTTACGATGTCCAAGAATAGACATGGCTAGTGACATAAACACAGCACCAAATCATGATCCTGGTGCCGCAACGCTTCACTGTAAGTATGGTGTTCTTTTAGGGATTAGCATCGTTGTATTTTTGCCGAGCATCCCTTTTAAAAATTGGGGCCACAAAGGTCAACCTTTGTTGTATTGGACCATACAAAAAACTCCCAAACATGTGGTAAAATATATTATGATGTGTACTTGTACAACTATGTTTGTCTTTACTTCCCCTCTTTTCAGTTTAGTTATAAAACTTATAAGTCACACAAACAAACGGTGGAGTATGTTTTTGCAGTTATTGGGTTTTTTCTCATTTTTACATCACAAAAATCTGGCATCTGAGTGTGTCAGGTTTTCATCGGTTCATGGCTGAGTTTTGTGTCATAAAATCCAAACATTGGTGTGCTCGCATGCCATCATTTGAAGCTGCAAGTGTTTAGCTATGCAAAATGTTTGTGGTGTGCGAGAATTTTACCACACTCACTGGGTTGGGAATTCTTGAACTTGATGCAATGCATTTCCAATAATGTGTTATTAATTAATTTTGTGTCTCCCTCATCCATATTTTCTTCTTCTGGAAAGTACGATTCTTTTTTATTTGTTTGTGTTGAACAAATATTCAAATTTTCGTGATACATCCTTGGAAGTGATTCTGATAGTGTGGAAAAAGTCAAATGCTCCACTTTTTTTAAGGTATGATCACTGCAGAGTCTTATGGTAATGGCGGAAAGGTGATCTGATCTGGTGATCTTATCCTGTTATCATGCAATTGCTTCAATGTTTTGTATTTTTGTGCTTGATGTTAAAATTGCCCTTTCACGTCACAATCATGGATTCTGTGCCAAACTCGATGTTGACTCCATGTATCAAATCAGGATTTGCGATTGTAAATATTGAGTAGGTCCAACAAACCTTTCATATATCTGGGCCGGACACATTTCCAAGCAGATCAGGATTGGAAAATCATTCTTGAACACACCCCACACCACAGGACAATCTTTTACAGACATCTGACAATCAGGTCTTTGATTATTAGGGAGGCAATTCATAGTTTGGTTGATTATCTGTTTGTCTGTACCCCATCTTTGCTGATAACGCTATTTTGGGAGATCTTGTTGTAAAAGACAGTGTAAAAAAAAAAAAAAAGAAAAGAAAAAGAAACACCTTTTTATTGCTCTTGAAGCTGCTGACTTCAAATGAAGAACTTTGCCTGATCGTTTCTTAAATCAAATATTCTGATTCTGTTCCCTGTGTAGTTGTCTAATTATAACAACATCCATGGCCATTTTACTCAGGCGATTCTCTCCCCAAAATGTTAGTAAGAAAAAAAATAAAATAAAGGAACTCGGGCTTACTTTGCCTCACTTATTTCTTCGCGACGCTCTCTTGCGTTGTCATGAAGGAGGAGGTCTCCGTCTTTAACCTTTGTGTGTGCAGCTAATTGTGCTAAGTGAAGTAGCTTAATAGAGTGGAAAATAGTCGTCGTAATTTTCCCAGAGAGCCGCCAATGACCTTCTCTAAAGACAACGGCCGACTCCATTCTCTCCACATGGCTGATTTTATGATAGAGATGTCCAAGCGTCGGCTTCTTCACAGTAATTAAATCAAATAAATTATAGCGCCAAGGCAGAACCATCTTGTAGCCTAACCCAATTATACTGCACTGTAAAGCTAATTATTAACCATGATTACAATTAGTCTAATTTGAATAAATGTCGTCATTAGCGAGTTCATCCTGGTCGACGAGAGCGAACTGTAGGGGGTGTTGAGTATCACCATCATCATCATCATCCCATCATCATCATCATTATCATCATCATCATCAGCTCTGCCTCTCCCACTCACGGAGAGAATGTTCATCTTCTATTTTTCGGCCTGACCTTCACCAAATGCCTCACGACCTTCACCTTTCCTGCCTGCTGGACCATAAACTGGCACCCCCAACCCCCACCACAACCATCACCTCCACACACACACACACACGCACACACAATTGTGTTATTTGCTGCTAATTGCCAAGGCCATTTTGCTAGGATTGACTCCCCGCTCTCCTCAGTTCAATTCAATTTAGTTTATGTGCTTGGCCCCAAATCATAACAATAATTATCTCGGGGTTCTTTCTGGCTACACATCCGCTCTGATACTGTGCATCTTATATATTTAAGTGGTAACGAAACAACTTTACACAACCCAATATCCAGAATTGTTTATCGCAGTTGTTTGAAACGTGATTGTTTTGATTTGCAACTCAACTTGAGTAAAGTTCAAGAGTAGAACATTCTAACACCTTGCTGGATGCCCAATGCACTTCAAGAAATAAATGCCTCCCAAAATAATGTTTAGTCAGGAAAAAAAAACTTTAATCATCTCAGTTCATACACCCAAATGTGTTGGATGTTAGAGATGCCGCTGAGCCCATTTGAACTGCGTGAGTAATGCTGTTGCTAACCAAAACAGCTGCTCCGACTGGATTGTGTGTACCCCACCTCTTGCCCAAAGTCATCTAAGATAAACTCCAGCTCACCAGTGACCCTAATGAGGATAGGCATTATAAATGGAATAGAGATGATTAGATGAATGTGACAAAAAGGCAATATTGAAAACTCTTTTTATATGAAACAAATACAGTATTGGACATGGGCAGATCCTTATCTACTGAAGGGTTTCCACTGTAAACTATAGATAGATGTGAAATGCTGAGGGTGGCAGAGTCTGAGAGGAAAAGGAGCACTGACAATTATTTCTCTGCTGAGCATCCACTCAGCAATAACAGCACATTCTTATGAACATCTGGCTCGCAGACCAGAGATGCCGACAAAGCAAACAATAAAATCCAATACCCTTCGAAATGTCTGTTTTGGACTGGAACCAGGTGCTCAAAGACACGCTAAGCCACATACGGCGAGAAACAAACGTTAATTGTCAGATTGCATGTTCATAAATACACTTCCTTACTCCGGAACCCAATCATTTTCTCCTCCCTGGGAGGTTGCGGGACGCCCGTGTGTCCAGATCGAGCTGTTGTGTTTACAACTGCTTCTCCTGGAAGAGGATCTGAGCGTACACCGTGTCTGGGTTGCAGGGGTCGGGGTCGGGACTGGGCGAGGCCGGGGGTTCTACCGTCGGTCGGACCAGCTCCAGCTCCGCGTATGTCAGACTGTCCTCCTGACGTCCTCGAGCCTGCCGATGGCGGGGGGAAATTCAGCCAGAGATTTAAGAAAAAAAAAAAAAAAACTTGCACATATATCTTCCGAGTGTAAATCAGGGTTGGAAAACTGAGGCCCGCACTGTTCTGACAATTTTTTATTATTATCCACACTCCTGTAATATTTGTTGCATTCATTTAGCTGTTTTTTCTTTCAAAATTTAATTAATTCAAAACTATTTATTGGGTCCATGTCACTATAAAGTGAGTTGGGTGTCCACATCAGAACCACAAGCACTGAGGTTTTATTATGAGTTACTAAACATTTGCACACATACCAGGACAAAGATGCTTTGTGAAGTCTCAAAGGAACCTGATGGTGATATTAACTCAACTAAATATTAATTAATTTTAATTTTGGTCATCGTGATGTAATTGCTTAATGGATTTATTGTAAATGATGAAATGAAAAAGCATGAAAAATTAACAATTGTGTCTACAGTGCGTAGTCACAGTTTGCTATTTGTGTACTGTTTTTTTTCCTTTGGAACCTATTTTCAGATATTTGGTTTAAAAAAAAACAAAAGATTTTTGTGGTCTTACGATAATGCCCTAAAATGCCACAAGATGGTGCCATACTGTAAGCTAATAGGAAAGTAGTAAGTGGTGTCAAGGAAGTTAAAGTGATGTATTTCAACTGACTAAGCTCAGGTGTAATTTTAGGGAGGTTTCTCAATTTGCGTTGGTTAGCATAACTGAAAGTTTGGGAGCATCTTTTTCGGATTTGTACGAACGAGAATTTTCATTTTATTTATTTTTTTTGCATTCTGAATTAGGTTTAAAAAGAATCTACAGACCAATATATGAGTCAGGGGCTGTCATAGAGTGAGTGCATTTGTTTGGGAGTATTGTAGTTTATCATATAAAAGAGAAAAAAAAAACTTAAAAACAGCGGAGTAGTTTTCTTCCTTGTGAACTTACTTGACAGTTTAATGGTCGAAATAAAACCAGTGAAGCGCCCTAAATAAATAATTGTGTTTGAGAAGCAATCGAGATAAATATAATTATCACGCTCATAACCGAATGAGGAGAGAGCTATAAACTCCTGTAGACAATCACACGGTCGTGAGGCAAATTCCCTCGTGCGTGAATTTCGCCTGTTTTATAAGCGCCTTTTTAAAAATGATTAAATTAATTTCATGCTATAACTGACATCAGTAGAGGAGGTTTGGAAGTTGAACACTTACAGTAGCAGATCTCCTCGGAGTCTTTGACCTTTTGGGCTTTTGGGGTCTCTTTGAAGCCACAGGGACTAAAAAAAAAATAATGTAGAAAGGAAAGAATAGGTAAAGTAGAGTTGATTTTTTTGGTTTTACCCATAATGTTTTTAACGTGAATTCCCCGAGCAGAGAACTTTACCCCAAAAAATGACCATAAAGTTTCTGTCTCACCGTTTTTCACTGGTCTCCCAATGTCTCCAAGTTTTTTTTTTTTCTGGCACTAATTGAATTACACTACCTCTAATGATACTTTGATGTACCCTTTAATTCCGTTTGTTAGCATCGCAGGGAGCTGGAGCCTCAAATCCTACTGCTGCTACTCTTTAGTACCTCCCGAACATTTGGACAAGATGATGAAGACTTTGCACACTCGGCCCAAACTTTTCGTCGACGAGTTGTTGTGCACGTTTGAAACATCGTTGAAAGTTTATTTTTACCTTCAGGAGGTGTGTGTGGTGGCGGCTCCACGGGCACTTGAGGGGGTTTTATAGGCACTTTTCTGTCACATTTCTGCCCCGTGTATTTATTCTGTGCTCTTGGAGAGGAACTAGACGAACTGCTGGAGCTGGTTACTGTCTCGCCGGAACTGTGCGCAACAGAGAAGATGAAACTCAAGACAATGCCACGTCTTAATTCTTATTGGGGGAAATAAAAACAAAAAACGCATTGGTCATACCTGCTCTCTGGACACTTGACCAGAAGGTAACTTGCTTTGGAGAAACAAAAACACAAAACAGGATGAAAAAATGTGGTCATCATTTTAGAAGCGCCACATTAAATCTTTATTGCATACACAGCACATCTGTGGCCTGACTGATTAGGAGAAAATAGCTGAATCAACACTGATCTCGAGAGGAAAAAAGGGAATCCGCACTGGAAAATGAGCTGTTTTTGAGACGGGATTCACCCCCCCAACAATACAAGCAGTAATCTGCGTATTTGCCACACCATCAAAGTTAATGGTGAGTGGAAATTTTGTTTCACACTTATCGAGTGTCATACAGTAGTTCCCTTAATACAACCGTCAACTTTTTTTTATGCTGTTTTTGCGTGTGACGCCACAAGTAAAGTCCATTCACTGCTTTCTTAGAGACTATAGCTGCTGAATGTTAAAATATTATTGTAATATTTCCTGCATTGTTTAAGAAGATGGTAATTCAAGTGACCTTTGAGCCTGTTTCTCCTGTAGAAGTACTGGAAGGTGAACATGAGCGTGAAGAGGAAAATGGAGAGCAAGCCCAGCGAGCAGATCAGGACGGCGCACATGTTCACATCTAGGGAGACAAAAATGCATTGGAACAAGAACATCACAAAACAGCCATTAATGATGGGAAAACAATATTGGTACTAAGGGGCCGGGGAATACCTGATAACAGACGCCAAATTCCTTCAGCGCTATGAGCCTCCAGTGTGAAATGCACTGTGGGGAGAAGAAGAAGGGGAAAAAAAACATTTGAGGGAGAACAAACCAGACTAAGCATCTTTGTAAATTGCTGTTTTCTAAAGTAACTGACCCACTAGAGGCCAGACAGCCTCTGTGGTTTCCAGAAATATCACGAAAGGCTGACATGGAGAGTGAGTGGCACACTCGCACACACACACACACACACACACACACACACACACACACACACACACACACACACACACACACACACACCATAAATGAATGAGGATGTTGCAGTGCGTATGTGTCAATGAATGATGTGGCGTGAACAGGCCGGGGGTATTTGGCAAAAGGTTGAGGAGAACGAGAGCAGGCTTCGTACGTAAATGACTTAACCGAAGCACCCCTTAATGACTCTTTAATGTTTTTCAAATGCATACGCCGCATCAACTCATAAGACATATCAAGTGCGATTGACTCGTCACGTGTGAATATGGTGGAAGTAAATGTCACAGGTGTGAAAAATGTACTGCCGACACTTCCTGGCCATTTTTTGAGGAGACCTAAAGAACCACTGTATTAAAAAAAAAAAAAAAATCAGACTTTGCATTAAACCAAAACAATGAATGCTGAAAACTGGGATCAATGGGCTTTTGCCCAATTTTTAAAATAGTGACTCCTCAAATTGATCTTCAAACAGTGATTATTACCGTTGCCCAATCTTCAACTATACCTGCTTCTGATTGGCTCATTTGGAAAATCCCCTTGTAGGGTTTTGTCAAAGTACGTGAGCGCTGTAAATCCCCCAAAATGGCTGCTTAAAAGCAAAAATGGTGGAGCTCTTCATCAATTGCAGGCATGGGTCCGAGTGATAGATGTACCCCCCCGCGCCGAATGGCATCAACGAAAAAGCTTCACAATTTAGCGTCACCCATCTGTCCAAGGAAGACATATTTGGACAATATTTATCATTATATATTATATGTATATTATAGTAATAATAAATTACTCCCCAAGAGGGGTTGCGTCAGGAAGGGCATCCGGCGTAAAAACTGTGACATGCTGGAGGCCCCGTAGCTCAGTGGTTAGAGCACTGGTTTGCTAAGCCATGGGTTGTGGGTTCGTATCCCACTGGGTCCTCCACTCCCTGAGAAGGGCATCTGCCGGACATATATGTGCGATCATCTGAGATGACACGCTGTGGCGACCCCGAAAGGGACAAGCCGAAAGAAACATATCTGAGATCTCACCCTAACAGGACAAGTTCAAAGAAACGTACTTTAGTGAAAATAGATAATGAAACTGTCACCAACCTCTTTTAACTTAGCTCTACTTCTTTGGTACTGTTTTGAAACACACTTCTGAAATAGAATCCATCCAGCCATTTTCTTCACCGCTTATCCTCACGAGTGTCACGAGCAGTGCTGGAGCCTATCCCAACCGTCAACGGGCAGGAGGCAGGGTACACCCAGAACTGGTTGCCAGCCAAACGCAGGGCACATGGAGACAAACAGCCGCACACACAATCACACCTAGGGGCAATTTTAGAGTGTCCAAATAATGTTGCATGTTTTGGGGATGTGGTAGGAAACCGGAGAATACCCACACAGGCACGGACAGGGAGAACATGCAAACGCCACACGGGCGGGGCTGGGATTTATTTTAATTATGCTGTATGTTTAATTATATATAAAGACACTGATCATCTTAATGATGTGTCATAATAATTACAGAGATTGATATAAGAAGGTAGGCATCAGCTAATTATATGCAACTCTTTATTTGTGCAATTATTTACATTTTCAAATTGGCCCTAACGAGACAAGCCAAAAGGAAAAGATGAAGAAGAAAAAGATTGTGCCACCACATTTCATTTTGTGGCTGCTGAATGTATGTAAAGTAAATAGAATCCACGAATGATGTTCAAACAGCAACCAATCCAGACAGCAGCATAGAAGAATGTAGAATAATTTTTTTTTTTTTTTCAGATCTTAGAAGATGTTGAAGTAATGAACAGCAACTGTTCAGTGTTCCATTTTTTTTTTTTTTCTCGAGAGTCCGATTTAGCATTTTGATTTGTTTGCCTTTATAATGTCAGCTCTTGTTTTTCTGCGCATGTCGCGGATGCCTGTGGTTGTGCGGCTTCGCCAGTGGGGCACTGGCCTGAATGGAGGAAAGGGCGTCGGCAGTTGCCTCCGCCATGCGAATGTGGATGCGAGGCCTGCAGCGGCACACGTAAAGATCGAAATCCTTGCGGCAGCATCAAACCGCGACAAGTTATTGTACGATAACCCTTTGAGTCCGGCTTTGTTGTGGATTTGGATGAGAAAATTCATGCTCTGAAGTAGCCTTCAAAAATGCTGACGTCAAGCGACTCACCCTCGGCGGACGCAGCCAGCTCAGCAACAAACTACCTCGTTCTACTCACTCTCATTCACAGAGTGATATTGTGTGAGCTCATTGTTTTTATATGGAAATAGCCCTGAAACGGGTTGACCCAGACGCTCGCACAGAGGGAGGGGGCGCAAATGATGGCGCTGCAGCGGAGCGCTGCATTGGCTTTTCCAGTGTTTGCCTCTTTCCGTAACATGCGGAGCGTGGGGATGTCCTGGCATGCCGCACAATGTGTCTTCCGTGCAAAAACAGCAGAATTCCCCCTCTCCTCCGTTCCACTCGCTCTTGCCAATGCATTTGAGGACTCTGTGTTTGGCTTCGCTTGGTTGCCAGAAACAACTGATGATTACACCCCCCAAAAAAAAATGTCGATAACTGGCTTTTAATTAAACTGTGTTGTTGGATTTATGTACTGTATGAGTGTGGAACAGAGATGATTGAAAATCTTGGGAAGTTGGTCAAAATTTTAGTGCGATGTGCTGAACTTTCAGTCTCTCATGTGAGAACGTGACATAAACAACAATCTTGCTATTCACTAGAGTTGTTAGTGACATCATTCTTTGCATCAGGGCTGGCCGGTCATTTTCCAATTTCAGTTCTCCGAGAGTCACAATTAATGTGTCGAATAAAAGTTTATATAGGTTAGTAATCGCATTGTCGATATCTTTTTCTATTTTTATTCCGAATAAAATGGCATTTCAGATCAAATGCCATCATAGATCCAGAAAATCAAGGAAGGCTTTCATTGTTGTTCTTGGGCTTTTTGATGAATTGTTGTCCAGTTTTGTTATAGCTGTTGCTATGGCAGTACAGTTTCAATTTACAAAGCATGCACCCTTTTCTTTCTTCTAAAGCTCAAGGTCTTGAATGCCCCATTCATATTTATTTATTTATTCTGGGACAGGCCACAATCGAGTCATTTTGGGGTTTGGCAAGATGGCGTTGTGAGAAGACACACCTATTCTCATAAGGCCTGGTTATTTTGGATCTCAGAAAGCAGCAAAAACTATTGCCAAACTGCACATTTGAGCTTTGATCCACAAAAGCAACACTGTAACGGCTTGTACGTGTATACCGTTTTTAAAGATCTTTTAAAGTATGAGATATTGATTCAGTGATAGTGGGGAGGGTCTGTACTCAAGATGACCAAGAAGGTCGACAACACAGATGATACCACCACCGAGGCTGATCTGTGAGAGACACCAAGGTGTGTCCAGACTATCAGAAAATACAACGCAAAGCAAATCTGAGAAGTCAGGCTAATTCTTGGCTTATCTACCGTACATTGTGTTGGAAACAACAAATTGACCCCGTTTCAGGTCTATTTGTGTCCGGCATCAGCACAAAAGTCAACTCAGTTCCTACTCGGCAATCCTTCACTTTCACGTCACAGTCATGGAGTGTTGGCCACACTTTTGAGGATTTGCCACCGTAATTATTGAACAAGTTTCACATTTATGATTGTCGGCCCAACTGCTTTCCATGTAGATTGGGAAGGAAAAATCATTCTCGACACACCCCACGCCCCAGGATAACCGCTCGGGATGATCTTTCCCAGATATCCCATGATTGGAGCTTTTGTGTTGAAAATTCCAAAAAGTTGGAATTGGGGTCAGTTTTGGCCCCATTATCATAACGTGTGTACCTGGCTGAAGCTCATGGTAGTTTTGTTTACCTGTCAGCTGCGTGGTGCTGCTACCATTGGACGATGCCCTCCATATGTTCCTGTATTTCCTTATCTCGTGCACTCGACACGTGTAGAAGCCCTGGTCCGTCCCGCTCACATTGAGAATCCGCAAGCGGTACACCTCTCCCTCCATTTGCTCGTAAAGACGAAACTTGGGCTGAGGGAAGCGGCGGGTGTAGTTCCCGTACACTTTGACTTTCTTGATGCCCATCTTGACTATGAGGAGCTGGGAGGACTCGGGGGCAGCAGGGGACGGAGACGGGGGAGGTAAAGGAGGCTCGGGGGTGGGAGCAGCTAAAGGGTAGAAGAACCAGCGGAGGACGAGCGTGCTGCCGCTCCTCTTTCTCTGAGATACCAGGCAGGACAGCGTCAGGTTGTCCCGCTCGGTTGCCGTGACAATGGGGCCCGGGATCACAGTCACGTTCAGGGCATGACATACTTCTGTTGAGAAAGCATACAAAGAGTAGAGTAAGACACGGCTTCTACACCGGGGGTGGAAAAACTTTTGAGCTCAAGAGCTACATTTGATTTTTAAATTGGACAAATGAGCTGGGTCATTCATAGATGTTTAAAGCTTATGCATTAAAACAATAATCATGTTTTCATTTTTATTTCTCTTGAATTTAATTAGTATTAACCAATTGTTTGATTTCAAAAACGCTAAAAAATAGCTTTGGTTACTTGTCAGCTGTATGGTGTTGCTAACATTGGATGCAGCAGCACCACAAAGTGCACAGCATTTTTTTTTTACGCATAAAACGTTGATTTAACATCATAGGCATAGTTTATGCTGCATCTACAACAGGGAGGGGACATCCCCAAAGTTTGGAGTATTGAGTTGTTTAAAAGTTCTGAATCCTTCAGAATTTCCTCCAATATTTCAGACATGTCCATGCCCCCAACTTTGCTGGAACATTTGCTCCATTTCTAACATGGGTGTGCTCCAGTGCCCAAAGCAAGGTCCATAAAGGCATGAATGAGAGAGTTTGGGGCAAGTGAACATGACTGGCCTCAAAGAGTCCAGACATTAACAGAATAGAGCACCTGTAAGAGGAATTAGAGCGGAAAACTGAGAGACAGGCATTCTGGTCCAACATCGGTGTGCAAGCTCACAATCATGCTTCTGGAAGAGTTTTCAGAAATTCCCAAAACACGCTCCTAAACCTCGTGGAAAGCTTCTTCAGAAGAATTAAAGCTGTGGTAAAGGATGGACCGGTCGTTTCCAACCCTGTTGATTACTCAATTGAGATCGTGTGTGAGTCAAGGCAAGTGAGCAAATACTTCATAGCTATACAGTATTTCAAATTTATTTTGATGAGTACATTTGTTACTTTGTCTGCTTTGTTTCAGGTTTATGACCTGTGGCCATTGGTTCCATAAACACAAACAAAGGGAAATGCGCGCTGTGCCAATGTGTGCTGCCTGGTAAGCCTTTTGGAGGACTTGAAAATTAAACATCCGCACACCGCACCCAACCTCGTGAGGAGTGGAAACACCTACGTCATGCTCAACCAATCAGGAAGTAATCATTCTAAATCGTATGCATACATTGTGTCAGACAAACACAATGTTATTGTTCAATTTTGTTTGAAAGATTTATTTTGTCTTTTTTATATTTGAGTCACGCAACACTGTGTTGCAGTGTTTCATACGTTTGCCTCACAGTTTGGAGCCTCGGGGTTTGAATCTCAGCTCAGGGCATCCGTACAATGGTCTGGCAACCAGTCCATGGTCTAAAAGCCTCCAGCTCACCTGCGATCCGAATGAGGACAAGCGCTATAGAACATGGATGGATGGATGCTTGAATTTTCCATTCCTCAAGAGACCCATTGGTCTAATCTCTGCGTGCTATTATTTGTATTCTTCAATTATGCTTGTGGTCTATGTTGACTTATATGCACTATAAAGGTCATTCATGAGTAGTTTTGCCCAGCGCTCATGCTGTGGATTGCAGAAACGAACAAGCGCTACAATGTGGTTACACTAAAAAACACAAATAGGGCGCTGCGTGATGTCTTTTCCGCTCGTTTGCTTGTCTAGTTTACATTTGTTTAGTCACTTGTGTTCCTCGATCCTCCCTTCACTGATGTAGCATGTTTGATTTCCTGCCAGCTCAACATAATCGCAGCATTTTGTTTACATTCACGCCCACGGGCGCCTGCACGGGTTCACGCTGCCCCACCTCAAGCTTTCATGTTTTTCCATCATTACACTGGGAAATTTGGCCCCGATTCCCTAAACGCTTCCCTGGCGTGCTGCTGTTTTGCGTCCCCGCAGGTTCTGATGTTTTGTTCCGAGACCAGCTGGGTCAGCTCACTTGCTCACATGGAGTCTGGACACAAGATGTGTGAACCAAAAAGGAAAAAAAGAATCGACGTACTAGTGGGAAATAACACCTTAAGGCCAAAACAGGCTTAAGAAGACAACAAGATAACATGGACCAGATGCCACCCAGTGTTGCTTGCTTTGTTGGGGAGTCTCCCTTCGTGTCCGTGCGTGATACCAAAATTGAATGTGAAAAATGTTGCAACAAAGTCACTAACTTATCACTACAAGTAAACCATTAATTGCAGAGTTGTGCAAAGTCTGCTTTACTTTCTCTCTAGTCAGTTGTCAGCACCGTGACAATGATCACTTTCAACTTGAGCGTGTTTTTCTTTTTCCTTTTTGCATCTTAAACGAAACCTATAATTTTAGGTTTGCCGTACTTTCTGTGCTCGTTGCATGCATTCTCACTCTAACCCGGCCTGCCGTATTATCACAGTAAACAAGATGAACCCACCTGTGAGCAGAGCTTCAGTCAGGACCAGCAGCACTAGAGAGATGTACATTGTCCTCTCTCAGTGAATCCATAAACCCACAACACTGCAGCGCGCTAAAACAAGCGGAGCACGACTGCGCAACCCACCGCAGTCTTTGGCCAAATTAACTCTTCGCCTCTTTCTCTTCTTCGCCGTAATATGAAACACTAGTTGCTCTGTTCCCACTTAGGAACTCCCACTCGTTCTCCCAGTAGTCTCTCTCTCACGTTCTCTCTCCCGCTGACTCTCTGTCCTGCTAAACGTAGGAAATGTCATTTCCTGAGTTACTGTGAGGATTCTTGGGCCACGGCCTTAAACCCCACAAGCTCAGTTCTGGTCCACTCCGGTGGTTTGGTGCGGGTCCACACGTCTATCGCAAAACATGTCATTTATAGAAACGCATACCATAGAGCGCTGATCGTGCATTTCCATCATCCACAATTACTTGTCTAGTTATGCTGCCAGTCAAACATGTTGACCCTTGTGTTTTTGTGTCATGCGTGTGGTAATGATGCATTTGTGCGTGGTGGGATTTCTCCCGTTTGGCTGCTGGAAAGAGTGGCACAGGCCCGTCTCTGGCTGCGGTCGACAGACGCTCTCAGCGGAATGAGGCCTGCTGCTTTATTGGGCGGCCGAAATCGCTGAGGCAGGCGGTTCCAGTGCTCTCGAAGCCAAATGGAATGACACAACATTTTTAACCCTTTGAGTTGGGTGTAAGATCGCATTGGAGACGAGCGGGTGGTCAATGTTTTTGTTTTGAAAGGATGCTAATACATTGGTTGCGGCAGTAGCTCAGTATGCTACGCTATACTGGTCGGTCCCCAGTCAATCCGAGAGCAGATCAAGCCAGACGAATATTCACACTCACATTCACACCACCGCTGAGTTGAGATTTGAACCCACTCTGCCTCCATGGAAGTCAAGCGACTGAATCACTATGCCCGATTTGACACAAATCCTCTGTGAAAATGCGGCTCCAAAGTCACAAAACACCCCTCATATTGTTTTTTTACATTTTACAACAGAGATTTACGTATTTTCAAATGCACTTGTGTCAAAGTAAATGTTAAGACATTGCCCATCTTTGTCGACCTAGAGAAAGCCTATGACAGAGTACCAAGAGAGGAACTGTGGCACTGCTTGCGCAAGTCTGGTGTGGCGGAGAAATATGTTAAAATAGTTCAAGAGATGTATGAGGGCAGCAGAACAGCAGTGAGATGTGTCATAGGTGTGTCAGAAGAATTTAAGGTGGCGGTGGGACTGTATCAGGGTTCCGCACTGAGCCCCTTCCCGTTTGCAGTAGTAATGGATAGGGTGACAGATGAGGTTAGATTAGAATCCCCTTGGACTATAATGTTCGTAGATGATATTGTGATCTGCAGTGAAAGCAGGGAGTAGGCGGAGGAACAGATAGAAAGATGGAGGTTCGCACATGAAAGGAGAGGAATGAAGATTAGCCGAAGTAAAACAGAATATATGTGCAAGAATGTGAGGGGGGGAGGAGGAGGAGTGAAGCTCCAGGGAGAAGAGATAGTGAGGGTGGACGACTTCAAATACTTGGGGTCAACAATACAGAGCAATAGTGAGTGTGGTAAGTAAGTGAAGAAACGGGTTCAAGCAGGATGGAACAGTTGGCGGAAGGTGTCTGGTGTTCTGTGTGACAGAAGAGTCTCCACTAGGATGAAGGGTAAACTCTATAAAACAGTGGTGAGGCCGGCCATGATGTACAGATTAGAGACGGTTGCTTTGAAGGAACAACTGGAAGCAGAACTTGAGGGAGCAGAAATTAAGATGCTGAGGTTCTTGCTTGGTGTGAACAGGTTGCATAGGATTAGAAATGAGCTCGTTAGAAGGACAGCCAAAGTTGGATGTTTTGGAAACAAGGTTAGACGGAGCAGACTACGATGGCTTGGATATGTTCAGAGGCGAGAGAGTGAGTATGTTGGTAGAAGGGTGCTGAGGATGGAGCTGCCTGGCAAAAGAGCAAGAGGAAGACCAAAGAAAAGGTTGATGGATGTGGTGAGGGAGGACATGAGGACAGTAGGTCTTAGAGAAGGAGGATGCACGAGATGGGCTTAGATGGGAAAAGATGACACGCTGTGGCGACCCCTAAGGGGACAAGCTGAAAGAAAAAGAACAAGAAGAAGAAACTGTGTCTCTTACTATTCACAGAATTTCTGAGGGAATTGCAATTTCTTGCGTGAAATTTTCTTTTGAGGACTCATTCTTATATGCCCCACATTTCAAAGCAATTTACTTCCTCTCAGGGAAAGTGGAACCCACATGGCGTCATTATCAGTGTTTGGTTGTATCTGAATTGGTCAACCTAGGGAAATCAAAGAAAATACATATTTCTTCTGTCATTTCTATCATTACATCCCACTGGCTTAGCTGGCAAGGATTCAAACATTTGGATCGGTTCCATGCCGAAATAAAGTGACGACCCATGTATGCTGCAAAACCTTTCTTTTGTTTATTAAGTCCCTCGGGACCTATCGATGCACTCCAAACAGCCCTTCATAATTGTTGTATGCAATCAGCAGAAAAGATGTTTAATTTCAGTCATTCAAACCCAGGGAACATTTCAAGAGTCAAAACAGGTAACAGTAATATCTTCTAATTGTTTTTATTGTGTTTTCAAGTCACAAAATGAAATCTGCAGCACTCGGGTGATTTCTGAAAGGTAGACGTTTGCCTGGGATGTTATTCTGTCGAGTCAAGTGTATTTTTAGTACATGTCACACTGCTTTGTTTCACAGCAAAACACAACTTCCAACATTAAATGTTGAATCCTGTATGACACTCTACAACAGTTTTATATAATGTTTAAAAAAAACTGTTATACACCACCAGCAGGACCTTCACTGTCATTATGGCATCACAAGACATGCATCAGAAAGCCGAACGTTGTGCTCTGACAGTGTTTACACAAGAGATATTTTAGTAGCTCACATTCATAATGGGCTCTGGAATGGTGAACTCTGTAAGCACAAGTTTTAGCCCAATAAATCGAAACATTAGCAATATAACAGCATTTCGCAGGGACAAACTCAAAATATTCTGAAACATATTTCAAATGAAAAACACTGTATAAATAAAATGTATAGTACTGTATTGCATTCTTTACAGACATCCACCATTTATTTTTTGTGCCCCCCCCCCTCACCCCTCACCAGTCGGTCATCTCCATAAAGTCATCCAGTTGACTCATTGTCATTATATCACATGTCCGACACCTTGAACGGGCTGAATTCTCATTTTCACACAAGCTTCCTGGAACCTGGTTTGTGCCACACTCGGGGAGCGACTCGTGTGTATCATAAACAGTGTTTTGTGTTTTGTTTGTGTCGTTAACTGTATCCATGTATGGGGTCTGCTCAGGACTGTAACGTTGACCTACAAATTTCTGGCCAATTTCATTGGATTGATTTGTGTTGCAGTTATTTTTAAAAAATGGTTCCTTCTGGATTGAAACTCCTGAGGATGGCGTTTGGGAAGGCATCAAGAGGATACCTGAGGGGTTGTGAATTTGTGGATAATCTTGGTATCCTTTATAAAGTGTGAAAGGCTTCTCGGCGGGAGAACCATGACAAAGAAGCTCATGTCGCTGCTTGAGCTGCAATTGTGGTTGGAAATTCACCTGAGGGAATAGCGGCTGGGTCAACACCGACTGGAGATGAGGTTGGAAGATGCTCTGGTTAGACTCGCGGACATTAATCTGAACATACTTTCCAGTCTCTGGATCTAAGAAAGTCTTCGTTTTTACCTCAATAGGTGCTTCTAAAAGAAAATATTGGCCAGAACCAAGGTCTTGTAAAACCTTGCGCTGGGTCAGTGGATAGGACTGGGGATAGCTTGACTCTACATGGTACTGTGTCACCGGAGCTGAGTGGGTAGCATAATGGAGAGTGGGAGAAGAAGGAACATGTTGAACCATCTTTGGAGCACTAGGATAAGTGATTTGGGCAGAAGCATGAGCTGAGGACATTGGGAGTGAGATGGGTGCAATGGCATGAGGAGTAGCAGCTGGATGGGAGACAAGGGCAGGGATGTAAGGTAAAGCAACTGGATGGGATACAGCAGTAGCGACATGAAGGGTGGTGGGTGGGGGATTTACAGGTGCAAGAGAATGAGGGGAGGGAGCTGTATGAGTTACTTGAGCCATGGCATGAGGGATGGTGACTGGCTGCGATGAAAGGGGAGGGATATGAGGAGGGGTAACTGGGTGCATTAAAGATACAGTGGAATGAGGTGAGACAACTGGATGTGTCGTAGGTGGAGTGACATGAGGGGAAGAGGCAGACTGTAGGGAGACAGGGGTGGTGGTGTGAAGAAAGGTAACTGGATGCAGCACAGATGTGGTGGGATGAGGGGAGGGGGTTGAATCTAATGCAGGTGCAGTGATGGGAGAGGAGGCGGAAAGGAGGGAGACGGGGGTCGTGGTGTGAGCAAAGATGACCGGGTGGGATGCAGGTGCAGGACAAGCAGAGGCACTTGGGTTAGACATGGGGGCAGTGCAATCCAGGTTTGATACAGGTGCAATGTCATGAGGGGAGGTGACAGGGCTGGGAGCAAGGGCCGAAGCATGAGGGGAGGGATGGGAAGTGAGACGCGAGTGGTGCTTCTCTGTGGGTGTAGCGCGTAAGCTAGCCCCAAATGTTGGCGCATGGGTGAGGGAGACAGGAGGGGAGAAATGCGGAGAAGCCACGGCATGGCGGTTTGAGGACCATACCTCGGTGGGGGCAGCAGCAAGCCTACTGGAGGCTTCCTGTTGTGGTGTCTCTGCAGGGTTGGTGGCTCCACTTTGTGTCACCTCTTTCCTTATCCTACGAGTACTGAGTCTCTGTGCCCTGCGCAAGGCTTTGTCACTCTTTGGGGGAACAGCCGGAGGTTTTCCCAAACAGGAGATATCACTGCTGAAGCTACAGGCTGATATTGGCCTCTCATGATGATGCAGCCCTCTTAAATCTGCCATGTCAACAGCAGCGGTAGCAAAACTTTGTACCTCCTCGGACATGTTGCTGACGAGCGATCGTGTGTCATCATCATCCATAGCGATGATTCTCCGGGACAGCGGCCTATGATGTGAGAGAGGATCTGAGTAATCTCGTGCTGAATATACAGGTTGAGAGACAGAGGATTTGTTAGTTGGAGCAAGTCGGTTCGATCCTGTGATGTCAGGATTGGCGGGAGTTCCGGTGTTAGCCCTTGTTATCTCCTGTTGATCCTCTTTTTTCTCTGCTCTCCAGTCGATCTGTGAAGCCACTCTGGACTCTTCCGCAAAGTTCTTATGAAAGCGAGGTTTCACTGATTTAGTGAAAGAAGAACCTTTGGTGTTATCCTTTACTCTGAACATCAATGGTTTCCCTCCAAGAGCAGGGGAGGATGTATTGGAGCGTGGAAGAGAAGGAGCAGGAGATGGTAGATCTTGAGGCCTGTGTAACCTTGTGTGTGATCCAGTGTCTTCACTTTGCTTCACTTCGCTTCGATTGTTTCTTTGTTGGAAAGGTTGCAGGGTGCATTCTTGTCTTTCTTTGGGTTTCTCATCTGTAGAAGTGATGGTGTAGTACTGAAGCGCATCCATCAACAGTGATGCTCGTTTCTGCTCGTCATCCGTTGATGCTTTCACTCTCTGAGCTGCTAAGTTTCTATTCAGCTCTTCACATACACTGACCCTCTCACCTTTAGTTGGCTGCTCCCCTCTAACGTGTTTTTCCGCAGCACGGTTTGTCTCTGTTTTCTCGTGTGTCATCTGTTCGCCTCTTTTCTGGTTTTCACTCTGGTGTTCTTCTATCCGGTTCTCTTGAATCTTTTTTATTCTTGACTCCTCCCCAAATCTCCTCTCCTCAGTCCTCTTGGGTAGACGTTGCTCCTCTGTGAGCACGGCTCTCATCTGTTCTTGCTCCTGAGCAGTTCCCCCTTCCCGCCTCTGGTCCAGTCTAGCCCTCTCCCCAACTGATACACTTCCTCCCCTTTCCTCTTGGACTTTTTGTCTGTTTTCTCCTTCCTTTTCAATTCTTCTTTCATCATTTGTTTGTTTTGTTTCCCTGACTTCGATTTCTTTTGCCTTTCGTTCCTCCTCCATTCGTTGTGCTGTTTCTTTGAGTTTTTCCCAACGTGCTGCTTCTCTTTGTGCATGTTTTCTCTCTTCTGATATGAAAGCTCTCCTCTCCTCTATCCTAGCTATCATATCATCTGTAATTGTTTCTTCTTTTCTCCTGGAAGCTCCTTCTTGCTGGTTATTTGCACTGGCCTCTAGATCGGCGTTTGTATCTTCTTGATCAGTCTCGAGCTTTTCTTTTCTTGATTTTTCTGATCCTCTTTCGGCTGTTGTGTCTGTCTTTATAATGTTTCTCATTTTTGAAGTGTCATCTTTGTGAAATGGCTCCACGGTACGTTTGTCATAAGAGTCTTTGTCCATGTGCACTGGACTATTAATTGTGGTCAATCCTAAAATTGTTTTATTTGTATTTGCAGTGTCAAGTAGATTTTGTTGCTGTGACTGAGTGCTGTCTCTTGATTTACTGATTGAGGAAGACGACTTTGGTGCTTGTATCAGATTATTACTTTGCTGACTAACTATTTGTTGACCAATTCTAGGGACTTCTTTGCGGTGGACCACATTTTTAACGTCAAGTTTATGGGTTGGTTTTCTCTGGGTAAAATCATGTAGCTGTTTTTTCAGAAGCTGCTCATGGTCTTTGACATCAAAACTGGTCTTCTCTCGTTTTTCCTTCTCCCCCAGTTTGAACATACCTGTTCGCTGATACTCTTTCTCAGTAATAGGAAACACAACAGATTTGGGCTCTTTGTTGACTTTGGCGTCGACTTCTGTCTTTTTTGGGACACTTTTCTTATTCACAGCATGCGTTTGTGGGTCAGCGAAGAATAAAGGGCGTCTGCTATGACGAGACTGTATCAGTGGAAAAAACCCTTCTTTTTTGTGGGGAGGGAATTCCTGAATTGTGTTTTCTCTGTCTTCTGAAACAATGACTTTTAATCTGGCATAATCTGCAAGGGCTGAGATCTCAGGAATTGTAGAGACTTTGTCCTTTGGTTTTGATTTCACTTTTGGCTCCTCCCTTGTGGGCTGTGAATTTCTCGAGTGATGCCGATCTCTTCCAGATAAACTCAATCTAAATTCTGAGTGCTGTTTGCTCATATCTGTTGTTTGAGCAGCCACTATTTTTTCACAGTTCTGCAATTCTGAAGGATGATCAGTTTCTTTCAAAGAGTTTTTATCTATTCCACCCCTTGTGTGTTTTCTCTCCCTCTCATCTTGAACACTGATGGTGGAAGATTCTACCTTACTGTGATCCGCTGGTTGGGCAGAATGTTCCGCTTCCTTTGAAATATCTGAAACATCACTCTGTGTGTTATTATTTTTCAATGGCACTTCCGGTATCCCTTCAACTTGAAAGTATTCTCCTTCACTAGCTTGTAAATTTGATGGAGTCCCATGAGACTGTTGTATGTCGGTCGCCCTCTCTTCTCTTGCTGGATTTATGCTCTTGTGTGGATCCATGATTTTCATTGAGTCAGCCAACTTTCTTACACTTGCTAAAACATCCTGTACACTTAATTTGTCTTCTAACATTTCTGTTTTCTGTTCCTCACAGCTTTTTGAAGCAGGATAGTCATCTTTGTAATCTTTGATTGATTCGCTCATGTTTTTACTGGCACAAGCTGTTCCTTCATACTGATGTTCCTCAAATGGAACCAGTGCCACATCAGAGCATGTTGTACTTTGAAGTTTCTCCACACTGTCCATCTCTCTTGCTGCTACAACTCTGATGAAAATGTTGTCTATATGAACATCTTCCATCTGATTCATTATTCCCATGTTCGTCTCTTTGTGATTTGTTGATGCATTCATGCTTTCTGTCTTGATTAAATGGGGAATGGTACTGTCATTTTTACTTTCTACCAGCAGGGGTGCATATTTATCCTCTAGCTCACTGTTTTCAGATGTTATAGGAGATGCTACATCCTCTTCCAGTGATGACGTGACAGATTGAGTTTTGGCAACAAGTTTGTCGGAATCCTTGGTGTAGTTGGGCCCCGAGTTTATTACTTTGCCTGCAATTTCTATTAATGATGGATTAATTTCTTCTGTTTGATTATCCTCTTTGTTGCAGTTCTTTGCTGGGTCAGAGGTTTCGAGTGTGCATCCTGCATTCATTTCTGCTGCTGTTATGTGCTGTTTATAGTGAAGGAGTTGAGTTTCGGCTGCTGCTTTATTTATAGAATTTATTCCCGCCACCTTCCCTTTGACTTGTGTGTTGCTTTGGGGTCCTGCTTTAATATTAGAGCACTGCTGCAGGAGAGGGGCCGTTTTCTCACTCTCATTCACAGTGACGCTTTTCTCTTTTGTTTCCTCATGATTAATATTCATACCAACTTTAGCTGGACTTTCATTCTCTGTTGCATGTGTTGTGCCAATACGGATCAAACATTCACTCTTCTTGCTCATTTCTGTACTTGGACTGAGGAAAGATGTGTCTGGCTCGGCTCTACTTTCTTTGCTCTCTTCACTGTTCAAAACTTTGTGATCATTGTTCACTATTTCAGTCACAATTATTCCCATGATCTGCAAACTGTCCTCTGCCACAGAGCTATTAGTCGGCTCAAAGACAAAGTCCTTGTGAACTACTCCCTGTTGGCTTGTAGTTTCCAATGACTTCATTTTGTCAACGGGTGCATCAGATTTGTGCATAGTTGATTCCTCCAATTTCAGCTCTTCAGAGATTTCATCAGGCTTTACCACCAGTTTTTCTTTGCTGTACTTTGATTCCTGAGCCATATTTGTTATTGGTGACCTGATTTCATGATGATCTGGTTGCTGTTCTGTGCTCACAGAATAACTTGGTGTGTTTTTCATCTCTGTGGGTGCATCTTCTGGTGCGCGGCTGTTACTCTTCATGGGTTCTGTGGGAAGTTGCTTGTGCCATTGATTGACAGCTTGAGTGCTTGTTCCTTCAGAGCTGGGAAGTGCCTTGTCTTCCATTACTAATGGTCCTGTCTGTTGTGTGGCTGTAGTATTATGGGATATTGAGATTTCATGGCCTCTGAGGACCTCGTGTGATTGAGGGATTTGTTTTAAATTAAGATTATGTCTTGCTGGGAGTGGTTTGGTGATGCTTTTAGATGTAAAGACCTCTCCTAAAGCGTAACCTTCCATCAGGGCTGAAATCTCCTTCTCGGCGTGAGCTTTTACTTTTGAAGTAAGAATCTCCTGTTTTGTCTGAGCTTTCACTTTATGGCCCGAAGTCTTCAGACCCTCAGATTTATATTTTGTTTCAGGATTTCTAACAGACTCTGAATGTCCATTATCAGGATGAGAGTCAGGAAAAGATGTTTCCAACTTTTTAACTTTGTCCTTCTTTCCAATACCAATAACTATGTCACCAGTTGCTGTTTTTTCTGCACAATCAGGTAAATAGTCTGCTTGAGATAATTTGAAATCTTTGGACGACTCACTGTAGATATAAAGACTCTCTTTCTCCTGATTAAATTTGCCTTTCTCCTTGTTATTGGTTTCGCCGCTGATTGTGGGATCATCGTCGTTTGATTTGTTGGTTTTAACTTTTGTAAAAATATCAAGGGACAAGGCTGATGGCGTCACATAATTATCATTGTTTAAAGGAATATTTTTCTCTGGTGACATTTTGTGTGACAGCGAATTAGTGAAGCCATATTTTTCTCTGAGACTCTGATGACAGTCAGCTCCATGGTCTTCTGGAAGTACATTATGTGCTATTTCAGCAGCTGAATTGTCCTTTGGTTGATGTGTTTGTGCCGTCTGTTGTTGTTGGACAGCCACCTCTGCCGGACCATCTTTGTTTGCACCGCCTTTCTCCTTCGTGACAGTTGCATATCTGAACTTGTCTCTTTGGTCTTCCTTCATTTTCTCTTTTATCTTTGCTAGCTCTACCTTAGCGTTGGCCAACTCTGTCTTAACACGCTTAACTTTACTGGGTTCACTCTTGACCTTCTGTTGTCTTGTTAGAATTGTTGTGGGCTTTGATGATCTTTCTTTAATGTGTTGGTGTTGTGCTTGTACTACTTTAGCTAGCTCTATGTTGTTTAGGTCCATCCTAGCCAGGTCTGCTTTTCTGTCAACAGGATTTGTCTTTTTGGCATCGTGTATCTCTTTTTTAGTTTGAGCATTGACTTGTGATTCTTTCTCAGCTTTCTTTTCATTATGCTTGTGTTTTTCACTGTGTACTTCCATTCCTGCACTAGCATGTTCTTTTTTAGTTTGTAGTTGGGCTTTTTCCATGATTAGGTGTTTTGCTGTGGTTTGCTCACTTTTAACATTATTCATTTTGAAGTCCTCTAACATTTCCTTTTCTCCTTGTTCGATTGTTTTCGGTACTGCCTCAACCTCATCTATTTTGATTTTATCTTTTTCAGATGGTTGAGTTTTAACTGTTTCAAATTGTCTCTGTTTGGCTTTTAGTCCTTCCAAATCAGTTTGCTCTGCTTGGACTTGTTTGCTTTGCACACCTTTCAACGGTTCAGTGAATACATCATTTGTTTCTTTATCTTCTCTAGCTTGAGTTGGAACTTTTAACAGTTTCTCATTGGTTCTCTCTTTTAGTTTCTCTCTCATCTGCTCTTTTGCTTGATCTTGTTCTGGTTTGACCTTGTCTGCCATTGTCCCATCTGTCTTTTCTGATCGTGCTGTATCTGCTTCAATTGTACCAGTCTGCCACTGCTGAATGTTGGACTGCTGCATTTGTCTCTGCTCTGGTTGTATTTGTTTTGATGTATTTTGTAAAGCCTTGACCTCAACTGGTTGACTGTACTTCACTTGGTGGACCCTTTCTTCCATTTCAGGGATTGATGAACTGTTGTGGTTATTTGATGTGTTTTGTTGTTCAGTTGCTTTTGGCTGTTCTTCCTTTGACAATGCTGCACATTCCTTTCTCTGACTTGCGTCCTGATTGTGCATAGTTTTGTCAGTGTTTTTATTCCCATTTTCATACTTGTTCTCTTGGAAATAATTCTTTATGCTGTCCTGTCCACAAAATGTTGGGTTTGGTAAAGACAAATTACACTGTGGCGTCCTCTGGGCTTCTTTATTTGTGTCCTGCTGGCTCTCTTTTTTGTGGTCATCTCTTGGTGAACTGATCTCCTTTGTGGTGATAGCTT
This sequence comes from Syngnathoides biaculeatus, assembly GCF_019802595.1. Lineage (NCBI taxonomy): Eukaryota > Metazoa > Chordata > Actinopteri > Syngnathiformes > Syngnathidae > Syngnathoides > Syngnathoides biaculeatus. Next base: position 13,015,853 of record NC_084651.1, read on the forward strand.
GTAGGTTAGCTTGAGCATGTTGGTGTTTTTCGTTGAAAAGTGAACTTTCCTGTTTCCATGGAGTTACAACTGTTTTCAGAGCCAGTCGTTTAGTATTTGGGGTATTTGTAGGTCTCCACCTTTCCTTCAAAACATTGCTATAATTCTGTTTAATTTGACTTCGTTGAGGTTCTTCAATGGAATGCCTCTCATCTTCTTCTTTTAAATGGGCACCTTTGCCTGTTAAATAGTCTCTTATTTGACTGTTTTCACCCGTTGCCCAGTGCATGTCTGTGTCGTTATAAGATGATTCATGTGTGTATTCTTCCCCTCCCACTTGAATGCCAGCTACGTCCTGCTTAAAGGGAGGAAATGATGACATGTCTTCACTGATATTCTGACCAGTAATCAAATGATTGCTGGTGTAATTTTCAGGTATGTACCCAGAAATTTGGACCGTCTCACCGTGTTTCAGAGCTATCTTGTCATCTGAAAGATCCCCTGTATTGGGCTGAGAATTCATTCCAGGAGATAAAGGTTTGGGGCTGTGATAGGGTTTACCATGTTGATGTGGAGCTGCATCAGTCCAGATGGATTCCTGAATTTCTGTTAGGAGATACTCAGGTATATCAATCACAATATCTTTGGATTCATGGAGAGGAGGTGCTCTGTTTTTTTCTAGTGGCTCAAAACCCTTAAATTTAGTAGGACTGTATGTACTTTTCACTCTCTTCCTGTTGTCTTTGAGATTGAAGAGAAGGCCACTGGCTCTTGATTTATAACTTGACATCCTTACATCTGGAGTGCCCCCCCTGCTTTCGGCACGGACTGGAGGATGTTCGACAGGTTGAGGAGAAACTGCATCCTCTGTACTTTCTGGTAGCTCTGCTTGGGACACAGAAACCAGTGAGGAAAGCAGCTGGGCATCATTGGAGAGAATAGCGGTGCCATGGTTAGCTACATTTCCCTCCGTTGTGATGGCAAACAGTGTATGATTGCTACAAAGTGCTCCATGTCTATCAGCTCTCATCTCCGGTTTGGTATTTTGTTCTGTCATTATTTTAATCTGTTGGTGGAGGGCATTAACCGAGCTGATGGTTTCCTGAACATTAGAGGACATTTCTATGATGGGTGATGCCGTTGATGGTCGTCGGGATGGAAATCTTTTTGTTCCAAGACTCTGTGTCCCAATTCTGTCAGGATAATGTACCGCCTGTTCAGACTCACAACGCTTCTCCAAAGCAGAGGTTTTCTGTAACCTTGTGGACGTTGAAATGGATTGCAAAAGATGGTCTGCCGCCACGGGGGCCGTCATAGTCCTGTGGTGTTTTTTAATCCTCTCCTGAAAAGAGGAACCATCCATTTGGGGTTCCAGTGAAAGATCCTTGTACATGGGTGTTTGGTCCCAATTAGGGAACTCTGAACAGCGTATAAACTTGGAGGGGTCTGCTTGTTGGAAAGTGTTCTTGTCTCGCCATACTCTGAAAGGACTGAATTCACTGTGTATAAAGAAATTGCTGTTGCAGTCCAACGGTGTCATATTATGGTTATTGTGGGACAAGTCCATAAAAGTGGTGGCAGCATTCATGTGAGACATTGCAGGTGCTTCAGTGGAGTAAAGGTTGGTGTCTTGGAAGGGGAATTGACCAGCCAGGGGTAAATGACCATTGGTGAAGTTTTGCTGATATGGCGAAAGCATGTTCATTAGACCTGGTCTATTCCAGCGTGCCTCAGCATTCCATTCTCTGAGATGATCCTCCATAACAGCTCCATCCTTTGAGTTAAACGCTCTAATAAGTGAAGAAACTCTGGAACGGCTTCTTCGATGCTGCAAACTCAAATCTGTGGCTCCATTGCTGAAAGAGCCAAATGGGTCTTCTCCAAGAGACCTGTTTTCTGGGGTAATTTCTATTGACGGGTGTTGGAATGTGGCAGAAACGCTTCCTCGTGTCCTGTCTCCACAGACATCCCACTGTGGATTTCTGTTCCTCTCTGCCCCACACATTCCTTCATGGATCAAATCCTGTTCATACTGCTGCACCATCAGGCTGAAGCTGTCCTGAATCGCTTTTTTAAGATCATTCCTGTCACCGTCCTCTCTTTCCAATCCGCTTTGACTGAAAGCCCGCTGTCTGTCCCTGTGGATGCACGGTGACGATGGGACCAGGTCTGAGTCATTATAAACTGCCTCATCTCCAATACAAAGACTCCTGAAGGCTTTGTCTGTGAGACTACGAACTTCACGGTCGGTCTCGTCCAGAAAGGATCCACCACTGGATGTGTCGCTAAAGCCTCCATCGCTGTGCTTGCGATGCCCACCAGTCTTTCTGCTTGAACGGCGTTTCTCCATTGACGTCATGATGCAGACTCGCCAACAGTGAGCTTATTCATTCAAATTAACACTTCAAAAACTCATACAATTTTTCATTTTAGAGCTCATGAACCCTGATCTTCGGGTTCCAGTTTCTAAGGAGCTGTCCATCTTAGTTGGCCCTCATCTGAACAAATCCTGGAAATTTTCTAGGAAAGAAAAAAAAATGTGGAATTACCATTTTTATCATCTTCACATCATGTTTTAATTAATTGAATGGTGGCTTTCAATCTCATGCAGCCCTGTTTTTGAACACCAAAATTTTAGTTTTTCTTTGAGCGAAGGCTTGCATTTCAAAATCAATTTGTTAGTAAACTGTGACAGAAGAAAGTTTGTTCACAAGTAGGACAAGATGCTTAGTCAAGACATTGAAAACTAGACATGAGTGTCAGGTTACCAGAACAGACACAATTACATTGAAGTTAATACAGACACTTAAAATAAACAAGTAAACAAGACAATATTGAGTCATATGAGGTCAGGCAGGACCAACGAGACACGCCAAGCCAACAGGGTCCAAGTGATAAATCAAAAATGAAAATCACTTTCAACCATGCAACCAAGTCCAAAAGTCATAAAGTGTACAGTCCAGGCAAGAAGTGTTGCTTGTGTTTTGTTGCTCTCTGATGCCTATCTTTGCCTCCATTACTGATTGTGTACTGTACAGTATGTGATTCCCAAAACGGTCTTATAAATCCCCCCACTCAAAGAGTCTGACCTTGCCAATCGCGTTGGCGACAATCCGCACCGTTGCTATGTGCAAAAAAGACACGCTCACGTGAGTTATTTTGGGAAGTCCAACCATTTGTACCGGCCTTCTGCTCTTAAATGACCCTAACCATGCACGAGTACATGCTTTATCTTACACATGTTTTTACCCAAAAATTGTTTTACCCAGTTTTGGCATGGAGTAGCATGATCATTGTGAGGATAAGCAGCACAGAGAAGAAATGGATGATTAACTTCACACTAATGTGCTGCTAAATTAGATAATCCAATAAAGGAGAATGGAATAGTCTTCATTTACAATGATAATAATGAAAATATTTGTATACAACTGCACACCATCCTACAGTACAATGCTGCTCACCAGTATTAGCACCCCTTTATTTTTTTCCATAACCTCTATCATGTAAAGAGAAATACATTGAAATGTACCAAATTTCTATCATCGGGGTCTTCTAATTGGGGGTACAAAGTAATTAAAAAAAGAAATGTTTTTTCCAACTTGGAAAATGGAAATCAAAGGAGAAAAAAAAAAAAGAAAACAACATGTGCAACGACCCCTCAATATTTTTTTGTTGCACACCCTTTGGGAGAGATGACAGCCTCCAAATGATTCTTGTATGGATCTATACGCTTTTTGTACTTCTTAAGTGGTATTTTCTCCCAACCTTCCTTCAAAATTTGCTCAAGATTTTAAACATTTTCAGGGTTCTTTTCTCCCAATGGCAGATTTCAGCTGCCCCACAAGATTTTCAATTCAACTGAACTCAGGACTCATTGCTGGCTATTTTAAAACATTCCATTTTTTCCTTTTCAGCCATTCCTGTGTCCTTACGGATAAGCGCTTTGGTTCATTTTCCTGCTGAAGGACCCATAATCTTTGCCTCCAGTAAAGTTTTCATTTCATTCTAAAATCTCTTGTCTTGATGATTTCCTGATTTCATGACACAGTCAAGATCTCTAGTGCCAGCCCAAGAGCATTGTGGATTCTCTACCATGCTTAGCTGTTGAGACCGTTCTTTCTTTTCTTTTAAAGCTTTTCATTCCATCTGAAAACACATTATTTATGTGCATTGTTTCATCTGGACATAAAACATTTTGCATGCATGATTGTGGTTTGTCAATCATTCCTTTTTGATTTACACAGCAAAGGGTGCCAATACCAGTCACATGGCAAGCTTGACGTTTTCCCTTTTTGTGACTCCCATTGTTTGATTTTTTTTTTGTCATTTGTTGTTTTGTATCAAACAAAAGTCTGTGTAGAATTTTTTTTCACTTGATTCATTGTCCTCAGGAGATATTCAACACTTAGCACTTAAACTTCACGGGTGCCAATGATGGTGAGCTGCACTGCCCCACGAGGTGCTTTTAACATTCTAACATACTGCATATTGACACGCGAATTATTAGAACCATCTGTCAGCATGATGCATTCAAGTTCCCCACCATAACAAACAAGTCCAAAAATAAACACATTATTAGATTAATAAAACTCAGGGTTTAGAAGGCCTAATGGAAAAAGGAGCATCCATCCATTTTCTTTGCCGCTCATCCTCACAAGGGTCGCGGGGTGTGCTGGAGCCTATCCCAGCTGTCAACGGGCAGGAGGCAGGGTACAACCTGAACTGCTCGCAAGGCACTCGCAGGGCACATTGTGACAAACAGCCGCACTTACAATCACACCTAGGGGCAATTTAGAGTGTCCAATTAATTTTGCATGTTTTTGGGATGTGGGAGGAAACCAGAGAGCCCGGAGAAAACCCACGCAGGCACGGGGAGCACATGAAAACTCCACACAGGCAGGGCCGGGGTCAAACCTGGGTCCTCAGAACTGAGGCCAACGCTTTACCAGCTGATCCACCGTGCCGCCATAAGTCAAACCATTTTTTTATTTATATTTATATAGCATCTTAAACAATGTAAACCACCTATCCATTTTCTAAACCATGTGTTGTCCTCATTCGGGTGACACGTGAGCAGGGCACAAGCATCCATACACACCCATATTCACAGCTAAGGACAATTTATAGTCTTGAATGATTATTACATGCATACTTTTGAATGTGGGAGGAAGCCATTGGAAAAACATGTAAAACATACAAGGGAAGGTTCGAATTTGAACCTTGGACCATGAATTATTAAAATTAGGAGTCCATTGTTGTGGCTAAACAGCACAAAGTGCTTCAATTTACGAAACACTTGGATCTAATCAGCGATTTTAGAAAATGGTCATGGTGATTCTTTTATACTCACTTCCATACCTGCTGTCTGTATCAAAAGTAATTTTATCTTGACAAATAATTGCCTGAGTTTCCAAGAGGATGAAAACGAATTGTGATTTTTTTTTTTTTCTTTCCAGATGAAACAATGCGTTAAGAAGCAGCGATAGCATCACATGCACGCCGTTGGGTTTTATTTTAAGTGTCAAACTGAGGAGGAGCTCCAAGTTCGTTAATATCTTCTTACCTGGAGGCCATCCAGCAGTATTTAAAGAACATCTAAGCCTTGGTGCTCTGCTGCCATGGTGCACCTACATCACACACAGTCATTTAAATATACATCATTTTTACATCATTTTAAGTGCAAAAGGATAATAGGGACCCCAATGCCGTTCATACACAACCAAAAAACAAAAGTATGGTTAAATGTTGTTGTCATTTAAAGTAGAAAGATGAACATTTTATTTGGAGGAACAAACATTAAATTGTGGATTAAATCTGTTTCATCATTGCACATGACTGGATTATTTTTGTGCATTGAGAGGCCTCGGACTCGAAAACCTGACACCATATTGAGAGGTCCAAACATGGACAGAACCGCAACCAATTTATTGTTTCTAACAATAATATATTAGTTTATACAACATTTATAAAGTGGAGTCATCTGATGTCAGATGTTAACCAATCTGTGTATGGTGCTTACATTGAAATCTTGAGATTTCACTTACATACTTCATAAGATTTTGTCAATTCTTTATTGTCTAACAAGCTAATCGGGATATCTAGAAAAAAAAACAATCTCTAGTGAGGTCTTACCTTGCAAGTTTATATTCCATTATTCGGATGTTCCAGTGATTCCAAACCTCCCCCCCAAAAGGCCTAATTTATGGGAGGGGGGGTTTAGCCCCTCTCTGGCCACACGGTCTTCACCCCCCTAATCCAAGTCCTCTATGAGGTCCTCTCGGAGCCCCGAGCGAGGGAGCCGGTCTCGGGCTGCGGCGCAAACAGAAATAGAGGCGCTGTCCCAGAGAGAGTTCCCATCATAGGAGGGACAGAATGGGGGGCTTGGAGCTCGCGTCCTGGTCTACGATATCCTGCGGTGTCGAGTATCACACGGATGAAACAAACAGCCTGGCAACTATTTATAAATGAGGATGCCTCACTCAGGAATAAGCGTTGGGTGGATTGGCAATTATCTAACCTTGGACACGTTTGTGTGAAAATGTTCTTTTAAAAAAAACTAACCTAATTGTATTTCCTGTGATTATTTTCGCTGTTGGCTTGTAATTGTGTGACAAAAATGCCTTCACGGCTACCGAACGCAACGAAATTTCAACAAGCGGTTGCCCGTTAAACTCAACGCAGGCCGCATAAGCTGCCTTTCCCCTCTTCCGTCAAAACTTATCACGGTCTGATTTACCCGACTGCAGCTTCTCCCACCTCCCCTCGAGCACAAAAGGCCTTGAGGGAGGAAGGTGGGCGGTCCTGTGCCCACCCACAGCCTGAAGCTATAATAAGAGATTGCAGCAGCAGATCGGTTCCTGGGATTCTTTGGCGGGTGTGTGACTGGCGTGGCAGCGTGATCGACACTCACACGTGGACTGGCCGGGCCCACATACTCGCTCCACACACTTACTATCATATGTACTATGTACTTGGGTCCACAATTATTTGGACAGTGAATGTTTTGCGGATTTATACATTCCCAATACGGACATTTTAAATTTGACATTTACAACTCAGTAATTACACGCATATTACATGATGAAAAAGTTGGGAATGTTCGGTTTTCAGGTGAAATTTCAGGACGAGCCTATAAATGCAAAATAACCTTTACTCATTTTTAAACTTTTCAGAAGGTCTCTAACTGCTCGGTATTATAGTACTTTTTGCACAACTTCTGTTCTCTAAGGAACTGAACAGCACAATTCACAACAGGTGTTTGATCTATGAATCATCCAGTAACTTTCCCGGTCAATTAGAAATTTAAACAGTCATCTACTCATGACACACACACACACACACAAAACGGGCTGACCTCAGGGTCCCAAAGCAGCAACCCTGACACCTAAGAGTAATTTAGTCTTCAATCAACCAAATGTGGGAGGAAACTGGACTCCCTGAAGAAAACCCGGGCAACATGCAAACCCCACACAGGCACGGCCGAGATTTGAACCCCGGTCCTCAGAACTGTGAGGCACACGTCCTAAAGGACCTTGAACATGATTTACCAGTTCTAACCCATGCCCACTTTTACCATACGAGCATCTCCCATGAGTGGCCAGGACTAACCCATCCCCACTTGACTACACATAACTGATCGGAGACCCAGACACGGTTGACCAGTTCTAACTTATACCCCTCAGCCCTTCCCTTATTGCTCCGACCTCATTTCCCCAGTTCAAGCCCAGCAAGCTGTCCACCTAGCCGAGATGGAACCTATATGGGATCCAGAACCATTGGACACTCCTAGCCCATGCTCACTCGGTACCAAGGAAACCCCCATTGAGCTCACATAGTGCCCAAATGGACATGTTGGGCACATCAAAGCAGTGGAATCACATTAACTAAAAAAGTGTATTTAAAGGTCCACTGTAATGTCACGCGTGATTTTTAGTATGTTATTAATGGAAAAAAAGCCAGCCGGAATGGACCCATCCATTTTTTCACCACAAAACATCATTTTGACGTATGCGGCCTTTTCTAACTCCCGCCATGAAAATCCTCTTGAGGGATTTGTTTTGGAGAAGAAATTGGAAGTGACATTATCAGCAGGAACCCAGTCAGGCGGCCTCGTTTGTTTTTTACTAGTTTTACCTGTTGGAAGGTAGTTTGTTGTTCCTTCGTGTTAGCCAAAATGCCGGTTCGTTGTATTGCTGGATATTGCTCGAACACTCAGAAGGATGGATTCACTCCACACTTTTCAAAAAGATCCGGTTCATCATGAAAAATGGATTGCACAGGCACAAAGGACGAGAACTTTGTGTGTTTGTGGACAGGTAGGTGTGTGTATGGAGCTATTAAAAAAATAGTTGGGGGGGGGGCGTAATCCTCTCAGAACGTGACAAAATATCTGTGTACGTAAGTCAGGGGTGCTAAATGCGTCGATGTACCGGTCGGCGCTGTGGATGGCTTCAGGGGCGGCTCGTCCGCCGCGGACGGCTTCGTCGGCGCCTCATCCGCCGGACATGGCTTCAGGGGTGGCGGCCAGCTTCGGCGCCCGGGTGGCCGGGTGTCGGGGAGTCTGTTGTTAGTTAGTAGTGGTCCACATATCATCTAAATATGGCTCGAAACAAGAGGGTATTATTGCCCCGGCCACTTCACTCGATTGTGAGATGTTCTCTTCTTTGAAAAGAGCTTCCGTGTCCCATTGCAGGTGCCACTACATGTTTCAATGGCGAATGTACCGGTGTAACGTCTGACGATGACGTCGCAGGCAATATGGCTACCACTTGGATGTCGAATGAGACTTCTGCAACTTTGCACATAGATGACACGCTCTCCGCTCATATTTATTTTTTCACGTAGACATTGAAGTGAATTATGTTATACGTATACTTCATTACAATATCTATTTTAGAATGTTTATAGGCATGACAGTGGAGCTTTAAGCGGCCCAGCCAAAGGGCAGATTTGAATCCGACTGAACATCATGAACATGTCGGATTTTAGGGAGGGGCAAATGAAGTTGTAACATAACACAGTGAATGAATGTGAATACTTTCCGGATGCGCTGTCGCATTTACAGTGTACCTCGCAATTCACGTTGACACAGCTGTTGGCAGCCACAGCAGTTGTCATTCTACACATGCCGTACGTACGCTTGCACTCATAAGCTGATCCTTCCCTCCCAATTGTTGACTGCCCTTGCAAAACCTTTGACATTTTTTTTAACTTAATAAGAGCTGTATAAATAGCAACGTTATGATGATGTATGGTGTAAATTTGTAACTTAGAGTCTATTGGAGGAGTATTTTTTTTTAATTGGACACACACACACACATATATAGTTTTGCATCATTACTTTTTATATTATCATGATTTACTATGTATGCATTCTACAAGCTGGGATAGGCTCCAGCGCTCCCGCGACGCTTGTGAGGAGAAGCGGCTTAGAAAATTGATGGAGGGACGAATTTTGGATTGCTGTGCGAGGTCTGGATTATGAGTCCTGCTCACTAGCTCTCTCTAGTGGAAAAAAAAGAGACCCTCAACATTGGATTTGGTTTATTTGTAAATGTTCAGAGTTTTGGCATAGTTGAATCCTGAGCATGGGTCTGAACTTGTTGACGGTGAGGCCTCGAGTGTGCTGAGTAAGGAAAACGAGTTCCTGTGGCACACGACCCACCTGCGCATTAGCGGTTGCTGCATTAAAATCTGCTTTGTTTGGAACATCAGCATTCATGGATGAGTTTAATTGATCATAATTTATGGCGTTATTGAACAGGTCTGGTGCAGGAATTCAAAGCAGACGTTGTCATGTAGAGCGGGCAGTTTCGTGGGCACTGAACTCCAGTGTAAGTTCAAGTGTGTGTGCATGTGTTTGTGTGTGTGGTTTCCGAACACTTTTGACCACATGTCTGCAAAAATATTTCATTACTGGAACAAAAGGAGGCCATTAACTGCAATGTAAGAGCTTCTGTCAGCCGCATTCTCGCCACGTTTGTCTGCTTTTCTGGCTCCTCTCCAGCTAATTTGATATAACAATGCAACACACAACGACTCGTCCAATCATCAATGACGCCACATGCTGCCGCTGAATGTCAACACCAACTTGACTTGTTTATGAAATATTAAAGCCGGGAATTACAGGCAGAACTTAATGATGATCGGAGTCATTAGAACTCCGACGCGCTTTGTTTTTGGGTTGTAATGATTCAATTCCGCCACAACTGTATTCAATTTTGGGAAGCCGTAATGTGTTTTCCCGCATCTTTTGTGAGGATGGGATTGGATTGTGGTGTGCACATTGGTACTTTTTTGGGGGGTGGGGGTGGGGAGGTCCATTTGTGTCAGGATATTAGCAGCCATGCCACTCTCCTTGAGGCCTCGTGCATATTTTGGTCCGTAAAATTTCAATTATTCATAATATATTTGATAATTCACATTTTAGTATATTCATATTAGTTGCGTAATTCGGAGTCAATGTTAATCAAATTAGTTATGTTTTAAATTCATGCCATATCAATTTGTTTTACTTGAGTTATATTCAGAATAATATAGAATAATAATTGATTTTGGAGGGGGAAGGTGTCATCCAGTATCTCTTTAGGATAGATGTGTTATTTTGTAAAGAAGAAGAAAAAGTGTAATATTTACAAAAATACACCACTTGGTATCTCCTCTTTTTAAAAGCATAATCTTGTTTTAAAGAAAAGCAATTGGAGACTATTTAAATTACCCACTTTATTAGTACATTTCCATAAATGGCGTCTTTATACTTCTGAGCTGATCCGGCCTCTCCTCGTCTCAGCAGGGTGTCACTTCATCAATTATTGAAGCTCTACTTCACGGTAATACATAATTTGTCATCAATTATTCACGATAATGTGTGCGCAGTTGACTTAATTGTGTTATTGACTTATCAAAAGTCATTTCCTGAAAATCCTTCCAGGATGGGATGTGTTGTCAGCCTTTGTTGCATCACTGAAGATGGGGGTGCGGGGCGGGGGGGGGGGGTATGAATAATAGTCATAGTATTCATTCATAGTGGCTGCGATGGGAGGTCATCGCCTTGAAATGGACCACGAGTACACGGAGTTGATCGTGTTTAATGGGCTTTATTAAGAGGCAAGGAGAAGATTGCTCAAAGTAAATGAGTGATAAACATCAGCGCGGTGCTTTCCAGGCTTTAAAGAGGAGCTGCTAAATAATGGATGAGAGCAGATGGCGGCAGCAAGAGCAACATGAGCGACTTCATGTTTAATTGTTTTAAAGAACATGTCACAACAACGGCGGCGGCGGCGGCGCTGCGTTCGCTGTCTTTTCGGTAGGACGGCCGTCGCGCTAAACAAAAGAGAAACACCCGGGTTGCTTTTTACTTCCCTTAACTGGCACATGGGCGCACTTCCACTGATGATGGCTGATATGATATTTTTACATTAAAGTGCACTTTCACTTCAAGATCAACAATGATTGATTTGTGGAAACACACACGCAGAAATGCAACAAAGCACTGGCCATTAAGTTACACTTTACATGCATTAACATTCACAATAAGCATAGCCCCACTGAAGTGACATATTCACATTATTCATTGGGTATTACTGGGAAGAAGAGTGGATTTAAAAAGTCTACACACCCCTGTTCGAATGCCAGGTTTTTGAAAATGAGCTCAAGATGAATCACTAAAACTTTTTTCCCCCACTGTAAATATGGCCTATAACTGGTACAACTCAATTCAAAAGAAGTCAAATAAACGACTGAGATAATGTGATTGCATAAGTGTGCACACACTCATAGGTGAGGATGTAGTTGTGTTCAGAATTAACCAATCGCATTCAAGCTCATTACAGTATGAACGGTTTAAAATAGCAGTAAGTGTTGGCACAAAACTTGAAAGTCTTCCCCTTGAAAGCATCAAAAAGTGTTGGGAAACTCCAACTGGAAGAGCTAAAATTTAGTTGGGGTTCATATGAGGCACTTTAATTGATGGCAAGTGTGTGTGTTTTCGTGTGATTGGTTACATTTGAAAATCGTCACATTCCCAATTAGAAGAGGGTGTCCACACTTGTGCAAGCAGATTATCTCCATTGCTTATGTTTAACCGGCACACTGAATTTTTGTTGTTGTTGTTGTTCATTTGATTCGTAGAGAATATAGGACACATTAATTGTGCAAAAGTTATTAAATGAATTGTCTTGGTCTAATTTTTGTATGTAAATAAAAAAAACATTTGAACAGGAGTTTGTACACTTTTTATATTCACTTCATAGTTAAGCCCCAAATGATTCATAAATACAGTATATAGAATTGTATCTGTTCGCTTGGTATATTTTAGCCAGAAATAACATTAGAAAGTGGCAAAGTGTCAGACATTGTGTGTCAAATGTTAACAAAAAGTCCAAAATGTACTTTGTCAGTACATAGAAAAACATTATTATAAACATTTAGGTGATGAGAATTGTTTCCAATAATGAGTAATAAATCAAACCAAACCCAACAAAATAAACAACGTGTGTCCTCTTATTGTAACATAATTAAACATTACGCAATTACATAAAATAGAGAAAATTATCAAAAGATATTAAACGTTGTACCTCAGAATTCCACAAAATTCTGTGTTTCACTTATTTCTAGTTTTTAAAGACAAATATGAGTCCCAAACCACCAATTAAGAATCTTTTCTCTAGATTATTCTTGAAGTTACCAGGATACTTTAAATGGCGCAATATATTGTGCTCAAGATGGTTCAGAAAAATGCTTGCGTCTTTTCTCAAATAAATAAGTAAATAAATAAATAAACAAATAAATATATTTTTTAAATCCCATCATAAATCAAATCAAGACAATTTCAGAGAAAAGCAATCTTTCCCACCATCTAACTAAATGCTTCCCGTAATTTTGAGCATGATTGAAAACATTGTTATGTTATGTCGTACAATTATGACACCGGATGTACATGTATTAAGAAACGGGGTTAAAACATATCCCCTCACGCACAACTCTGGTCCTCCAAATGTTTAAAATGTAGACTTCGACCAACCTTCAGTTTTACGGCCGGGTCGACGACCCCTGCCCTGCACGCTTCCCATCCTGTCCCGTCCTGTGCAGTCCTGTCCTTCCTTCACAGGGTGCAGCACAACCGGCCCATACAACACTCTTAATCCAATGTGTCGTTGTACTACTATTGTACTTTACTTCCATCATTTTATTTAAAGCTAGTGCTTTGTCTTTTGTTGTCTTCTTTCCGTATAATAGTTAAGTTCCCTTTCACTCTCTCTCCTTTGTTTTTTCTGTGACACATTAAAACTGTTCTGGCACCAAAGTTATAGAGCTCTTCCTTTCTGCTTGACCAAAAGCCAAATAGGGCAGTAAATGAATAAATCAACATTTTTGCTCATGCAAATTTTTGTAACAATTTAAACAAAAAAACTGAATCGTGGCTTAAACAAATGTTAGTCTTTTGCTTCTTTTTGGTGTCATTTCCAGCCAATTCGACGCCTAAAATCTGATTCAAAATTTTTCCAGTGCATGAATCCGACAAGACTTAACTGCATTAGTCCATCAGTGAGTGCAGAAAAACAGATCCAGCCATGTGCTTGAGTGAGGTCAACATGTCCCCATCCGTTTGTCACAAACAGTAATAATAATAATTGAAAATTGTGAAATAAATACATCTCCTTGTGCTTAACGAGCACAACAGTGTCACTCAAGAGTTCGTCCACAAGCTCACTTCTTCTCTACGGCGTCCTTGTTGGAGCAGTGAGGGTGCTTGTCAGGGCCTCCCCCGAGCAACTTGGAGGTCAGGTTGGGGCTGGAGGTGTCCCCGCCTCTTGTCCCGCTTACTTCCGCTTGAGCCGGAGCGCCGGCGGGGGGCCTCACCATGCCCCCCCCGGACAGGACCCCGGACCCGGACGAGGCGGCGGCGGCGCCGAGCAGGTTGGCCGACTGCAGGACGGCCTCGGAGTGCTCGCGGGCTTTCATGCGTAGGGCGGCCACGCTGGCCGTGCGGTTGCCCTGGCAACCGTACGGTGGCAGGAAAGACAAGCCCATGGGGTCCGAAACGCAGCAGGAACACAAACCGTTACCTGAAGGGCGACGACACATTGGGCATTGCGGAATGGTGTGGATAGGAATTTTCCTGATGGTGGTACTTTTGCAGGATTACCTTTCAAAGTGGCCACTTGAGAGAGGGCCTGAGCGTACGTGGCCGAGTTCAGGAGGGTCCCTGGTAGGCACGACGGGAAGAAAGGACCACCGGGCCCCACTGGCCTGTTCATACTGACAAAAAGAAAACACCTTTGAATCTCCATATTCGGCAAAATGGCTTTCTTTTGATTTTTCAACTTCCTCATGAGAAATGTGAAATTTTAGAAACGTCTGTGTTTTCCAGTGGCCCGCTTTGCTTTTGGTACCCTTCGGTCAGGATTTACCCACCACTATCATTAAAAAAAAAAAAAAAAAAAAAAAAAAAATCCCATTGACTCATCCAAAGCCGTTCCTGCCGGGACTGTACTCAGAAAAGCTCAACTATGTACCGTAAAAACGGGTCAACTCTCCCATAGCTTAGTTTAATGACAGCACATCAAACGTATTGAAATGCAGAGCTAATATCAAACAATGGATGAATCAAATGTGGTCAGAACTGTGAGGTCAGCGTTTTAATGACACGGTGCCGCGTGGAATCGAGGAAAATTGTCCAATCTGTGTCCAATGTGGTGTTGACCCGGTTTGATTTGAGCCCGGAATGCTTCTCGGTGTTCTTGGTGTTGCGATCGCCTCACCTCTGCTGCATGTCCAGCGGTTCTTTATGCTTCCTGCTGGCCTCCACGGGCGACTGAGAGTTGATGCCGCGCGCCGGAGGAGGAGCGCCGTCGCTCATCTGCTCTTTTCCTCCTTCCGAGTCGCCGCCGCCTCGCTCGGTCTTCCTCCACTTGGCCCTGCGGTTCTGAAACCAAACCTGCAGTCGCACAAACACAACCAGATGCATTTTAACCACGCAAAGACACGCATGCAGGACTGTACTCGGTAAAATATCCACAACGGTGGGGAACCTACGGCCCGGGGGCAATCCTTGGTCCGCGTGAGTGTTTGAGCCAGTCCACCATGCAATTCTCAAATCAAATAAAAACTGAATCATCACTGTGTATTCAGTAACTACAAAGCACGTACACACACAAACAAATTAAACGCTAGTGTGTCATGTATTTTGTGCGCCATACATAAGAAAAATGAATTGCAATAAAATTATACGCAAAATCTACAAAAAATGACACAATTGAGGAAACAATGTAAAGTTAATGGAAGTCAAATATATGTACACTAGTATTGCATATGTATGTTATGTAGTGTAATAGACACTATGTAAGTTATGAATATGTCAAATTAAAAAACTGGAGTATGTCAAATTGTGTCAAATATAAGTAATATGGGTTATTATGTAAATATGTTAAATGTAATATAGTGTATAAGTATGACAAACATAAGTTGTATGTTAATTATGAGTATTGTATTATTTGATGGGAATATATGAAATACTGCAGAAGTGTTGAATAGCATACAGTATTTAAGCAACAGAGGTGGCTAAATCGCAAGTCTCTACTCTACAGTAATATACAGTAGTGTAGTATATGAATGTCAGATATAGACTACATAGTTTTGTGTCTGAATGTCAAATATAAGTAGGCCTAATACAGTGATTTATACGAGATTGTCAGATATAAATAATGTAGTGCAGTTTGCGTGTGGAAACTACAAGTAGAAGTGTAGTATAAGAGAACAGTATGTTGAAAATTAGTTTATCCATCCATCCATTTTCTATACTGATCACCCTATACATCATAGTATGTCAAACATCAATAAAATAGTGCAATACACAAGTATGTCAAACAATGTAGTGTAGTACATGAGAATATCAAATATGATTAGTTTGTCGAGTATCGGTAAAATATTGGTGTATAAGAGTGTGTCAATGAGAGGCCATATTTTGTAGTGGACAAGTTTGTCCAGTTTAAGTACCGTATTTTTTACACTATAAGGTGCACCTTCAATAAATTGCCCATTTTAAAACCTTTTTCATATATAAGACGCACCGCATTAAAAGGCGCATTGAATAGACGCTACAGTAGAGGCTGCGGTTACGTTATGCGTCCATTAAATGGAGCTGCACTAAAGGCTCAATATTGATCCATATATAAGGCGCACCGGATTATAAGGCGCACGGTCGGCTTTTGAGAAAATCAAAGGCTTTCAGCTGCGCCTTATAGTGCGGAAAATACGGTAATTTTGTGGAGTATGTCAAACATAAATACGATAGCATAACTTGAATGTCAAATATACCAGAAAGCCACAATAACAGTGTAGTATACGAGTACGTATGCCACATGTATGAATCTATATCACCATGAGGGACCTTTGAGACGTCCCCATTTCACCCAAAAAGTTGACGCTTCCCGTTGAACTTCATGTTTTGTGTATTAAGTAGATTTATGCTATTAGAAATGCATCGTGAGCATGCCCCCCCCCCAAAAAAAAAAAAAAAAAAAAGGGACAAGCAGCAAAATGTGTGAGCTTGCCGTCACAGGGTGGACATTTTTGGCTAATGTTAGCCAACACAATTCAGTTAGCAAGATGACTACTACAGTATTGAACAAATATATTTCACATTTATGAATGTACTCATTGGATATTTTGCCATGACAAAGTGGACATGTTACACATTTATATTTATTCATTGTGCTAAACACACACTGTGACAAAAATTACAAAGCGTAAGCGTACTAATTCCGCAACCATCCACTGATTGGCCAGAAATTGAAAATGCTGCCCGTAAATTCACTAAAAAAACATTTTAGGTTCGCACATCATGATAGGGTGGGAAACAATTTCAGGGACACGTGCAAAATGTTCAACCTGACCATGGAAATAGAAACTACCTGATCAAAAATGACTACTTTTACGTAGCTCTCATGGTTTAGCCTCGCTGTAGCTGTATGAGGAAGTGTGTACGTGTCACAATCAGAATGTACGCATGTTGTAAACGCACACTATGAACAAAAGTTGGAGTGTGCACACGTGTGGGAACACGGAGTGGTGGTATCTTAATCGAATGAAGGTCAGAGCCTATAAGAACATTTAATTGAGCCATTTTTCATTATCATATTTTAATGACTTCCCGCTGACAGTTGCGCAGCCCGCATGAAGTCGTTTATTTGCCCATTTAGGGATTGTTTGACAACATCACATTCGATTAGGAGCACATTGGAGCCGGCATTAATCATCGCGTGCCAATGAATGGAGGTTACCTCTCCATTGTGTCATGTCAACAAGGCCGAGCAAACATGCAGACGGGACAACAATGCAGCCGACGGACTTATCTCACCCCTGCACCTTCCTGCTACAAGTCAAGCCCCCCCTCCCCCCCACCCCCACCCTCTCTATGGCCTATAATTGCTCCATTCATCTCCATTTGCAGCGTGTTCTTAATGCAGGGGAGGCCCATTGACACTCTACAAAAAAAAAAAAAAAAAAAAAAGTGGGAGGGAGGACGCAGGAAGGGAGGACAGGGGCAAGACTGCCTAAGAAATGACATTTATTTTCTAATAATAATAAGGCAACTTTAATATCCCTGCTCGCACGGACTGAATAATAGCAATGTGATAATCGGATTAGGGGCAATAATTTGTTGACGCGTCCTGATTTACAACACTGGATTCCATTATCGGACCTGAAGCTACATTGGATGACCCCCATCGACCCCCGCCCCCACCCCAGACACCCTCGCTTGCCAACTCAACTATTATGTCCTTCACAATTGCACACAAAGCAGGAAGTCAAATTCAATTGTCAAGTTTTTTTTTTTGTTTTTTTTTTTTTATTCCAACGGTAGCCTAAAAATGTGCTCATAATTGACAAATTACAGAACCATATCATGGCTGCTTAGTTATGTACGATGCATCAGCATGATTTAATGTCATTAGTAAGGAAAACACACGCAGACACACGCAAACAAATAGTGGCGACCGTGACTCAATGGAGGCCCACCTGGACCCTGGCCTCGGTCAGGTTGATCTTCATGGCCAGCTCCTCGCGTGTGAACACGTCCGGGTAGTGCGTCTGCGCGAAGACCGCCTCCAAGGCTTCCAGCTGCGGGGACACACGTCATCAGCCATATATGATTCACCACCCTCGAAAAATAAATACGCCTCGTCTCGTTTTGCATGCATGCAAAATGAAAAGACATTCAGAAAACAGAGCAATTCAAAATTAATTCAAATATTGAATGATTGTAAGTGTGAGGAGAAATTATGGGTGCTAGTATTATATGATGTGAAGAATAAATGGAAAGAAATGAAATGTTACTGTTGATATTATTTCGCCATTTTGTACATTCAAAGTGTGACTTCTTTAGAAAAAAACATCTTCTTAAAATATAATAAATCGGTTAGTATTGACAGAGGTTTTGAGTTGACTAAACGCACATGAGGAAATTTTCAAGTTTTCAATGATACTTCTTTTTCTCCTTCTTCTTCTCCTCCTTCTTCTTCTCCTTCTTCTTTTTCTTCTTCTTCTACTGCTAATTATTATTACGTGAGGATAAGTGGCTTTGGAAAAGGATGGATTTTTTCAAAATATGATCTATTTCAAAGGGGTTTTTTTAACAGCAACTTCACAAAAACTAAGGTAAAGTGATACATTGGCTATGTAAAAGTTTGTTTAAAAATAATAATAATACACATCACGTCTTCAACAAGGAGAAGAAAACAAAACAACAAAAACAACAACAGATTTCAGTAACGATGCAGCTTAATAAACGACACAAACTACATAGAGTAAATAGTACCTTTGGAATGTTATATTAAGAAATGTGTGTTTTTATATGTTTGAAAGTAAGATGAATATACAGTGCGGTCGTGCATTGATTTAGGCAATATGAAATATTGTATTTACCTGTTGCAGCGTGAACGTGGTCCTGTTCCTCCGCTGTTTCCTCCGCAGGAAGCCATCGTCGAAGTCAGCTGGGGCGTGGTTGGAAAAAGTGCTCGAATTCACTGGAACAAAAAAAGCATTTTAAACACACATCTTATCAGTGTAAATTGCATTTTTTAAAAAGCTTAGGTGCCGTATTTCAACTTTTTTTATTTGAAAGAGAAAAAAAAAACAAGTGCGAAACCAAAAATCAGAAGATGCATTGCATGGAATTATGTAATGTAGTTGCAAAATCAAAACACAAATGTTGTTTGGAGTCTTCAGGGAGCCATGGAGGACTTCGAACACTCGACAGTAAAGCAAGATCTGTCCTTCCCCCCCTTTCATGAAAACTGCCCCCAGGGGCCTAAGAACTAACGCCATATATCTGAATATATCATTTAAACGCGAGTTCCTCTTTCATTTTCTGCTTTCTTACCCCCCAAAACAACAACCCATACAGAAAACGTGAAAGTAAAATGCAAAGAAAGTATCAGTGACAAAATAAAAAAAAAATCTGAAATCTGAAAGTAATAGAAACGCTTTTAATAAAAACATGCACGAGTCGGTGAGAAAATGGGCTTACGTGTGTTGGAGCGACAGCACTCAGCATCCAGTTGCGGAGGGCAGTGGAAGTAAAACATGCTGCGGGCAAGAGTTGCACCTCACGATCAAACAAGCGCAAAAATCCACCCGCAACATGGACGTCAAAGTTGGGAAGTGCGACGCAGCGGCGTCCGCAAAAAAAGATGAACGCTGCACTCAATGCCCGTGCGTGCGTGTGTGCGTGAGAGAGAGAGAACGAGAAAGAGAGAAAGAGAAAGAGAGAGAGAGGTGCTGCTTTGGAGGGAAGAAAGGGTTGACTCTGACTGGGAGGGTTCACTTTTCGCCTCTCTCTCTTTCTGTGACACACACACACACACACACACACACACACACACGCACACTCACTTCCTGGAGAATCCAGATGTCAATCTTTTTTTTTTTTTCCTATCAGGCCATTTAAAATCCCATGGCGCATCATAAAGTCATGAAAAGTAAGAAAAGCACATTATTATTACAAATTATGACAATGCGATCTTTTATCAATATTTGTCTTTATTGTTGTTTTATTTGGGCTCTCTTGCCGGGCCGCATATTGGCCCGGGGCCGTGGGCTGCACACCAGCGGAAGACTTTCGGACGGTGTCGCGCAATCTCAGGACTAATTGCTCCTAATCGGATTATGTTTGTCTCGCTCACCCCTCGTGCGCGAGCGCGCGCGGGTATGAGATAAAGTGCAGAACACGCTTATTCCCAAACCATAAACACGCGCACATGCCAACGGAACTTTTTGATTTCTTTCATATATTAAAAATGAAAGGGGGGAAAAAAGCGTGGAGTTTTTGGGGTGTTAATTGCACGTCGGGGGTGTGTTAAGGGTCCACTTTACAAGGGCTTGCGCTTCTCCAACGCTCGCAAGGCCAAATTTTTGATTTTGTTCACAGCAAGGGGTCCCGCGATTTATTAGTCGGCCTGAGATGAATGACGTGCTGCGGGAGCCTTTCAATTAGTTTTAAAGCACATGCGGGACGACGCCCCGCAAAATGAGGCTGCAGAAATTTCCAAGAGGAGCGCAAAGCACATAAAGTGCACCAAATCCCTTCTAATGGCGCGTAATTGGTTCTGTAATATCATTACAGGCGGATAATGGCCAGTTACACGGCCCCGCGCTATTAAGGCTTTCCCCGGCGTGCGGCGTTTATGTTATTAAAGGGGGAATATAATGATATTTTAGTTATTAAATGCGCGTAATTAATTTATGCACCGCTGAAAATAAAGTTGTTATTATGACCTGCGTGGCGAGGTGCGTGCAGAAAATTGAAATCAAATAACTTTAGCCCAATATTTGCTCCGGAAGATTCGAGGCCTCAAGTGAAGCTGTCCCACTGGTGTTGCATTTTTTTTTTAAATATATATTTCATCATATGCAAAACATATACACATATTCATACAAAAAACCCTGATATTTAGGGTCTGCCGTTCCCTATAAATTGCAATCACAAACCTGTCAAACTTGAACTTTATTTTTTTCGCCAGTCCTGTACCACTTCTGCTGATCATAAAACTGAAAAACAATGTACTGTATGTATGGTGTACTGGGTTAGGCTACTCCAAAAAATAAAGGTACTTCAGAGGATCTTTTATTACTCTCCTGGTTCTATACAGCAATATTGTAGAGAACTGGACTGATAGGAGCAACCTCGATAGGATAAAACTTCTTTCAAAGTCCAACTCAAAAACCATTTGGGTATCATTTGCTAATATAGACCATTGAACAATAGCTGGTTTACTACTTTACTTGAAAAGAGTACCAAATAGTACCCAAAAGTGAAAGTACAATTTAAGATCCATTGTACAGTGCAGTGTAAATTCCAAAGTCCCGAGTTCAGATTCCTGGTTGACCAACTCTACCAAGTGGGCCACGGCTGTCCCATACTCATCAAATGAGTACTTGTACTTTATTTTCTATTTCACACCAACTTTGAAAGCATTCAGAAGTCAGGTAGCACCGCAGTTTGAATTCAACCATAATGGAAAAACAAAAACATGTAAACCAAAAATAACCCAGCATGTCTAAAAGTTTTATGTATTGCACATCCCATTACTGTACAGTTGAAATCCCAATTTCTTTACAAAATAATGACATTTAACCAATTGGATTATAAAAGACCACATTCCTTTACATATATGTTCAAAAACTGAAGTAATGACCGTAGCACGTGTGGGTAAACAGTGTGAAAAACAAATACGTAAGTTCTATTTACATACATAAATTCAAATATAACAAGCTTAAAGGGTGAATAGAATTAAAAACAATTGGCAGAAGTGCTTGATCAGCCACTGGTGCTGGAGTTCAAGACAAACTGACTGAGATCATGTTGTCTACATGTTTGTTGAATTCAAGTTTCATTCAGATAAAAGAGCCATTGGTCACACAGTACGTAACAAACAAAACAGTATAAATAGTCAAGCACCAAGTACAGTATGAGGTTTTTCATAAAAATGCATTACGTTCAGCTTTCGAGGTTCCATTGTACAGAAATATTTGAGGAGGTTGCGGTTGTCTCCGCTCTCAGCGGAAGTTCTCCTTGAGCCTCCAGAGGCCCTCTTGTCCAGACCTCCTTTGGAAGTCACAGATGCTCCTGAGCAGTTCTCTGAAGATGGGCGCCTGCTTGGCGCTCAGTCTGGGTTTGAAGTACTCCAGCACTTCCTGCGTGCTGGCCTCTCCGTCCACCCGCGCCTGGAAAGCCACAAAGTTGCGCAGGTCGGCCAGCAGCTCGTCGTGCTCGGTAGTCGGAGCGGGACGCGAGCTCTCGGCCCAGTCCTCTTCTCCGTCTTCTTCCTCCTCTCTCACGGAGGGCTGGCTGAGGTGGTTGCGTTTTCTCATCTGGGCCAGCAGCGTGGATGAGGATAGAAGGGGTGGACTGGAGTCACTTGCCGCTACTTCCCCGCTGAAATGAACCCCTGGTTCAGGCTTCTTCGACTTTGTCACGACAGCAGCATCCTAACAAACAAACAAGCACATTGACACAGTCAAAATCAATACACCCTCATGAGGCCTGCCATAAACACTGAAGAGCCATTCCCAACATTTTTACACCTGACTAAAAGTGGGGCCTTGATTTAGTAGTTGGATTCATTCTCTGACTGTGATGGTAACTAAGAACACAAATCACACACACACAATGTTGTTAATCCTTTCCTGTCACAAATTGTGCTGCTTCGGGTGCCCATTGGGGGAGGAATAATACAGACTTGCGAACTTCCACAACTAAGTGAATTGGTAAACTGCAGTAAAAGCTAATTTTGACATCATTGAGACATCTAACTCCTCACGCAGCTAATTAAGACAGTGCTAATACTAGCTGTTCTATGCAGAGGATAAGGAATATATGTCGGTGGATTGTGTGTGTCTACGTGCATTGCTGTGCCGTGAGTGTTCAAATATCTATTGGTTAAAGAGTTATAACACCGCTACTAAGATGTTACTCGCTAGCCGGCTATGGCGTTTTGCATTGTGTGCTGGTATTAAGTTTGTCAACTTTTACAAGGCAAAGTGATGTTTCAAAAACTCTGTGTTTAGTTTGACAGTAAACTTCAAATGGGGGTGCCATTTGCTGACAACATCTTCCACTCACACCTCAAATTTTTGTGCCCAAGTCAAAAGGAAAAAAATAAAATAAATAAAAATCTCAAAAAAAAAAAAAAATTCAGCCGATCAACAGCTCGGATCTTCAAAAACTAAATTGGGTCACTGTAAGTCAAGGTAATTTTGCTACAAACTATGAGCCTCAAACACATCATCATGATCCATCCGTCCATTGTCTTTGCCGCTTATCCTCACGAGGGTCGCAGGGGAGTGCTGGAGCCTACCCTAGCTGTCAACGAGCAGGAGGCGGGGAACACCCTGAATTGGTTGCCAGCCAATCGTAGGGCACATGGAGACAGATGACAGTCGCACTCGCAATCACACCTAGGCGCAATTTAAAGTGTCCAATTAATGTCGCATGTTTTGGAGATGTGGGAGAAAACCGGAGTGTCTGGAGAAAACCCACACAGGGACAGGGAGAACATGCAAACTCCACACAGGCTCCACTGTGCTGCCATATCATCATGATATAATTTCAAATTCATCAAGGTTTACAGATTATTTAATTTTAATTCAGCAAAATGATAAACAAGCTGCAAAGACTCCGTAACTTTATTTTTGCTGTCAACCGAAGGGAAACTTATCTCCTCCCTGACGCAAAAATATCTTCAACATCCAAGGTTCATCACTTTAAGACACACACACACTAAACTTATTAGTGCCCCTCACGTCACACGACTTTTCCAAGCCAACGCTTTGCTGAGTTTTGCCTTGACCTGCGAGCCACGACTCGAGTCGCGAGTGAGCTTCAGGCTCTCGACAGCTCCAGTGAAATAAAAAAAAAAAAAAGGGTGCAATTACAGTCTGGCAGGCATGAGGGTCCAAATTACATGCTGGCCCCCAGTGCCGCCTTCAAGGAACAATGAATGATACGTACCCTCAAAATGATAAAAACACTCCCGTTACCTTGCACTTGTTGGGATTGGGGAGCATCTGCACAGATGGGCTGACCAGGAGAGAATTCTTCTTTTGTCCAAAGCGTTTCCTGGAGGGCAAAGGCAGGACAAAGCGTGTCATAAAACAGCAAGTGTGTGGAGGCCACGATGTGTCGCTGAGGGTCAGTACCGTGTGGGCGGCGGCGGCCCCTGGCTAAGGGCCCGTCTGCACTGCTGACGGGACACTTTGAGTGCCTTCAGGGCATCTTTGGCCACCTTGTCGGCTTCTGCCTCAACCAGAACGTAGTCTGGATTTGATGACTCGATGATGGAGTCGTGCTGCATCACGCTGTGGATTCCTGTGATGGCATGAATAGAATTAAGAGCATCTTCACAAAAAAAAAAAAAACCTCCAGACTTTCCAAATGAAGCTGAGAATTTACCAGACTTTTTGAAGAGCTTTGACAAAACGTAATCGTCGGCTTTCCTCTGGTCCTCAGCCTGATCTTCCACATCTTCCTTCTTATAGTCTCTTTTCTTCACCAGGTGAGAAATGCGCTGTCCTTCAAAGCGAGCGTCCTTTTCACGTTTATGCTTCTTCCTTTTGTGTCTTTCTTCATCAGTGAGGTCACAGTGTTTCGTCTTCTGCCTGCACTTCAGGCCCGTGTCCATCTCTAGTCTAGATGATGATAAATGTGAATCTGTATCCATTGCATTTTGTTGGTTTGGATCCACGGTACTATTTGGTTGACCCTGAGGTAATTCTCTGCAAGTGGATGCAGATATTTTTAATAATGAATGTCTGTCGTTTGCATATGTTTCATTCTGGTGAGATATGGAGTGTTTACTATGGTGCCTTCTGTCAGGTTTTTTAGGTGCCTGGACATCAGAGCCGGTACCTGTGATGAACACGGGGAAAAAAATGTTCTCAGCGAATTGTTGCGCATTCCTATACACGATGTGGCGCACAAAACAATAGCACACCTGCAAATATTGCACTGGTCTCTGTACCCTGCTTTTCATCAGGGTCAGCTAGAGTGAAGAGTTCATAGATATCATTGGACTTAAAGAAGCGGCGTTGTTTGGGGTCCTTCAGGACACGGTTGGTCAGAAACTGTTTAAAAATTTGCCTGAACGGTACAAAAAGAAGAGTGTTTGTTCATCAACGCAAAAACAAAAGTGCTTAGCCATCAATTGACTAATCCTGAAAACAATGGCGCTCGCTGTCTGACCTGTGGTAAATTTTCTCCTCGATGGTCCCTGCAGTGAGGAGCCTGTAGACGGTTACTTGCTGCTTCTGACCAATCCTCCAAGCCCGCTCCCTTGCCTGTGGATCACAAAAAAAAAAAAAAAAAAAAAAACGAATGCTGAACCAGGGCTGGGCGATGAAGAAACTAATCAATTGTGCCTCCATTGGTAGAGACTGATGTCCATTTACTGAGAGGTCACCAGTTCAAAACTGGCTCAACATGTCTACGGTTAAAGTAGACCCCCGGGCAAGATACTATACCCTAAGTTCCTCCCATGGGGCACGGCAGCAATTCTTTACCATTGCTTTTGTTTTATATACTATTGTAATACAAAAACGTATACAATTAAGCTAATGTACTGTGGATAAGTAATATGACTGCCTCTTAGCTGTAAAAAGTATGACCTCAGGATCACATAGCTTTTGAGGTCCCACTGTATTTTTATTTAAATTTACCCAGAATTGTGCTCACTGTTAACGCTGACAGAGGAAAAGAGGGAAGTGACAAACCTGAGTGTCAGTGCTGGGGTTCCAGTCTGGGTCGTAGATGATGACCCTGTTGGCTCCAGTCAAATTGACTCCAAGACCTCCCACTTTTGTCGTCAACAAGAAGACAAATATGGATTTATCCTGGGTAGACACGCCCAACCCCAAAAAATACAAAAAAAAGAAATACATATTAAAATAAAAACATTGGCATCCTCACAATTGCACTTCTAGGATAAACGACCACGTGGCACAAGTGTTTAGGACATCTGTCTGACAGTTCTGAGGATCGGGGTTCAAATCCCAGCCCCACCTCTGTGGCGTTTGCATGTTCTCCCTGTGACTGGGTTTTTTTCTCTGGCCACTCCAGTTTCATCCCATACCCCGAAAACATGCATGAAAGGTTGATTGCAGACATTTATCAAGCCACTGTTTCATAAGGTAGCCGACGTACTGGATATTGCTACAGTGTGCAAGTGAACCTAATGTTGTGCTCAGAAAGTATAGATCTATCATCTTGCAGATTGACTATAAATTTGTGGAGGCCGCCATTCTTAATTGTTGATCAACTTGACACTGGAGGCTGGTCATGAAAAATGGCAATAAATCATTGTTTTCTCAGCAGTTGAGCAGGAAGGAGCATCCAGATGAACAACAGCTTGACTTCAATTAGCGCGTCTCCACCTCAGGGTGAACACGGATCCTCGGAAGGCTTTTTTGTCCCTGAGGAGGGGATTTTCATGGAAAACACTTAGTGCCATTAGGGATGACTAATCCGTACCTTGTTGTAGCGGGTGATAAGCGGCTGTCGGGAAGCTATAGTGGTAGTGCCGTCCATTTTCAGGTACGTGTAGTGGTTCTGCCTCAAAAACACCTCCAAGATGTCCAACATCTGCAAGGGAAGAAAGAGGGAGATGACAGTGTGAAAGGCAGGAGGGAGGAGAAACAGGGGAAAAAAAGGGTCAGGGTTTGGAGAATACCTAAAAGGATTAGAGCAGATTAATATTACATGGACAGAGATACCAACAGGGAGGGTCTCAGGTTTCCTCTGAGGTCTAATCTCATTGGTATCGACTATGACAACAGAAGCTTCACATTCTTTCTCTCCTACGCACTCACATAAATTCTACAACCACATGCATTGTCCATGAAGCAAAATGTTGTCAATGTCATATTATATACCATGTATATAAAAAACAAGCTTGTATGTTACCTGTCGAGACTGAGTGAAGAGCAGGACTTTATGGCCCTGTTTGAACCACAGCCGCAGAAGCGCCTCCACAACGATCAGCTTGCCGGAGCGTTTCCAGTAGCCAAAGTGCTCCTCTTCTGTCAGTTCCTCCTCGGGGATCCCCCTCAGCAGCCGGGGGCCGCCAGAGAAAAGATCCGGGTGGTTGCACATCTTACGCATAGCTATTAACCCGGAGAAAACCTGAAAAGAACCAAAACATCAAATACAGGGAACCCTCACCTATTCAAGTTTTGTTATTCCTGAACTCAGAGATGCTACCCTCTTGAAATTCAAATAGATCAATTTGTCCAAGTTTGTGTGCATTTCCATATTTTCAAAATTTTGTAAAGACCATTATTGTGGGACAGTTATTTCGGTTTACTATGCAATACAGCTTGCGAATGTGACATCAGCATTTTCACCGCGCCACATTGCCGGTCAAAAAGAGCTGCTCGACAGTGTGGGGGACATTAAACCGGAGCAGAATACACACAATGCCGGAGACTTGTTGTGCTTTTGGTTGTTACAACAAATGAGACAGATATTCAAAGAGATCATTCAATGGCATACTTGCTGAAAAAATGAGAAAAGATCGATGGATTTTGGGAATTAAAAGTGATGGATGGTGCCCAACCAAATACACATGACTGTGGAGCGATCAATTCACTTCAGGTAGGAATTATTCTTCTCAATTTCAAATTCCCAAGAAGTATTTATAATGCGAAGTAGGCTCATTTGAGAACAATGCATTAAAAAAACAACAACAGGGAGTTGTCTCAAACGTACACGGAGCGTGTTGCGGCCACATGTTAACCTTTGGCAAACTTCTCCCAGACAGACTTCATTTTTTTTGTCTTATACGCATAGTTCTCAAATGAGTCCAATGCGTATTTAAAAAAAGAAAATAAACCGTCACCCACACAGGTTTACCGAGGTTCAACGTGTGGCTGCAATGCGCTTCCGTGTACGGGGGCTGAAGTCTATCCCAGCGGTTTATTTTCTTTTTTTAAATACGCATTGGAGTCATTTGAGAACAAATGCATATTTAAAAAAACACGTCTGTCACGGAGAAGCTTACCAAGGTTTATCGTGTGGCCGCAACAAGCTTCATATATGGAGCCGACTCGCTCTATTTTTTTTTCTCCAATCATAGTTAATAAATGTGAATTTGTGTAAAGCCAGGGGTCATTTATTGAAATATTGGTATTTGTATTGGAAAAATCTGAGTGGCTCCATCGCTATGTGGGATTTTTATTCTTGATCAAGAACAGATCCAGCAATGAAGTATGTTTATGCGTCCAGACTTTTATACGCTTTCAAACTTTTCCGTGTAAATTTTGACAACTTCTTCACCAGATACACGTGTAGATCCAGTTGTCCAAGACAAGCGGAAGCTTGGTAATAGTCTAATTTCTTATCGGCAAAAACATCGACTTTGGCATTAAATATGGGTCTTCTATGCCAAATGTTTCTCATTTTCCCATGTACCTTCGTTTATCACCTTAAAAATGTTTAATTGTATTGGACAAAACTCTGGGCGTCGTGCTATAAGAAGTATTTTCATGTCGTCTCCAATCGACTTAGCATTGAACAATGCTTTGTTTGACCAACACATCCGGCCAGTGACGTGATTTGATGACTTAGGTGCATGAGCTTGATACGATAAAAACAAATTCTGCATGCTGTTCATCTGCGCAACATAATCATTAATCTGCAAACATTAATAAATTATGCCTTCAAAATAAGATATTTTAATGTTCTTATTGCATCAGCCTTGTAATTTCCAAAATAGACATCTTTATTATTTATCTATTTTTGGATCGGCACTGTTGAATGCTTGTTCAATCTTGACAAGTACGCAAAATAATTAAAAAGCTTTGTGTAAACACTCTCGTTTTTTTTTTTTTTTTTCAGTGCTGTACCTTTAAACAGATAAACACACACAAGGATGAGTTGCATAACTTATTTACGGACAATTAGGGCCATGTTTTTTGAAGAAAGCACAGCGGTCACTGCATTAGTAATGGTGGTTAATGGACTCGGAGTGACCACTGAATACGTGTGTGCGCGTGCAGTCTGCTGTGGTCACCCTCGGCTCTGCAACCACGTCCATTTGGTTAGTGGTGATAAATGGGTTGAGATTCTCTCCAGGGTGTAGCTAATGTGAGAACAGCATCTGCACAAACTCCGCATCTTTAAAGACAACTAAAGTGAGCTTGTTATGGAGCTGACCAAAATGTATGATTACAAAAAGAACAATCATGTCACCCTGTCTCTAATGTTAAAAAAAAAAAAAATATCCAAGATTAAAATTCATGAGTTGAAGGGGGTTAAATAACGAATTAAGGTTGGTGTGTTCCTGGAAGTCGTCTTCCTTGACCACAACTTGCGCACTCCGTCTTTTTAATGCAACGTGGATCAAATCAACTGACGCATAAAAGCTGTTCAGTCACTCTGCTCACCTGCATGTCCCCGTTGAGTATCTGGTACACTTCTTTGGAGTCTAAGAAGCTCTGATAAACCTGCCGCTGCTCTTGCGTTAACCTGCAGAATAGCACCTATGCATATAAAGGGGACAGTGTGAGTGTGATGAACATCATGACAATTGTAATAACAATAAGAGAATTTTCAATAATCATTCCGGCAAGGGACGTTAAATGGGGCTGTGCCCAATGCCTGGAGTTTTTAACAGGAGCCACAGTACGAGCTCCTGGCAGCGACGAACGACGTTCAGCCGTTTCAGTTTGAGCCGGAGTGTCATCAGGAAAATGAGGAGAGAGAGGAAATGAGGGATGAAGATATCGGGTGGGTTTGTAACATTGTAGTTACTCCTAAAGCGCGCTGATCAAGGTACTCGGCCAACGCCTTCTGTGTTTCGTCTCTTTTTACTCGGCTTATGCTTATCACGCGGGGCCGTTTAGGCTCCTTGTGAGGAAACAGTCGGCACTGCATTGGATTTAAGCAGTCATTTATACCGAGAGTCCTGTGACCTATCTCATGAGCTGGGGGCAATCAAAGGCTTGAAAGAATCTGGCCTAAAGTGACGGGAACACAGCCACAGTTCGTTCGTTTGTTCTCTCTCTACAGCTCAACTCTTCAGACCCCACCTTTGCAATGATTACTCAACTTTCACTCTTTGGGAAAGCTATGAATGACTGCCTCTTTTTTGCTTTCTGTCCTGAGATGAAATTGCAGCCAAAAACGGCGCAGTATGCCAATTTTAACTCTTTTCTCTTACAATAAAAATTGGTTACGCGGGTCAATGCTACAGCAACCTAACAATTTTACAACAGCCATTCTACGTCATCCCTCCCATAATGCTTTGCGCGTGTAAAAACAGGGTGCCAACTCTTCATCAAATTTTGGTCTCAACAAAATCTGTTTTTTTTAACTTATAGGAATAAATGATAAATATATACATACCACAGTGTTTCAGGAGTAGAGGTCAGTAGTTATAGAATGAAATGTATTCCATGTAAATAAATGTACTGAAATGTATCGTTTCAATCAGAACTGACTTTAAAGCACCTTGCTGAAGTGGGGCGTGCAAGCAGAGAAATTATATTGGAAGAAAGGTGTTTTGAAGCCACCGGTGTCTCCAGGGATGAACTTAATGAGCTGAAATGTACTGACGAGTCAACAGATCAGAGTCAAGGACAGTCCGGAGACTGGGCCACCTTAATGAATACTTGCTCCTTTTACTTTAGGAGGACTTTATTAGCTGGGTTCACCCGGAAAAGCCGTGCAAAGTCAATGAGTAATTAAGACTAAGTGTCTTAAGTGGCCCCTTCAAATATGATCAACACACCTACCACTAGCCAAAAGAGTTGAATCATTAACTCAAAACTTCAGTCATACAATCATAAAAATAAATTTGTTACTGTTGAGATTAAACAAATAGAATGAACACCCAGTCTTCACTTTGATGAGGAATGGCAAAAAATTAAATGCAAATTAGTGGTGTTGCTCATCCATCTACGACTAATAGCTTGCAAGACTTATTTTGTGTAAATATTTAACTTATTTTACTATGCAATTGGGTAATTATAAAAATTGCAATACAAATTATAATGATATTGCATAAACCTATTTACATATTATTTCCTTTTTTCTCTAATCAACAAAAGACCTTCCCAATCTCTACATTTTAAAAATAACATATACCCATTAGTGTTTGGCCACACCAGCTTTAAGGCAAATGTCTGAGAAATACCTGCTCATTTTTATCAGGTAAGGCAAGGTTGGCCTTGATGTCTGCCTTCATTCTTCGAAGGAGGTAAGGATTGATGGTGTCCCTCAGTACGCATGCACACTTGAAAGCTGTCTGGACCTAAAGGTGAACAAATGACCCGGCAATTTAAAGTATGAACAGACATGCAGGTGGAAAAAAAACCCCAAATCATCCAATCTGCACTAACACCTGTTAGTGTGGATGTTCCATGGAGCCAAGATTGTTATTTAGCATCTCTTCCACTCTTTTATCCCCTCCTCTTAGCTGTACAAGCCATTGACGACCCAGTGCAGTGTTGTCTGTCTTGAGGGACACAACAGGAGACCCTCCCCACACCACTAAAATGCCCTTCTTCACGTTATGCTAAAGGCCAGTGAGCTTTTTCAACATCAACTCACTGGGGGTCCACCGAGGGATCAGAGACCGCTTGTCACAGCTGGGGGGGGGGGGGGGGGGGGGACAAAAATACGATTTGGATGATGTGGGAGAGGGCAGCAGATGATGTTGAGTGGCTTCAAATGGGGGTGTAAAGGCGTGCTTCAGTAATGGATCCCAGAACCGCACGTAGACATGGCCCCACCACTCCCATATGTTTTTATGTACTTTTAGTTATACACACATGCCACATACTGACAGACACACAACCAAGCCATTCTACTCGGAAATTTTCAAGAAGAGGACAAGGTAGTCGAGCATAGCTTGCTCTGACCATTTAATAACATTAATAATTAGTAAAGGTTTTTATTATCGACAGCGGAAGAACCATCAATAGCCATCTTAAATAATTTAATCAATTCAGTCCGTGGGTTATTAACGACTGGACACTAATGACAAGGGGATGCAATTTAGCTCTCCATTCTTGCCACGCTCATAAAAGCACACAAAACAAAAAAAAAAAACATGTACACACAAACAAGATGGAGTTCCTTTGCATGGCTCCAAATGATAATATTTGGCTCTAAATGGCTCTGTTGTCCCCTCTGAAAATCTGTGTCAATAGATGGGTGTAAATAGTGCTTTCAGGTGACAAACACACCTCCCAAACATTTTTTTCTGTTAATAATGCATTTGACATCTTGTGTGCTCGAGTGAATTGCATCACAGGCAAAATTTTAAACTACAATTGTAAATCACGACCTCGGCAAATCCTACTTTTGTCAGCTCATTTGAAACTGTCAATTGTTTTTTGGAATTACATCTCTTGTATGTCATCCAAACGTTTTGAACAAAAAATACTGTGAGTCAGAGCAATCTATGCCGAATGTATCTGAGTGGAATACGGTGATTCAGGATGAAAATGTAACAACTGTGCATGGTTCAGTACCTGGACAGGTGAGGCATTGCTGTAGCCTCCCATGGTGATAGGCACAGAGAACTGCTCCATGAAAACAGGTAAAGTGCCCAGTTTCCCAGGGAAGACAAAATCAAACAGAGACCACAGCTCCTTCAAATTGTTCTGCATGGGTGAGCCAGACAGGATGAACCTGTGGGGGGTGCGAAACTGGAGCGAGACAAGGAAAATGAAAGATGTCAATGACAGTGAGATGGTGCACTTAAAGAACACTGGAAAAATATTCTATGATACCTGTATACAGTAATTGTATTGAAAATGGTGGCCCATAGATCATTCAAAAGCAGCACATTCAACTTAGCAGAAAAAAAAAGCAATCAAGTGTCTATTAGTGCTATATCTGACAGTGTAATTGCACTTCACCTGTTTGCAGGCTTGGGTGACTCCAGCATTTGGATTTCTGATCTTGTGGCCTTCATCCAGGATGATGTAGTGCCAGTCATAGCGTTGCAGGGTGTCTTGCCTTTTCCTCACTGCTGAATATGAGGTTATCAGGATGCCGTGACATGATGCTATTTCAGGAATCAGCTTTTCCTACAACAGCAAAAAACATGTTACAAAAAGATCACTTCTCTTATAGCTCTTATTTATATCTTCTTCAGAAACTAATAGACCTCTAGTGCCCCCCAGAGGAAGAAGAGTCTATTGAAAACTTTACAGCTAACCTAGGACAATGAAGGTTCTAACAAAGAAACAAAACACACCTTGTTGCTGGTGAAGGAGCCTGTTTCATGAAGAACAGCGACTCTAAAAGTTGGCCACCAAGTGTGGAACTCCTTCACCCACTGGTGCATGACTGTAGCAGGACACACAATAATGGTGGGGCCCAGACCAACATACCTGCAAGCAAGTACAGAGTATGGGTCAACAAACAGGGGGAAGGTATAGGGTTTAGTACTGCAGAAAATATCAGCACATTTCAATGGGAAATTAAAGTAATAATTCCTAAACCAAATTAAACTAAATAAAGGCAAATCCCAGTGAGTAAACAAAGTGCTTGCGTGAGGCAGAAAGGAAGTGTGGCAACGGAATGCTTACTTAAGTGATCACTTTACAAATTTCCTCGAGTGAAAATCTACAGAAAACACACACACAAGATGCACTTAATGGCCTGGTATGAACCTCAGCATCACTGGAAGCTATTGATATTGGCCCATAATTGAGTTTGCAAGCAATCAATTTGTGGAGTTCTACAGCAGACAGAATATTGACCAATGGGGAAGCTCCGCCTACCAAATACACAATTGCTACTTGTGTAGTAAAAGCAGATTATCACCACCCCTGCGCCATGTATTATACATTTGATTTATGGCCTCGGTCCCGCTGCGTAGCCATTTCATGACTCTGAGATTCCTCTTAAGTGTTCATGAAAAGACTCACTCAAACGGTGTCCGTGTATTCTCTGATGTCTGCAGGACCAAAGTCAAGAGTCCGATAATTGAAACACGTTAAATAATTCAGATGAGCACACTCAAGCAGAAATCCTCCTAATCAAATATTCATACAATACAGACACTGAGTCTCTGGCCAAGCTTGGTGTGCATGTCTTTTTTTTTTGTGCATGCACGTGCACCTGTAGTTGGATCCTCGAGTCCTCAGCTTGCTGTAGCTCAGTCCAGCCAGGAAGCAGATGATCTGGATGGTTTTACCCAAACCCATCTCGTCTCCCAGGATGCCTCCTGCCTGCTGACAATGGAGTTCCCACAACCACCGCACTCCAGTCTGCTGGTACCTGACCAAACAACACAGTCAAGTCAAACATACGTGCTCAACCTCAACTTAAAGCGAGTACAATTCCTGTCGAATAGAATGTCAAATCTCATCAGGATCACAGATCTGAATATGCTTGAATAGGTTTGAAAGAAATGTGAATAAATCTTCAAATTGAAGGCCCAAATTCTGGCATTGGATCCAAATAAAACTTTGCTTGACATTACAGATACTGCTCTCTTTTAATGTGGATTTATAGTAGTTTGTCCCACATAAACATGTGAATCCGAGCAACATAACAGTACATGTACAGTGATCCTGTGTTCATTCCGGAGTGTACTCTACATTCCAGGCTCAATCGCAAAAGGTGAAAGCTTGCGATAGAAACACCACAGGCATATATTTTTAGAGGCAGTGGTCTGGTGGTTTGGTGTGTAATATCAGTGAGTGTCTGAGCGTGATCTTTGGCAGACAACAGCGTCTGTGTAAATGTGCTCATTGTGTTAATGTGTTTTACTGTTCTCACAGTGCTCAATAAACAGATCAACAGCCTCTGCTTATTCAAGAACCTCTACTTTCAACGCAATTAGAATGGGTGTCAATTATCTGCCAATTTTCTTGATTTGCAGTTGGGCCCGCTGCCAACTCCCACAAAAAGCAGGGGTCCACTGTACTGTAAAAACCCATAAAAATATATCACTATAAATCGGAGACTGAGAGTCGCTGATGGCGTAGTGGTACACACGCCAGCCTTTGGTGCGGGCAGCGTGGGATCAATTCCCGCTCAGTGATGGTGTCAATATCTGCCCTGCGACTGACTGGCAACCAGTTCAGGCTATAGTCCGCCTTTCGCCTGAAGCTAGCCGGAATAGGCTTGACCTTTGTGAGGATGAGTGGCTTGGATAATGGATGGATGGATAAATTGGAGATTTCCTTGATAGAAACGTAAATATGTTAAAAAAAAAAATTACAATTTAGCAGGCCAACACTATTTGTATGCAGATTTTTTTGGGTAATCCCTTGGAACATATTGGGTGTAACTTGCAAACAAATAAGAGTGTACCTCAGCTTTCGTGTAGTGAAAATTGACTAACATTTTTTTGGAAAGTCCAACTTATGAACTCATTTTCAAATGCAACTTTAGGCACATGCACACAACTTACTTGTAAAGTTTCTTCCAGAGGAAACCAGGCACCTTGAAGCCTTCATCAAACTCTGCGTCGCTGTCGTCTGTTAGTTCCTGACCTCCTTCCCTCCTCTGCTCCCTTTCTTGAAGACGCTGTCGCTTCCACCTCCTAGCAGGTAAAAGTACATCCTAACTAAGTTACAGTATGAAAGCAAACAGTCATTAATGAGTAAGGAGCTTGTGTGGAAGTGTCAATGACATTATTAAGTTGTAAAGAAGCTGAGACCAATACATAATGCCTTTAAGAGCGAATAAATGGATGGATGCCCTGCAAAAGATGTGCAGAAAGTAACTGTTAGGAGCGGTCCCTTAAGATTTGGGGGAAAAAAAGAAAAAGTAAATGTAAAGGATAAAGGGTTTAATAGCAGTGCAGCAAAAGGCAGTTAGAGGCAGAGTCGTCACACAGCAAATGAAGATTGATACAGACAATTAGTACTGCAAGTTCCCCAGAAAGGTGTGAGGTGGAGGGGATAAGAATCCATCTTCATTTGGGCCTAGTCCTGTCACCCTGCCACAAAACTGCTCCTTTAGCTGGGCCTGTGAGACCATGCTCTCTAATTAAGTCAAGACTAAGCATTGGTTCAGTTAATTACACTTTTCTGCCCCCTCTGCACCAACACCATCGCCACATAACCGCCCCCCAACTACCTACAGCTCTAATAACATCACTCCTCGCAAGGCCGGCCTCACCCAGCCATACCGTGTTTGTGCTGCTCAACTGACATCCAATCACTGGAGTGCAGAAAAAGGACACATGCCAACACAATTTATTTGGCAGCTATAAATATGAAATCTCATTAGGGCTCCTGCTCTTCCCCTAATTTGAGCATGAGAGGAAGTGAGTGAGAGCGCTTATAAAACCACGTGCAGGAAGATAATTAGGGCAGATCGAGAAGGGGAAAAAGGGAGTGAATTTGCTTCGTCAAGAAACAGCTGCCAATCTCATCTGGGATTAACACTCCTCTGGCACCGTGCAGCCAGCACAAACCAACTAACTAATACCAGTAACAATAGCCCATTTTCACCATGCCATTCCATATGTTATATAAACTAAAGAGGCACAATTTTGTCAATTGTCCACTTCCCTAAAAAGACTTATTGGTGGAACTTTGTTATACGGAACAATAGTGGAACATCTGGAACCCCTGTTTGTATTTAAAAAAAAAAAAAAAAAAAAAATCAACATAGGGAGAAAATAAAATAAAAAAACTGCAAAACACATTCGTGAAGTTAAGCCATTGTGCATAAGAACGACGCTGAGGTTTTGCAGTCATGCAAAGTAGGCTGACCTCTGCAGAGTTTGTACAACTTTGGAATTGCATTGTCATGTTTGTTGGAGTGACATTTGTACCTTATTCGCTTTCTGTAATATTCCACATCTCCATCATCTTTGTATTTCTCCTCCTTACTCTTGGCACCACTCTCTTCATCAGAACTTTCAGTGGAATACAAATCAACGGTCTTCTGTTTCTTGACTGGCCTCCCGCCTTTTGCTCCATTCTTCCTCTTGAACACTTTCAACTCGTACTCATCATTGTCATCTTCTTCCCCAAAGCCTTCCTCCATGGCGTCTCGTTCCTCTTGGTCGGGATCGAAGCATTCATCGCTCGGCAGGTACTCGGACCCGTCGCTGTCGACCTCGTCGCCTTCAATTTGAGGTTTTCTCTTTGGTTTTGGTGCTTGTGGCTCAATGTTTGGTCTTGCCTTGGGATGAGCCTTCAGAGCAGTGATCTGGAGCTTTCGCATGCGCTTACGCATTTTCTTATCCTTCGGAGAGGAAGTGGTTCCTTTGGATCCCAGCCTGGAACTACCAGAGCTCCTCTTCTTCTTCACAAGAGGCCTCCTCTTCCTTTCAGTGGCTAGCTTGGCCTGATCAGCCAGGTACTGATCAAATGCCGAATTCTCAGCCAGCATCAGCTTGCGAGGTTCCTTCTTGACCTCCTTCTGTGGAATTTGTGTACCAAAAGGTGTCATCTGACCAGTCCGAATAAGCTCCTCCCACTCGGTCTCTTGGGCTGGCATGAGCATGCTGCCCAATGTGGAAGGGCCAGGCTCTGGTACAAAAAAAGTATTAAAGTATTGGCCGGGATTAGTATTTCATAGAAAATGACGTGTTCCAGAAAAACAAGACAGTTGGACGTTATGGTGCATTGAAAGGTCGCAGGAATTTGGAACTCCGCGATTAGTTACACTGACTATTCCATTTTGATACAACCCGTTGTACATAGAATCATGTGACAATACACACAGTGGATAGGGGAACTATTCAGACCGCCTAATATTTTTTACTTAGTTATATTGCAGTCATTTGCTATTTTTTTTCTCTCATTGATGAAAACAGAACAAAAAAAAAAAGGAAAAAAGGCATTGTTGAAATTTTTGCAGATTCATTACAAAAGAAAAATTGACAGCCGTTGACATTCAAACTGTTGTGAGACCCATAAATTTAACTTAACTACCTAACCTAACTGCTTATTTCTTCTGATCATCCTGAAGACTGTTTTACATTTACAGTGTGTTTCATTATTTGATTAGGGAAGCCACACACCCATCTATATAAGACAGCTCACAGTCAATGTCGGGGCAAATGAGAATCACAAGGTCAAAGGAACTGCCTGAAGAGCTCAGAGACAGAATTATTGCATGGCATAGATCTGGCTAAAGTTACAAAAAAAAAAAAATCTGCTGCACTTTGGCTCCCAAGAGCACAGTGGCCTCCATAATCCCAAAGTAGAAGATGTTTGGGACGATGAAAACACTTTCTAGAGCCAGCTGTGAAGCAGAGTGGTGCCAGCATCATGCTGTGAGGGTGTTTTTCAGCTGCAGGGCCTCACGACTATCTTATAAACTTTGCCCATCATGGTAGCAGAGACTCCTCTGTCATATAACACACCAGACACCTTACATCAACTGTTCCAACCTGCTTGGACCAGTTTCTTCACTTACCACATTTACCATTGCTCTGGACTGTTGAGCCCAAGTCCTCAACACTTATGTTATTACTTCTCCCTGTAGTCGAACTCCCCCACCCCGCATCTCTCTCGTCTATGCACACATATTCTATCTTACTTTGGCTAAAGAGGATCCCCCAAACCTGTTGCATCATTCCCCCCCACAAAAAAAGACTCATGGCTATATCAGCTCAAAAAGGTGCTTCCACTAAATACAAAGCAAAGGGTCTGAATACTTATGGCTGTGTGATATTTCAATTTAATGTTTTTAATAAATCTGCAAACATTTCTAAAATTAAATTTTTTCTTCTGTCAATGTGGGGTGCAGTGTGCACATTAATGAGGGAAAATGAATTTAAAACGATTTTAGCAAATGGCTGCACTATAACAAAGAGTGAAAAATGGGCAAATCTCTGAATGCTTTCCGTCCCCACTGTATATTGCCACATGCGTTCAGGAGCAAAAACGTATTCTGTCAAATGTATTTTGGACAGGATCAAAGGCTGCCAAAAAGACGACGGTCAGGACTGCTGACTGTCAGAATTGTTTTTTTGTCTATGTTTGACTGGGACATTTCGAGGTTCGAGTGGGATATTTCAAAGATCCCAGCGGGCTTAAAAGTAGCACATTATGGCGTAAGGCTGGGCAAACTTTTGTGCTTAAAGACCACATTAGATTTTTTTTTAGACTGGACCACTGGGCTATGTCATTTGTAAATGAGATGTTGAAAAAAAAAGGAAATTGTGTGTATATATGTAAAAGGTTTACTTTCATAATGTTTTAAGATAGAATTGATGATAATTACTTGCATTATAACCAACACATGCAAAAAAAGATAAAAAACATTGAAATATTTCTCTAACACTGGATGAATAAACAGAGGGATACATTTCCCACTTTAGCCACAGTGCAATATTGGGACAATAGATGATTAATAACAATAATAATCATAATAATACATCATATTTGTAAAGTTGTTTTCATTATAGTCAAAGAAGCTTTAAAACAATATGTAATGGATACAAAGGAGGTTTAAAGACAATCTTATGCTACATTTGATTTTTTTCATCTTTCAACTAAAAGCTGAGATAAAAACACGGAATCAATACATTTAATTTTAAGAACTTACTGTAATTCTTATTAAACTTGTCCCCTGGTGCACACAACAAAGATTTTTTTTTTTTTGCTTCACTTCATGAATTTAGTTTCAAACTTAGATTTTGAGTATACAGCCGTTGTAGATGTGCCATTACCTGCATCTTCGGCACCCTCTGCCAAAAGCTCATCTTCAAACCTTTGCGTAACTTCCC
This sequence comes from Syngnathoides biaculeatus, assembly GCF_019802595.1. NCBI lineage: Eukaryota > Metazoa > Chordata > Actinopteri > Syngnathiformes > Syngnathidae > Syngnathoides > Syngnathoides biaculeatus. Next base: position 13,055,548 of record NC_084651.1, read on the forward strand.
CTCCCAATATAGCCCGAAGTCGCTTTTGTTTGGCTTGGACCTTTTTGAGTTGCTTTTCCTGAACCACAAACATACACAGAAAAACCTTGTCAGCATTACAGTCACTATCAGATTAATTCAAAAATATCAGTTACACAAGTTTACCTTATTTTCTTTCTGCCTTTTGACAGATTCGATCTTCCTGCTGATGTCTTTACTCGATGAGGTGTAAGGGGAAAGCTGCTCAATGATCTTATTGATATGCTTCAGAGATATCGTCACAGACCTAAAGGTCACAAGGAAATGGTTATAGAAATATGATAAACACAGGAACTATGGTTCATAGTCATATTGAATGTACCTAACAATACAGCTCACCTTATTCAAACTTGTGTCTGATGATACAAAATGAGCTGCATGAAACAATCAGAGAGCTACTAATTATTAATTAACGACAGGTTTATTATTCTGGTTGTAACTCTATGACTATATAAGTTTATGGAGGAGTGTCTAAGATGTGTACACAAGACTAGGCCGTAGGAACCCTTCAAATTTTCTGCATATGCTGCTATAGAACACCTGACTCAAAGGTATGGGTGGACAATTTTCTTCTATCAGAAGCCAAAAATTTGAATTATTGGGATAGTTTCATGTTGTTGCGTTTTTGGATTTTCACAAATGTGGTCTGGTTTTTGAATTGTACAGCAGATTAGATGAAGTGCGCTCATGGGCTCCATATGGCCTTAAGCAGGGAACACAAAAATGATAGGGAAAAATTTGAACAGGTACCTCAGGAAAAACAGGAGAAACTGCTGGTGTGAGTGTTTATCTTCTAAGTTTTTCATCTCAATAAAAATAAGGAAACCAGTTTGCATCAGTAGATACGCCAACTGTTAGCATCAGTTCTTTAATTTTCTTCAATACAATTTTTTATTTCGTTCATTTCGCATTATAATTGGCTTTGTGTGCTTTATCTCGGCTTTCCCCACTCTTGCCCTGAGAGATTGTGTTACCTGACGTCATCCAGCACCGACTCGTACTCCTTCATGGCTTCGGCTTTGGCAGCAGCCTGACTGGCCTCCTGGATGGCCTCGTCTACCTGCCGCATGACGCCTTCCTCCAGGACATCCTGGTCGTAGACGGCCACGCCGAGGCCGACCAACTCGTCGGCCCCAGAACTGGCCGACGCCGCTTGGATGCGCTGGCGGTCGATGTGCACCAACGCACCGGACCTCTTACTCCCTGAATACAAACAGTAGATGACAATGTGAAACATGTCCAATGATTACTATATTTAACTTTTCTTTATCTTTTAGTTCTCACCACTGTTCCCATCCCCAGCCTCGTTGACAGGTGTAGAGGGAGACCCAGCCTCAGGGCACCGAGAAAAAAGTGCTGAACCTCCATTCTCCTCTGAGCCTGTCCGAGTGAGAGCAGCACTGGCCGGCCCAGAAAGGGAGGAGGGGGCCTGGTCCTCTAAACCATCTACTGGCATGGTGACGTGCTGCAACAAAATAGGACAGACAAACCAATTACCATTTTTAAATGAGGCTCTGAAAGCGTACCTTGTATTACTATACGAATATTGTGATATTGTACAGCAAGCAGTTGAACTTTATTAAGCTATCTGTCGGGTAACTGTCCACGTATGCGATGTTTATCACCCGGACTTTGATTGTGTGTATGAACATATACATCAAAAAACGCGGCGATTTGCTTTGAATAAACTCCTTCTCATGCAATACATCTATTTAATAAAACAAGCCGATGTAGTGTGTGTCTCACGGCAGTTCATTGTTTACATGGGCAAGGCTCGCCTGCTAAAGCTAAGTCTTAGCTGCCCAAGCGAGCGGCTGAGAACGACTGACAACTCACACACCGCAGAACACACTTACTCGCGAAGAATATCGAATGATAGGAGGCCAAATGTGTCTGCAAGTGAAAAATAATACTGTACTTACGAAACGTGCTGTTACACAACATCAATAAGCTCCCATTTGCATTTTCCGGAGTAGAAGAACGCCAAGTGAGTCCTTGACTTGTTGGGCAGCGCCCTCTGCTGGTATCAGGGATTCACTTTCTTTTTTTGGGCCAATAGATGACGCCACACAACCATTTTTATTTCGGTTATTTGTTGACTGACATTAGCAAAAGAGTAGAAGTCCCACATGACGTTGCCTGTCTCTTCCCCCCTGCTTTATTGGGTCAGTCTACCACATCGTGACGTCAGAGTGGCCTCTTACGTAAATGACCTGGAACGCCACTGTTACATACAGTGGGGCACATTTGTAAAAGTGCTCCAACACAGGCAGGATTTGTAGAAATGGGCAGATAAATTATTTATCATATTGTTTCAGATCACACTTATTAGGTGGGCAGGGAATCTGGGCACCCAGTTATTTGTATACAAGCAATTAAAAACTAGATTTTCCCATATTTCCCCACAAAAAAGGCAGAAAATTACAGTATTTATAAAGGCAACGAAGAGTGTGTGTTCTTGCTATAAAATATTAGATCATAAATCAGAGCAAATATGAATGAAAGGGACATTTCTGTCTGTTTCAGTAATGGGAACCTTTTGAAAAGACAACACTTCAATGTTGATATAAATACGAACGTTTCCAAGTAGTTGTGTGCCTCCGAGGAAGTTTGTTTCTAATGTCGTTCAATAATAAATCCTGGGCTTGATTAAAACATCTTCTTGGCTTTGTGTTGGGGGCGTTGGAGAATGGAAAATAAGTAATTTTATCAATCTATAGGGATGAAAAATGTTTCTGGTTCACAAACATTTTATGAAAACACTGAGCATCCTCAAAAAAGTACACTTTTTTCAGTGCAGGTTTTAGTTTTATCACAGTAAGCTCTTCAGTGTGTTGAGTTCACACCCTGTTTTGGTTTTAGGTCATTGTTTTTACAAAGCCACCCACACAGGAGTCAGAATGGGTCATAATAAACATCTGATGAATTACTGATGTTGTGAAAAAAAAAAAACGGGATACATACATATTATGACTGTAAGGTCGAGATGCGATGGGGAATGTAAACTTATCATCTGTTTTTGCCCTCTGTGTTTTGTGTCAATTCAGCCTTTTTAACGCAAGGGAAGGCGATATTTTGTGGTGGCTACCTTATAGACCTTCTCGTGTTTTGGAATTGTTTTCATCAAAGTGCGTAGGAAGCACATAAGAGGGGTGTGTAAGTGCCTTTTACATTTTCAGAGTGAGTCCAATATCTTGCTTCTGGATTGTTTTTTTTTTTTTTCTTTTCCCAAAGCAGTACTTGTCTTTTCTTGGCATGCTGCTTGACTTTATCTTCTTGTTGAAATGTGAGACAATTCCCCAGTCTGAGATAAAAATTCGATTATGAGCACTAAAAGTTCTCACTCAGGATTGTCTGTAGCAGCAGAATAATATGCTGAATATCTACCTAGTGCAAAAGGCCCCTGTAATGTTTTGCTTTATCAATCCCACTGTAATCAGTAGCAGTGCTGGAGCAGTACAACAACCTGCTTCTTGTTTGTTTTGGGATGGTGTCGGTCACCTCTGTCGTGATCTTGCACTCTATTACACTCATAGAAGTTTCCAGTCAAACACTTCACCTCTCCCTTCTGCACAAAGACCTACGATCAACATGATGCTCAGACGTTTGACTGTAGGTTAATGTCATGTGATTATCCAAGCCGCTTGTCCTCACAAGAGTTGCGGGAAAGCTGGAGGCTATCCCAACTAGCTTTGGGCGAAAGGCAGACTACACCTCGAAACTGGTCACCAGTTAGTCGCAGGGCAGATATCGACACCATCACTGAGCGGGAATCGATCACACGCTGCCCGCACCAAAGCTCGGCGTATGTACCACTACACCATCAGTGACTCTTGTAGGTTAATGACAAATTGTTAAATCTTTATTTAAAAAAAAACATTTAAGGTTCTCAAGAAATGTTCTGACAAATATGTAACTGGCTGTGCAGTGTGTTATGAATGAATGACCTCCATCTGCCAATGTTCCGCACTGAATTATATTAATTTGTTTATATATGAATGTAGAAGCTTCTGGTGGCCCAACATTCTATTCTCAGTAGTCTCCAATGAACAAGATATATTTTAAGAGTTTTTCTTTTGCAGTGTTTAGGACTTCATATTGTACGTGCACTAATAATGAGAAGATATAACAATGGAAAATCACCAAAGTGACCAAAGCGGTCACAGGTGCTAATAGAAATACAAACGAAGAATACAGCTGCAGCACATGGAGCTATAGTATATCCATCCATCCATCCATTTTCTGAGCCGCTTATCCTCACGAGTGTCACAGGGGTGCTGGGGCCTATCCCAGCTGTCATCGGGCAGAAGGTGGGGTACACCCTGAACTTGTTGCCAGCCAATCGCAGGGCACAATGGAGGCAGATAGCTCTAAAGCTCCACCCCTGTGTCGCCTGAGAAATATCGTATATACCAAAGTATATAATTAGCCTCTTCAGAAAATGCGTCCCAAATCCTAAAACTTTCTTTTGTACACCTACCATTAAATATATTTTTCCATTAAAAGTTTTAAAAATATTATTTGAGCATCTTTTAATTCTATGAAGCAGTCCTTTTATCGGTAGCAATTGTGAATAATTCAAACATTCCTGTCCATTAAATTAATTGATTTTCATAAAGGAATTTGGTGGGCCATGTCTATGCCATCATCCAATTATATGGAAATGACTTATATATATTTTACACATGCAGTATACATGAGGTTGTGACTCGTGTTTGTATGTAATAACCGAATTATTGCCATTGCAAAATCATTTTACATAGAGGCAAAATGTGGAAAAACATGACAGAATGACCACACTTGCACAGCATGATACAGAACTTTTTGTAAAGATCAGGGAAGCTCACAGGAGTTAGTGAATTACCAAACTGTCCATCTTCATTTTTGCGTGTGCCTTCACGTGTGAACAAGAGTGCATGTAATGAATCCTGCCAATGTTGGGGGACTGCAGATTTATATGGTGTGGGGGCGGGGGGTAGAGTGCGCCTCCCCAAGGGTGTTGCGGTGTGTCAACGCTGCCGTGTTGCGCCGCTCTCCATCCTGACAGTAGAATAACACACGGAGCAAGATTTAAAGACGTAACACTAACACGTTTATGTCCTCAGTACTCGCTGACTTTTGCTTCTCAGAGAAATGGTTCCAAAATATGCCGGGTGTTTATATGCACCGAAGGCAACATATTACTTGGTATTTGCGGTAATTAATCAGAGCAGAGGTTCTTCACGTTCTATCAGGCATGTACGTGTGCTGCTTTGTTTCCATATGGCCTTCATCAACAGCCTGGAAAGTGACCAATGCCTTCAGGATATATATTGTAAAGAAAGGCAAAGGTATGGCGGAGTTTTTCTCCCCCTCATACATCCTTAAGCGCCTTTGCGTCTCCCCTTTTTCACATGAATTGTTTTGATGTAACGGCGCATTATGAATCTATTTTACGGGGGTCAAAGGAGAAGGCCAACTCCCTGACTTGACTGAATTCTCACCCTGTGAATCTCATCTACCTGGCGTGTTGGAACAACTTTTTACAATGACTTTTTCTTCTGAATCCATTTGGGCCGTGTGTGTCCGCAATTGCAAATGTGCCCCAATTATCTGTAAAGTAGCTCGACTAGATTTTGTTTAAAATGCTGAGGGGCATTTAAGTTCCCTCACACTTGTTTTCTCTCTTGTTAGGGAATGATTTCCCGAGAGATTTTCTGCTAAAACACTGACTTTCTTCTCAGCAACCCGTTCAATGCCCAAATGGGCTATTTCCTACAGCATAATTAAATGATTCCAAAATCTGTCATGTCTAAAACTGTAACATTTACTAAACAAATAAATGCAAATTTGCTGTGAGATTTGGAAGATAATTTTTCTCTTATTAAATTCTGATCATTGAGAGAGCATCAGGAACATAAAGAAACAGTGGAAGCTGTCAAGAAACGCACCAGAAGTTGAACGTTTTATTTTCGAAAAAAATACACAGCTGACCCGTTCATAGCTAGTCACCTCTTTGCATATATACACACACATACACACTGTATATATAGTAAAAATATTCTTCATTTTGACGTAAATCCCTACATATTTGCTTTTTTTTTTGACCCAATCCCCGAACCAGGCATTTTTTTACACGATCCCTCGCAGGTTTATTAATTTTTTTTCAAGGTGCTTATAAAGAGCGTCAATTATTTGCAGGATTAGAAGTGAATAGCGAGTCCACAGTACCTCGAAAGTCTAGAAAAATGAGTGCAACAAATACTGAGCTTCTAAAATATCCACTAAAAGTTTGTGATATGCATAGAAACATAGATCTTTGCTGCTGGGTACAACTTAAGCAATACAATTTATCAAATATCCCAAGAGATATATAATTGTTATTGTCCATCCATCGAGCCATCCATCCATCCATCCATCATCCATCCATCCATTTATCCGCTTATCCTTACGAGTGTTGCGGGAGTGCTGTCCCAGCTGTGAACGGGCAGGAGGCGGGGTACACCCTGAACTGGTCGCCAGCCAATCACAGGGCACATAGAGACAAACAGTCACACTCACAATCACACCTAGGGGCAATTTAGAGTGTCCAATTAATGTTGCATGTTTTTGGGATGTGGGAGGAAACCGGAGGGCCCGGAGAAAACCCACACAGGCACAGGGAGAACATGCAAACTCCACACAGGCGGGTCCGGGTTTGAACCCGGGACCCCAGAACTGTGAGGCCAATCCTTTCCAGCTGATCCACCATGCCACATGTTATTGTTATTATTATTATTATTACTCCCGCGACCCTTGTGGGGATAAGCGTCTCAGAAAATGGTTGGATGGATATCCCATCAAGAGCCACCAGGTGACAGTATCAGTCTGTGACCACTCTCCTGTTTCCAGGTGCCTTAAAACAGTGTATATAGTAATTTTTTGTTGCTTCTGTTTTATTTACCATGCTACACACAGTTGTTAACTTTTCTAGGGGTGAACTGTTTTGCAATTGGAACAGCTTGAAAGTCAACCAACGGGAGAACAGATTGTCCTCCACTTTGAGGTTTTTACTGTATATACAGGAGTTCTGTAACAATTCCAGATATCACAGTCAAAAGTACTTAGTCATTTATGAACAAATCAAGGGCTCAATGAGAATGTACACGAAAAAGGAAGTTTTGACTGCAGAAAAAATCAGCACGTGAGGAGCTTCGCCATGTCTACATGAATTCACTGTCCATTTGGGCCACATTGCACGGTACATGATACTGTATGTGAGACCACATTGGCAGCGCAAATGTCTCCCACGTGTTTGCCGCGTCTCAGTTAGCAAATGTCTCTCTGAGGGTCTGATAGTGATTACGGGGATGGGCTGACCTCTCATCAGTAGCTGCTTAATGCATCTGTTTGTGATTTTACACAGCTGTGCTGTCATAAACAGATGTAATAACCAACATACAAAGTTGTTGTGTGGTACACACATTCAGCCGTACTTCCAGGTCAAGTGGAGTTTGGTAACTGACAAAATCTGTTTTTGATTTTGGGATACTGTGTACTGTATGTGGTGTCACTGTAACACAGAAGAACATGAACATCCAGCACAGTGTGGTAAACAATCAAGATAAAAAATTTTGATCATTAATATGTTATGAGGATCAAGCAAAAACAAAATGTTATACCGTCATTACACTGAAACTGAAAAGAAATAGGTAGTTTAAGGAGTTTATTTTCAGTGTTACAGTCTACAGGCATCGGATGAAGAAGGGCAATCCAACTGATGGCGCTACAGTGCCGTGAAATGCCGTCAACACCCACTTTGAAAAGCATAAGAGGAGAGTGGAGCTGGACAGCAATAGAACAATTTATTCTTACTGGCGATCCTGGACCCTGCCCAAATTATGTGACTCGAAAGATTTCCACAAAGCTGTTGAACACACACCCTTTAAATGTCGACGCAGAGCCATATATTGGTGCAAATTGAGGATTTTCTTTTGTATCCGTGTTACAGTCCACTTGCATTGGGGCCAAATGGGCCGTAATCTTTTCACTTGGTCTGATGAGCGAAGGCAAATGTCGCTCGCCACTGGACTCGGGTATATCATAATTTTTCCATCAAAGCATCTGACGGACATTTGTCGGATTGTGTTTTCCAAATCATATACAGGGAGTCCTCGGGTTAAGACGCTCTTCACCTAAGACGTTTCGACTTTACAACGCCTGTCTCCCGTCTGTCATTTTGTCTGGCTAATGCTTGTCCGTGTTTGTGCACCGGCAGTATCTTTGCTTTTTTCGCCCTCCTTTTTAGACATTATGGCCCCAAAGAAGAAAGCTGTGTCTCTTAGCAATGCTTCTGCAGCCAAAAGAAAATCCATTACCACGGGAACGAAGTTCAAGATCATAAAAAGTTTGGAGAAATTGGAGACACCAACACCACCGAGGCTTCAGTCGGTCGACCGTGGTGACAATGATTAAATACAAAGCCCGTATTTTAGCGCATGTGAAGGGTTCTGTTACTATGTGAGATACAATGATCACAAAACAAGGTTCTTTGTTACTTGTCGAGATGGAGGACCAGGTTCCTTCGCAATAGCTAAGCACAGCCTCCCCTTCTTCTCCATCCACCTCTCAGCAACAATGCTTATTACGTCATCTTGTTTATTTCAATGTATTTACTATTTATACAAAATATTTTGATATAAATTCTGACTTTAATGGTGGAATCCGACTTAAGTTGAAATTCGAGTTAAGATGCTACTGTAGAAACGAATCTCAGTCATGGACCGAGGATTCCCTTTATATAAAAAAGTACTCCAGTCGATCTATCCATCCATTCTCTGTACGTTTCATAGCACCATTGAATGTGGTTCTAGTTTGAGAGGCCACTTGGCCACCAAGCCACAGAGCTAGAATAAACCATTTTCACGGCGGTACCCATTTCAAATAAAACGGATGGAGAATAACTTACATGTGTTGTCAGAACTAGTGTGTGTATTGTCCAGAGTAAGTACGCAGTGGCAAAGTGATGATAGATGGCCTTGGCTTAGGTGCCCCAGTGCAAACACCAGTCACTCAGGAAGTTTATAGAAATCGGGAGGTTCCTTTGGTGGAGAAAATCAATTAATATCACGTTCAATGTAAACCTTGTAAAACAAGAAAACTTCCAGTCTACTAAAGAATGCCTTACCTCAAAAACCTTCAAGTGGAGTGCTGACTTCAACACCCGATCGAGTATGTCAAGCACACAAAATATATTTTGTGATCTCACTTGCAAGCATTTAAGGTGATGTATGGCAGCCATTGCTTTTCTCCAGTCTCTTCCATGTTGCCGAGTCCTCCTTAGACACAATGATCAATGGTGAGAGAGAACTATTTAGATACAAGATGTAAAACACACTATTTAAGTCATTCTGCACTGAACTGAACAGGACAACGAAACATTTGCTGCTGTCAAAACTAATGAATCTTTCTATTATTTGTCCATTTTTAATTGCACTTTATTTATGCAGAAGTTGTGTTTTAAAGTCATTCAATTTTTTTTAGGTGGTATTTTTGCATGTTTCTCGAGTTTTCCATAATGTGTGTTTTTTTTTTTTTTTTTACCCCATAATACACTTTTCAATTCAATTCTTATTTAGGCATTTCAGCTTGACCACAGCATCACTCTCAGCATTAGTACCCAACAATCACAATTTCTAGTTGTAAATATAGATAAACACATAAAATAAACTTCAACCAAATGTCAAATGCAGTATTGGACAATTTACTCTTACTCTGACTTGGCTTGGATGAGATTTCCCATATTCATCACCATAAACGGCAAAATTTGTTGGTCAGTTGCCACTGGAGTCAGTATTTTACACATAAAATAATGAACACCTAGATAAGTTTCATTATATAATATGCATCATTAGAAATACATGCCGAGTCAGCAGATCTGGGTCACCTTTGCTCACCAGGGCAAAACGTTCTCTTCACGTCTCAGTATTGTGATTGAGAACAACAACAGGAATTGGTGTGAAGCTGAATAAAGTTGCATGTTGCTGAAGTGCTCGTCTCAACCGAGGTCCACCAAAGGACACCGAGCAAGGGAGGCAGATAAACGAGTTATTAAGCATAAGCATGCACGGATGTAACGGATGAAAAGATTTGGACTTGAATAACACGTGTGTCAGCGCTGGGACAATGGGGCAAAGGCGAAAAGCATCAATGAGCAGATTTCAGCTGGGTGATGAAGTTTAGGTCAAGTCACAAGTTCAGATCTCATGGTCCTGCTTCATGACAAACAGCTCTAAGACGTGAGCTGGAGGTTCTGGGAACAGGAAGCCAATCCGCACTTCTTGCCAAGTCAACATTACGTGTATTAATTTGGAATCCTTGAGTGTGTGAAGCAATCTCGGGATACCAAAGAAGGAGTATTGTCAGAAAGAAGAATATTTATTTAGAATGCCCGTATTGTTCAATCCATAGTACAAATATTTGCACATGCAGATAATACAGTTTGAATTAACATACCAACCTTTTGAAATGTAACTTCATGCAGGGGCATCGCTATGATTTTTTGCTGGGTGGGTTAGGGGATAGCAGTTTTGCAACCATCCCCGCCGCGAATTTTTTTCCTCGATGTGCTCATATAGTGAACGCTTATTATTTTTAAACACAATTAAGTGTCATCATTTGTGGTATTTTTGAGAAAACAAATTTTGATTTGTGGGCGGTAAAAATGGAAAACAATAGTTTGCCATGAACAGATATGACCAAATCATTTTGGTGGGCTTGAGAAGATTGTGGGGGTCTTTGGCTCACCCAAAATAGACCCAGTGATACTGTTGCTCCTAACGACGTACCTTGGACTCAAGGCTGTGTGTCTTTTTTTTTTTTCTTGAGAAAGACACTGAAACTCTCAATTGCTCTCCAGGTGATGAAAAGCAGCCCCCTTGCCATATCCCACTTACTGTATAAATCAGCTGTGTTCCCCATTCATGTGCAAAACTAACTGAAAATACTCTAATATGTTTGGTACATCAGAGATTTGTAATATCGGCACCGAAATTCTACACCGCTTATCCTATTGAGACTAATCCGAAACCTTTTTTTTAAGGACTTCACCGCGGCCACATTTAAAATTGGTCATTTTCCAAAATATCCATGTCGGTAATGGATTCAAGACAAGCAACACTGTTAGAACATCGCTGCGTAATTTGTCTTCAGCGTACAACCCAATACACGGTGTCAAAGGGTGTAACGCGGAGGCAGCTCAAATGGGCTTTCAGATGATCACAGTTTGACATCGCGGATTTACTTTTGGACAGGATCATAAGGTGTTGGGCCCTGGCTGCTGACCCTTCGGAGTCAAAGAAGAGCAACTGTGCCCTCCCTACCCTGCGAGTCATAAATTAGGATGAAACGTTGCTTGTCCTCAACCCCTCCGCTTCGGCCTTCTGCTACCCTTACTTAACGTGATTAGATGCCACCTATTTAAAGGGCAAACAGAGTTAAGAGGTTACCGCACATCAAGTAGTCGTGCGTGCCAATATTTTATTGCTCCCTCCAGACACACTTAACCGTTTCCACATTTTGCTGATGGAGTGATTTGATTGTGGTTTATATTAATTAAGCACCGAGACATGTGTGATTTCATCTATACAAGTAACTGTATGGTGATGATTTCTTGTCTAATGTACAGTTGAAAATTCTGGGAGACTCGGCCTGGATTTTGGGAACCAAAATAAACAGTGGCTATCGATCTTTCTTAATTCCAGACTTGGAAACGTTTCCAGATAAGACAAAAGATATCAGGTGTGGAGAACAATGAACAATCGTGCAAAACAAACCAAGTAAATGAAAGGAATAAATGAAGTTGTTCTGCAGTGACGTAAGAGGGTTTTGTAATGAATGTTGGCTCTCGCTTTCCGTTCTGCACATACTAGAATTTCACTGGTCCACTAACTACAAATCAGGCTTTGGTTACTTTTTTATGTGTATAAAAAGCACACTGCCAGGAGAGACTAGCTGAATTTGTGACCATCACGTGAAAGGCAATAGCACACCTACCATATATTGCAAAGGATTTAGCTCCACATCTTTATGCACTGCAGACCCATGCAGATAAATTAGGAGCACTGGCAAAATTGGAAGTGATAAAAGAAGAAGCTTGAAAAAGTGAGCAAGACTAGACTGAGCAGTCTCATCTGACATAAAACCCCAAGATTGATGTGGAAAAAGTGAATCAAATACAAATCATATCAAAGGATATTCACCAAATGTGAAGAAAATGGACAAAGAGGTCAAATAAAGGCCTGGATTTTACCTCCAACAATTTTATGGGTTAAAAGGATGAAGAAGAAAAAACGACCTTCATTATATTCTGTTTCCTCCTGCACTTCCTGTGTGCCACCAGCTCAGCCTTCAACACACTCGAGAGATCCATCTGTGAAGTCCTAACTATAGTACTGTACAATGTGTTCGTTTCCTCTTCTAGTTGCTTTTCCTTCCTCAATCTCCTCACTTTCCTCACCGTTATTTGTAATATACCCCACCTCGTCAACAGATATTGTTATGATTGTTTGTGCGTCAGTGAGATTATGCAGAAAAACAACCTAAACCCAGAAAAAATAGGTCCTGGATATATAACATTTTCTGTCATTCTACATCAACCATCCTAACCTATGGTTGCATATAATACAGCAAACCAAGACTTGTTTTTTCTTAATTGTTGATTTACTATTTTATCACCTTTTTCATTTTTTTTACTTGTTTGATAGTAAAAAACACATTTTATGACATGGTATCGCTTTCTGGGATGTTAAATAAAGTTTTCTGTATATGACTATGATGTATGAGTACTTAACTGGACAGAAAACCCTGTCTTCTGTGTTTTTACAAAAAAATGGTAAACGTTACCCACTGGCCACTTTCTTGTCAGAGTGCATGGTGCTGTTTACAGAAACTGCCGTCTGAAAAATTAGCAGTGTGTGGTACATGCTAAAGTCACGTAGATCACACTTTAAAACTTGTGTTTGAATAAATATTTGTATTATTAGGTGTGTAAATGTTTGGCCACTTACAATGAAACTGACTGAGTCTGACACCAAAGGAACCTTTTAGTTGTTCTACATGAATCCATTCATCTTCTGCAGTGCTTATCCTCATTAGGGCGTGCAGGAGCCTATCCCAGTGATCTTCGGGCGAGGGGCAGGGTATACCCTCAATTGGTCGCCAGCCAATCACAGGGCACATATCACCAAATGACCATTTAGGGTTCAGCGAGTCAGAGGTTTGTGCACCAAAGTAAAAGGCTAGTGTTTGAGTTAGTATGCCAGTTGGTTTGCTAGTTATCAGGAATTGGTAAAAGATTTGGTTAAAACCTTTGAAGACTCAATTCTCTAACCCACATGTACTTACACGTTGTTATCAAGATTGATGCTGACTGATTTTTTTTTTCCTATGTCACACTAGATGCTATCTTACAAGTCCGAATATCTAATTGTCTGATTCTGGTGTACTGTTTCACTATTTCAAGCCATGCAGAGTTGTAATAATATTCTGCGTTTTTTGGGTTATGCTTTAAAGTCAAATCCATTTTATTGCAAGATGTTTTGTTACAGCTCTAAAGCAACAATTTTTACTCTGTATGTAAGTGTTCCCCAAGCCCAGAATCAAACATGCATTATACATATGTCAAGTCCTAATGTATGGATTTGACTCTTCACCTCGAGTAGCATGAGTAGACATGAAGCATTTTATGGTTTGAACTTTTATATGCAACAGAATGCGCATAAGTGAGGTGGAATGGATTAATGTCATTCCTAATAATTTCAATGGGGAGAAATGATTTGAGATATGATTGTCTGGAGTGTAGTCACAGAACAAATGCATCTTATAAGGCAAGGCACCACTGTGTAACTATTTGTTTGGTTGTTGTCATATATTTCATATGTCTAGTATGGTCCCCCTGAGGACCTTTTAAATATGAAGGGACCCCCTGGAAGAGAAAGGTCCCCCACTTCTGCTTTAAATCATACAATTTGTGTCTTTTACAAGGCACTCGCTATACCAATGGCAACCAGGTGCTGAAGCAATCACTTTCATTGTTGATTGTTATCAGAAATTGTGCTTTTTTTTCTCCTGGATTAATGGTTATTATTTGTCCTCTGTTGATTTATGATGTTTTGGGTCAGAATCTTTTAGCGTGATTTTGAGAATGCTGAACTTTCTCCAACAGGACCTAATGACCCAAGGCCATTTGCTTCTGGTCTTTGTTTAAGGACTTGCGCTTACTTCACTGGTCGTTGTGTTTCCTGTGTACGAACATTTTTATTGTCCAGCGCAAGTTTCGCCTCCTGCTGTGTAATCCTAAAAAGAATTATGATGCGATCTAATGGGGGGGGGGGGGGTGGGTTGTTATCTTGCTTGTGACCTGGGGGGAACTCCAAGCTGAGGATGAGTAACTTACCGTGTAAAAACAGGAAAACTGGGATCAACATAGGAAAACATTTGATGTACTGCAGGACAAAAAAATGGGGAAACAGTAATTGTTTTTTAATTGTTTTATATTTATTGCATAACCTTCAAAGCGTACATTGTATGGGCTTTTTTGTTTCATGTGGATATTTTTGGCCGCAAAGTTGTTGTTCCAGAAAACAGTGATTTAAATGATTTCTCCTTCCTATCCACACAACATACACAGTAAATAAAGACACCGTGGTATCTGTTGAACAATGGACATGAAACTGAGATAAGGAAATGTTACGGACTTTTTCATATACCAATGTCAGCATATTTCAAGAATAAATCTTCCAGCATCATACAAATACTCCCTTTCCAGAATGAAGTGCAATCAGGCAAAAATAAGCGTAGCAGGCTTCCACCGAAGGACTCAGTCTCATTAAAGTTCAAGTGAAAACTGAACCAACATGCAACTAACTTCTTTGAGAGCTGATTGTATAACGTGGACTGGTCGCCAAAGACACACAACGTTCACACACTCTCATTGACATGAATAATTTAGTGTTCAATACACTAAAGACACGTGCGGTCTCACCTGCTCATCAACTCCAGTGCAATACTCAAAGCTAAAGACAGCCGATGATGTAACAGCATCACAAATCTCTTGTTTGGACTTCATCTTCATGTCAAAATCCCAATCTTGCCATCTTACAGTGAAATTAAATGCAGATGTTTGAATTGCTTAGATTCCCCCACAAGACCGTTTTTTATTGACAGTTAACACGGAAAAGCTGAAAATGTTTACTGTGTATATTTCATTGCTTCAGTGAGATGACGCATAGCACAGAGGAGAAACGTACGGAGAAAATATGGAGGCCAAGTTCATTGAAGTGAAATTTGCAGAAAAACTCCACACGCCAGCAATATGTCAACGATATGATTTAATGCAGTCTGTTCTCACATGAATTCTGAAGGATTTGAAACTGTAAATACGAGAGATGAAAACTGTTATAGTTGTAAGGATATATAATCCATCCATCCATTTTCTTAGCTGCTTATCCTCACAAGGGTTGCGGGGAGTGCTGGAGCCTATCTCAGCTGTCAACGGTCAGGAGGCGGGGTACACCCTGAACTGGTTGTCAACCAATTGGAGGGCACATCGAGACAAACACCCGCACTCACAATCACAATCACAATCAAACTTGGGGCAATTTAGAGTGTCCAGTTAATGTTGCATGTTTTTGGGATGTGGGAGGAAACTGGAGTGCCTGGAGAAAATCCACGCAGGCATGGGGAGAACATGCAAACTCCACACAGGCAGGTCCGGGATTGAACCCGGGACCTCAGATCTGTGAAGCCAGTGCTTTCCAGCTGAGCCACCGTGCCCCCTAGGATATGTAATGCTTTTTAAAATTTTAAATGCTCAAACCTTAAGCACTTTTCACCATCCCTAACCTTAAAGCTAAGTTCTTAAAGCCTTCACATAAGAAGTCATGTGATTTGTGTTCATCAAGAATCAAAGGATTAACGCTGCACACTTGTTGTATTTTTGCAGAATCAGAATCGGAATCATCTTTATTTGCCAAGTACAGTACGTCAAAAATACACAAGGAATTCATCTCAGGGAGTTGGGGCCCCTCTAGTACGACAACAGACGGGTTTTATTGTTTTAATATTAGCATACATTTCAAACATTGAAGGAAGCTGGACCGCCTATAGAAATCCAGCAAGCACGGGGAGAACATCCAAATGCCACACAGGTAAACTTGAGCCGAGATTCAAACCCAGAGCCTCTGAACTCTGAGTCAAACATACTACCCGCTATGATTTCCTGCCTAATTCTTTTGAGTGGAACATTGACTCATATCGCCTTGACTGTGTTTGCGTCTCGTTTCCTCCGAGGGGGCGCAAATAGTTTTGGAAAAGAGGACTGCCAATGTATAGGACTCTCTGCACAATGTGCCACAAGATGCCTTTGACACTCATTGGACCTTGAATCCTGCTCCAACCACCCACAGCGTTCTTTTCCGCCATGAATCACCGCCTAGGCTTAACCTAAACTGCACTTGCAGGGGCCACCAGAAGCTGACATGCATAGCATAAGTTCTTTTTCACCAAAGTGAAACAGATTTGATATCAATTTCAAATCTGAACGTCGAGTCGATTGCAAGCATAGAGCTGTTAACCAATAAATTAGAAGTTTTCCACCTGTTGGGCTTCCTCAACAACAGATATTGTCAATACTGTCACGGAAAACCTGAATTATAGTTATTATATTAAAACCATTAATCCATCTCAGGCTTAGATTTCCAACACAGGAGATGATGATGCAGTAGAAAACGGAATATAGTGGTGACAATGTGCTATAGGTTTCTGGGGAAGGATGGGACAGGGTTTATGATAGGAGTTATTGTGTAAAATTATGAAAATGGGTGGCCATTTTGCTCTCTTTTCACACGAGAACTGATTTAGATTGGATGCATTCTGAACTTGACCGTCACAATGAAATAACTATTCATGAATGGAGGTGCCGTGTTTTTGTGACATATTTGACACATCTGACTAAATGCTTGCTCGAAAGGAGAATATCAGGAAAGAATTTCAGGGTTCATTTTGACGTTGAAAAAGCCAAAATTGACAGAGAAATAGAAAGCTATACTGGTGTCAAAAGCTTGAAGTGCTGAAGGCAGACAAAAAGACAACAAAAGCATAAGAAGCAACATTATGCTGGATTTGTCACGCTGGCGCATGATATCATATTTGCCAGTGTGAATTAAAAATATGTATTGTCAAGATGGAGTTTTGAAGTCAAACTGAACTGCGTCGCCGGCATGCCAAAGCTAAGACTTTTTAAAACGTGTAATACTTTCTAATAGCCCTGAAAGTGTAGTGGTCCAGTCACCGGACGTCATGCAGGCGGCACGGGGTCAAATCCAACTCAGTGAGGATGTGAGTGGGAATGCTCGACTTCCTGTAAGTGTGCCCTGTGATTGAGTGGTGATCTGTCCAGGGTGAAATCCACCTTTCGCCCAAGTCAATTGGGTCAACGTCAGCACCCCATGACCGTGAACAGGACAGGCGCTATAGAAAACAGATGGATGGACTTTCTGACACAAGTTAAGAGGTACAGAAAATGGATGCCTGTTACAACATAATGTCTTTTTTTCCTTCCAAATTTAGATATCACACTCATACATAATCTATTACTGTGTTGTTCAAACATCCACTGGTTAAAGCACAGGTGTCAAACTCAAGGCCCGGGGGCCAGATCCGGCCCGCCGCATGATTTTATGCGGCCGGTGGAGGCAAATCATCTGCGTGAACGTCCATGATTCTTGTGAAAATCTGTGCCAAAATTTCAAAGTCATGTATCATAAATGATTACATTGAGAGATTATAAGTATTTTTGTGTTAACAAACATGAACAATGTTTGGAAAAAAAACCCGTTACACTTGATCTCTCATTCAAAACTAGTGTAAATATGATGAGATGATTAAAGATTATAGTTTTAGTCATAACGGCCCTCTGATGGAACCCGTAACTACGATGTGGCCCGCGACAAAAATGAGTTTGACACCCCTGGGTTAAAGGGTTATAACTATGACGATGTTAATGCTACATATGTTATCCAGTCTATGATGTTCAGCATTGTGTGTTAGCATTGAACTGGCAGATTTTACTGAATGTATGTGTTTTGGTCAAATACACCACGTGTAAATTTTTAAACTTGAACTTGGAATGGCAATTTGCAGTTTGAAGCATATAATGACTTTTTTTTTTCAAAATTGTGCATTATCTGCTCCTTGTTCTGAAGTTTTGAAGTGTTGTGAAGTGTGAAGCCTCTATCTAGCGCCGTAACTCGAATTGTTGCTCAAAACTCAAGGAAAAAAAATGGTCCCGGCAACGGCTCGCGTAATGAAAAGGCTGTAAGTCGGGTCCCTCGTAAGTCGAGATACCACTGTATTTTCAAAGTGTGTGTTTGTGTGTGTGTGCGTGTGTGTATGTTGTTTGTGATGAGAAGGAATGTTCACACTCATGCCGAGTAACAACCTCCCTCCAGCTCGTCTTCCTGCAGGTATTCCCAATTCCCGCGGGGATGATGTTGACTCAGCTGGGATCAGTCGAGTGGCGCTGTTAAGAGAAGTCTTCTTCATTTGTCTTGCTGTTATCCACCAACAGGACCTAAACCCGCTTAAGCCCCTCTTTATTGTCCTTAACACTCACCGAAGACCACACTCCGCCTTCCTGTCCTGCTGCCTTTCCCCTTCGCTGCTTGCCTTCGGGCTCCCGCCGCATCGCCTCCTCAGCATATCCTCTCTTTGAAACGCACGCTCAATCTTTTTGGTTTCTGTGCGCTGCCGTCCTTGTTTTCTTAGGCCCTCTGAGAGGTTAGAGGTCGGTGAGGTCCTGCCTTGGTAAATGTCCCTCAAGGGTTTCCAAGGACAAGGTCTAAACATCCTCCACTAATGCAAGCAGCTTGTGTCTGCCTCAAGGTCTGAGAGAGAGTGTTTTGTTTGTGTGTGTGAGTGAATGATCAACATTGCTCCCTGTGGCTGTTTGCTCCCAAGCATCAACTCTTGGGTGCATTTATTCATTTGTGAATGAAAGTCACTTATTTTGTCCAGTTATACCCTATAATTTGCATTTTTCTCCCAGGTAATTGTTTCATAATGTGTTAAGCATGACAATTTTTTGTATGTGCATCTAAATTTGCAAAGTGTGTCTTAAAAGATCACTTCTCGTCTGCTAGCGATAGTCTTTAAACTCTGGATTCATTTGGGCCCAAAATGTGAAAATGTGTCTTCGAGCAGGCAGTTGCGCAGAGGTTGATTTTTTTTTTGTGTGTATTTTTACGGGTTAGTGAGGAAGTACTGCCTCCACGAGTGATGATTTTATGGTCTTTCTGGGCATTCGCTTCAGACACTACACTACCACTCATAGAGGCCACAAGCCTTGTTGCAACAACCTCCATAACTGGTCGGCATGACTGAAAACTAAACTTGCCATTAATAAGGTATGTGAGCACTGGTTCATTTGCATGAGACGGGACACATCCCTGTAAAAAAAAAATGCAAAAAAAAAACAAACTGAAAACTGTGCACCATTGTACATGTATAGTTATTAAATCATGACAACAAAATCATGCAGTCCGCCTCCTTCAGGGCCCATTCATACTCAGATATGCGTATGGCTTTGCATAGTGCATAGCGCGTCAGACATCTGAGGTGTGTTAATGAGCCATTAGGGGTATTTAATTTTCTTGAATGGTTATTGTTTGGTTGGTTATTGTGGAGTGGTCTGTTCAATTTGGATTTTTGTGCAATATGTCCCCTCTAAAAAAATTTTGGGTGAGAAATTCTATAGAAATCAATAGAATTCTATAGAATTTGTACAGGACAACTTGTTCTATAGAACTTTGGCTGAGATTTTCTATAGAATTTCTACAGAACAATAGAATTTCTATAGGACTTGGGCCCTAAAGTTCTATAGTTCTTTAGAAATTCTTTAGAAATGTTCTATAGAAAATTTCTAGCAGGGGTTGATGTCTAATTTTAAATATTGTTATACAAAATTAAGCTACATTTGTTTTTCCTATGTTCATAATGTATTTTTTTTCTCACTCTTGTCACAAGTAAACTGAATGTCTTTGCTGCATATATAGTAGGCTCTTCGAGTTTTTGTCTAAAAACAGTCCTGCTGGAATGGAAAACAACTCTTTCTTTCACTTTTCATTGAAACAACTAAATCAAAGTTGCATTTGTAAATAGCTGGACAATAAACCCTCCAACCATAAAACTCAGTCGATGGCTCACTGAGGACAGCACAGGGAATATAAATACCATGCTTTATTTTGTTTTTTTTTTTCAGTTACATTAAGGATGGCACATCTCACATTGTACTGAAAGTCGTCTGTGGTGCAGCCGAGAGTAGAAATTCGGTTCCCGTGCGTTCAAATAATGCTGACCACTGTTTGCCTCATTTTAAGGCATTGATGGGTTTCCTGTGGGTCATGCATGTATCTAAAGGTTCTCTCTAATTGGCTGATAACAGCCTCTGTCAATGAGAAAGACAAATAAACATCCAAAGCAGCAACGCCTGTGGTCACATCTGAAAACACAGCCTTTCTCCCTCACTGGGGATAAAATAACAAAGTTAAAACCTGCTTAGACACATACTGAGCTGATGTTAGCCACGAGTCCTTTGGGGATATGGACAATGCAGAGTGTAGCATTACACTGATGCTAAAGAGAGGAAAAATTTCTAGTTAGCCTAAAAAACGGGAAATGATGTCAAATAGGACTCAAGTGCAATATCAGACATCACATAAAACACTGTCTTACTTCAGAAAGTAAAACTACTTTCCCAGACTTTGAGAAAACGCTTATCATCCTTTGGGGCTAGGTTGTGCAAGTTTTTCATGGCCTCTTCCTTCCAAGATGAGCTTTTTTTTTCTTGTGTGATTTGTTCTTTTTTCATGAAAACCACTCCCCCCCCCCACCACCACAGATGTGAGTAATGACTGCTGCATCATGGCAATGAATCTTCGCTGGACAAAACAGAAAAAGTGTCAAGAGATGGACACTGAAGGATGTTCGAGCAAAAAAAAAAAAAAAAAAAAAAAACGTTTTCTAAAATTTCATCCATGACACTTTAGTTGGCTTTTAAAACTTCAAAATACATTTGAGATCAACTCCCCCAGGTTAGACACGGGATGTTTTATTGAACATTTTGTCAATTTATACAAGTGCACAAAGCAAAACCACTCCCTTTAAAGCTGAGTTGCGAGGTTCTGGGTTCGACTTTTGGCTAAGAGTCTGCATGTTCCCCCCATGCTTGTGTGCTTTTCTCCATGTGCTCCAGCTTCCTCCAACGTTCCGAAAACACGCACGTTAGGTTAAATGAAGACAAAATTCCCCACAAGGGTGATTGGGAATGTTTGTCTTTCCGATTCAGTGGCGACCAGTCAAGCGTGTACCCTGCCTCTCAACTAGAGGTCCACCGGGATAGACTCCAGCTCAACTGTGACCCAGGACGGGACAATCGGTAGTAAGTGAATGAATGAATGAATGTCACACAATATTAAACCAACTACTACTTAATGTAAAGTGTTTAAACATTAAACAAGGCTCTACCTCTAAATTGCAAATGACACACTATGTCCGCTAACCAATCAGCAGTAATGTAGCAAGGTACAGTTTCACTTTGTACACCTTCTTGTCAAACAGGACCAAATGATGGACCCCAATGGATGAAAAACGCTTAGAAGATCCAAATCAAAGTCCTCCGTTAACTAAAATTTGGTCAAGTACGATCAAGCCAACAAGAATTTCTATGTTCGTTTAACTGGCCCAAGAACAAACCACTATTTCTTAATTCGTCCCACATTATGCGCATCACCCTTTGGCTCTTGCAAAATCCGAAAGGAAAAGACAAACTCAGTTCACATAAGTAGAGTTAATCCTAAAATGCTTTCTGACATGTGGTTGAGTGAGGTGTGGTACAGATTAAAAAAAAAAAAAAAAAAAGAAAACTCAAACCAAGCATGCAGACTTTAGTAACAGTTACATCTAAAACACCAGCTCCATTTGATGCAATGTGTTTCTAACTCCTTGAATATCAATTAATGAGCAGAAATTCCTTTTAAAAGTCATCATTTCTGAGGGCTATGAAAAATGCCGTTCTTTACTCCCCCACAGTAGAAGAATCCATCAGTCTGTCAGAGAAGTGACTTTCCCATGCACTCGCATTATATTTGTAGAACCAACAAGATTTACTGGAGAGAAAAAAACCCTCATTCATAACATTCATGACATAAAATCAGAATTTGGGTGAACAGCCTTCGCTTTACACTTCTGTGGAAGACCAGTTGGAATGCTTTAACAGAATCATCCGCTATTGAGAGTAAACTGAGAGTAAAAGTGGTGAGTTTGCAAAAAAAGAGGAAAAGGAACTTTTATCCGATCCTCTCCTTCAGAGAGATTGGAGAAAGACACGTTACAAGAATTACATTAACTGATTAGAAATGCAAAGGCGGACCGAGGTCATTCACAATTTAGGTCAAAATAAATCAATAAATAGAAAGTTAATCTGTATCTAACGTATGACTAAAATAGTAGACAACCTCATGTTTACCTTTGATATATATAATTGCTTTAATTGTAAATAACAACTTTTTAAAATAACATTCTTTTTTCATTTTTTATAAATATATATGTTTATAAGTATATGTTTTTTGCGGCATGGTGGGGCAACTGGTGAGCACAACTGCCTCACAGTCCTGAGGACCCAGATTCAAATCCGGTTTCACTTGTGTGGAGTTTGCATGTTCTCTTCGTGCCTGTGTGGCTTTTCTCCGGGCACTCCGGTTTCCTCCCACATCCCAAAAACATGCACGGTCAATTAATTGAAGACTCTAAATTGTTCATAAGTGTGTATGTGTGTGTGGATGGTTGTTTGTTTCTGTGCCCTGTGATTGGCTGGTGGTGACCAAATATTAACAGACTTGAACATGTAGAGGCTTGGATTAAAGAACGGTCTAGGATGATCTAATTCATTTATCCTTTATTGCAGATCGCTAAAGCCGATAAATGATCAGCATATACTCGTGGGGACAATATGAAGAGGTTTATATATATATGTAACTGTTGTCTATGTTAACATAGTGTATCACCTTCCCGTAAGCAGCCTGCAAACATAACAGGTGACATGTGACATACATTCGTTTTTTTCATGGTACACACAAGTAAAAGGCTGTTAATGCAAATATTGCACTTCTGTTGCTGATATCCCTTAACATGTGGTCAACATCTGCACGCTGATAATCTGTCACTGAATTATTATCCGCGGTTATTGTTGCGACACTTTCTCCGGCGAGCAATCTTCCATAATTTCTTGACATCGCTACTGACAAGTCTTTCGTAGCCGCAGGCGCTCATCACTTTAAATAATGCACTCCACTCCAGGGGCCTATCACGCCGCGTACTTTTCATTCTCTGTGATTTTAAGCACATGTGACAGTTTCGATGAGAAACAACAACAGACTTAAGCCTCTGGTTACAGGTGAACATCTGCCTTCAGTTCCATACACACACACAGTAAAGATGTACATTAATGGTTTGCATGTTGGCTTCTCTTCCAATAACGTGCGTTTCTGTGGGGGAATGTTGTTGGCTATTAATGTTTTTGTGAAGTTTTTGGATTGAGTTTGAGTTCAGGGGATCTCGCGCTCTTGCATCAAAATACAACATTCGACACATCTGAACATTCTAATTAGATGCAATACAAGAGCTGTATCAAAAACTCCTGTCAATATCATGTGCATTATTGTGGTTGCACTATGCAGTGGTGTGGAACTACACTGTATCACACTGAGAGCTGTTGTAACAACCATATCAGGTAACCAAAACGACTAGAAACTTTGAGAATGATGTTTTGCACTTCTACATCACAGGAAACTGCAACCCCAGTAACAAAATATATCAGAAAAATAATAACTCAAAACAAAGCATCATGATTCTGGATTAAAAAAAATATAAATGTAATACTTGTAATGGATCTCTTTAGATTGTATGCTCATAAACAGTGAAATCTAACTTCATGAGCTCAGTTCCTTCAGAGAGAAAGTTCTTTCCTCCTTTTGCCTCTTCTGCTAACTTGATGCCTTCTTGTTCTTAGAATAGTTCGGCCAAACTAAAGTGAGAATACCATGCCAATAACATTTTAATGTTTTGGGATTTCTGTAGTTCCTTTTTTTTTTTTTTTTTAGAAAAAGTGAATCACGATTAAGAGTTCCAATAGCACTTTCATTTACAACTTTCACTTTTTTGGGGGGAGAGATTCTTCTTCTTCTTTTCCTTTCAGCTTGACTTTAAAGGGTTGCTACAGTGCACCATTGTTTTCCATCCAAGCCTATCTCCTGCATCTTCCACCAATTACCCTCATATGGACACGAGCGTGGGCATGAGCAGATTTTTCCCCCATTCTTCAGGTATCTTCTCACCAGGTAGTATTCTGTTGAACAAGTTGGTAAAACGCTCCACAGCCACCTCTCCAAAATGCTTCCATACCTCAACAGGAATGTCTTCAGGACCAACTGCCTCTCCATTTTTCTTCCTCTTTTGTGCCTGTCCAACTTCCCCCTTACTAAATATTGCCACTTCCTAGTTCACCACACTTGCCTTTTCTACTTCTCTCTCATTTTCGTCATTCATCAACTCCTTAAAGTATTCACAATGAGGGTTAATTTAGAGCAAAAAAAAGGAACTGTAGGATAGTTGTATTTGAAATATGTGATGTGTTTACGCCGCGTGTGAGAAAGTGCAACAAAGCATACCAAATGGATGTTGTAAGCGCTTGAAAACTGAAGCAAGATTTGTTCAAAAATCTTGTTCGGAAATGGATTTGTTCATGAGCACAAGACGTTCATGAACTGAGGTTTCTCTGTAGAATACTAGTGAATGATATCAATTACTGTAATTTTGAACATAAGCCAAAACCTTCCAGTTTGGATAGGCATGTGTCAGAACACAAGGGGCAATCCCTCCTGTTTGGGGCCATTTATGCTTTAATATTTGGATTCAATGCACTCATGGAAATGCACACAACTGTAATACATTATGAATATTGGAATATTTGTCATTTTAAGAAGCCATTATAATTGTTTTTAGCCAATTCTGTTTCCTTGAAATCCAGTCTCCCGACTTGGGAGTCTCCACAGAGAGGCCAAAGAAAATGCTTTCCTGCATCCTCTTTAGATGAGAACCATACTAGGTTTTATCTCCAACCTAACGTGTTAGCTGACACATGCGGTCATATTGCAATGCTTGAATTAATGAGACTCTCAACTGGAGCAGCACATAACGTATTTGAGTCATACAGCCTGGCCGTGTCACGCCCATTAGTTTCATGATCCAGTAATCCTTAAAGTGTTGTTTTTGGAGTTATTCCCTGTTAGTGTGTCTGGGGCCACAACATTGTCAACCCCCAGTTTGTCATTCAGACAATATTATGGATCTGTCTGGCATACATACAAAATACAATCTTTTTTTTTAAACTTATCGATAGGGAGGTTATGTTTGACATGATCAGGCAAAGCAATTTGATCAAATCGGTGAAAGTTTCAGGCAGTTATATGGAGTACTCCTGGTAAACAGCCAACCGTGGGTGGTGACTATTAGCTGGAAAAAATAGCAATACATCATATTCTTATCTCTTATGACATCAGACATTAATACCCACACCTTTTAGTACCCCACTACCATTTTTCCCCCCAAGGAGAAACTCTCTTCCATCTCTTCCATTAGATGTAATCAATGTCACACCAGTTATGATCAACCCTTTTTTTTTCGCTAACAGCAATTTCATGCCACTGTTATGCTTGAATGCTTTGCATTGACTGCACGCAGATGGAAACAATAATGGCGAGAAGGCTGGTGTTAAAAACAGGTCTGAGCAGGTTCTGATGCCAGACAAGATGTTGCCTCACCACGATGATTTCCCCAAGTAGAGGGTGACTTATGTTGGCATCACTGACAAACCTGGTTAAAATGCTCGTTAGCCTTTGAAAAATATGATTCACGCAGAACATTAGCCACACGAACTTTAGTCACCATCATTTATTCTAATCTAGATCTAATTTTCATTTGACAATCTGGTATTA
This sequence comes from Syngnathoides biaculeatus, assembly GCF_019802595.1. Taxonomy (NCBI): domain Eukaryota; kingdom Metazoa; phylum Chordata; class Actinopteri; order Syngnathiformes; family Syngnathidae; genus Syngnathoides; species Syngnathoides biaculeatus. Next base: position 13,081,632 of record NC_084651.1, read on the forward strand.
AATCAAGACAATTGCTCATAAACACTACCATGATTTCCAGCTGGATGCATGGCAAAGCACTCAACCCTTTCTAGAGGAAAAAACAACAGATCTAATTTCATAAAATCCCACCTCAGTGCAGATCTTAAAGTGAACATATATCAGTGAGTACTCAGGACATTTAAATACATTTTAAAATCTTACTGCTGCTTATTTTCTGGAATGTACCAACGGATTGTCGGCACCACGCTATCCACTATCGAGGACTTGCACGCAATGCGAACCAGCTCCAGAGCTGGCAGGCCACATCCTGGCCACCAGCTAATCCAGCTCCTTCCGTCGGGAAACAGCTACGGATCAATGAAAGTCAAAAGTAGCAGGCATTCGAACAGTTATTTTCCCTCTCGCAATTAAGTCATGCAATTCTTGATCGGCGAACTCATTTTTTTTCTGCCTTGTGCCATGTTAGGACACTCACTCACCCTGTCTGATAAGTTTTAGTATGAGTAATATATCCATTTTCTTTGCTGCTTATCCCCACAAGGGTCGCGGGGAGTGCTGAACCCTATCCCAGCTGTCAACGGGCAGGAGGCGGGGTTGGTTGCCAGCCAATCGCAGGGCACATCGAGACAAACAGCCGCACTCATAATCACACCTATGGGCAATTTAGACAGTCCAATTAATGTTGCATGTTTTCGGGATGTCGGAGGAAACCGGAGTGCCCGGAGAAAACCCACACAGATATGGGGAGAACATCCAAACTCCACACAGTCCGGGCTGGGATCAAATCCGGGACCTCAGAACTTAGGTCTCTTAAACTGGTCCCTTTGCACAATTGACATTGTTCACACTCTTATATATATAGATCTCACATCTTGCACATCTTATAAGGAATAATTTCAATAAACAGAAACATCTCTTGTTCTTTGTTCTTGTTGCTATGTTGTTCATTGTTCTCTGCTTTCTGTTCTGTATGTCGTACCAGGGCAGCACCGACTGCTGGTGAAAAATTCCTTGTGTGTTCTACACACTTGGCCATTAAAGCTGATTCTGATTCTGATGTAAGATTAGTCGGGTTGTTGCTTAGTGGCTTGTTGCTAAAGGTTGGTTGGTTAACAGTTCACTTGACTTTGTGGATTTATTAGTATGTGATTGGTGGCATGGTGTATAAGAGGCTAAAGCGTTGGCCTCACTGTTCTGAGGTCCAGGATTCAATCCTGGACCCTCGTGAGGATAAGTGGCAAAGAAAATGGATGGATGGATAGATAGCATGTGATTTGGCCAGTTGGACCCTTTAGTGTAGGATTAACTAGTTGCTTTCTTGGTGGTTACTTAGATCCATGAATATAAAAATAAATGAATAAAATGAATCACTTTGATCCTAGAAAATGTTGAATTTGATGAAGTCGAATGATGTAACCCATCAGACAGTTCTATCAACATGCTCAGGAATTGAGTCACACTGCAAGCGAACAGAGGGGTCCCTTCTCATCGTCCCGTGAAGATGAAGCCAGTACAGTCAATCAGTGCCATCCTTACATAAAGGCCGAGCTGTTTCTTTCTACTTGAAGACAGACACATTGGTCATGGGTCTCACATGGCACTCTGCATATGAGAAGCCATTCAGTTCGCAATCGATGGAGACAGCCCTGATATGTCGGCCAAATGGGATGTGGTTGATCATCCGGGAAGGAAGGCGCGTTTGGGGGAAGCGCAGTGTGTGATTTCTGGTCGGTGGTGTTAGCGCTCCTGTGGGGCCCCGGGGAGGGAGGCACCCCGCGGCTGCGAGGGTGTATGACTCCTTTGTGTGTCATCATAGTTTGCTGCGTCTTCTCAGTTTCCAAACCAAATCGCATGGAAAGAATTTGCACCATGGTGGCAGCATTGTGCATTAAGACAGCCGCATATGTGTTCCCCCCCGCCCCATCCAAATTCTGTGTAAAGATGGATGATGTTGGGACTCATAACCTTGACAATATTAGCACATGAAAGGTAGCGAGACTGCAGGAGGGCGATTTCAAACGCCCACGCGGGTCCCTCTATTAGCCTCTCATAGGTTTCCAAACAGTCACACACATGTTGCTGTTATGACTCACTGCGTGTTGGTCACTTTCACATCCGTCGCAGCAACAAACACGTTTGGCTGACCAATATTGTCATAATTATGATTAATGAGCCTACGGGTTATAGGCAGTGTTAAAGTAATTAAAAAGCAGGCACACACGCCGCAGCCCTCCTGCAATCAACAGGTCATTTAAGAGTCATTACTTGAAACAAGTTGATTTTTTTTTCAAGAGCAAAGAGTATGCAGCATTGGGTAAAATCCACTGCAGGCCATCTGATATGAGAGTAGCGCGGTCTTGACTAATGTTCCCCTTGGGGAGGTTGTGTTAGCGCACAGCACGACCCAAGGCTGCAGCGTGGTGTTCGATAAGGGGAGTTGGGGTGGGGAATGGGAGTCAATAACCACAGTTAGAGCAAGGGGAACCGAGGGGTGGGCACGTCGGATTGAGACAGACCAGGCACTGGTGGTACATATTCGAAAACACGCACACACATGCACTTTACAACGGTCTTAGTCTCCAAAACCAGTTTTGCTAGCCTTCATTGTTCTTGTATGGCCAGGAATGTAATTACATCTATCTATCTATCTATCTATCTATCTATCTATCTATCTATCTATCTATCTATCTATCTATCTATCTATCTATCTATCTATCTATCTATCTATCTATCTATCTATCTATCTATCTATCTATCTATCTATCTATCTATCTATCTATCTAATCTTTTTTTGATAGCATTTGCCCACATCTGGGTCACCGGTGACCCAGACGGCATCGCAGCTGATTTTGTACTGGTTGATGGATTTTTGGACTGGTTCTGCACAAATAAATACACTAACAACTTTGTTAGCAATTAATATAGAGAGTATTAGAAATAGCTTGTTGGTAGAGTCATCGGATGGCCTTCAGCAGTTGAGTTGATATTAGCTCTGTTATGTCGGTGGAGTATATTTTAATACTTGATGTGACGGGATTTTAACATTTATTGTCTTTGTTCTTTTTCCCAGTTCACATTCTTTGGGTGCCAGAGAATTTAGGAAGTGGCATCGCCCGGAAAAGCCCTATATCAATCCCACATGGCAGCCAGGCATCTGCCATGCAGTAGCTGACCTTGTTTTTTTAAACTAATTGTCGAGCAGGGAACTGGGTGGGGGGGTTAGGGTTCAATCTTTTTTCCTCGGTGTTGGGAGGGAGACCTTTTGTTGTGTTCTGTCGATAATTCAAGGACTATAATGCAAGTGTAATACCTGGACATTTTTCTAGCAACATGAGCATCAGAGCATCCTTATTCAAAAAAATAAAGTTACTTTTCAGCCACATGTGTGCTATATTTGATCAGATTTGGTAACCAGTCACGGCATTTTATCTTTTATTGTCATTCTTGGATCCAGCTGGGCACAGTGTGACTTGAACAATCGCTTTATCTTTAAGGCTGTTCAGTATAGGGTTATTTATCAAAATTGGGATGAATTTCAATCCATAATATGGATTTGGTCAAAGTGGGTGCAGAATGAGAAGACCAGCCATGGCAGTGCATGTTATGCTGCGTGTTGCTGCTTTATTAGAACATTCAACCTTTTTGTTTGACTTGTGAGTGTTGGCAGTGATTTTGAGAACATGGCAAGTTAAGATCTCTTACAAATGTTTTGCGTTAGAGGGGATTTGTTTGTCTGTCTGGGGCAAGAATGATAAGCATAGGCAAAAATTTTGGTGCGAAGACAAATAAACATTAGCTGACATTTGAAGTATGAGGCAAAAAATTGTATATTTAGCAATGCTATCACAGCTGATTCGTTCGATTGAAAATATTTTACCATGGAACATTTAGAGGTGTACAATGAGGTTGGACAATTTAGAATTTCAGGCAATATTTCGGGAAAAATATTCCTTGCAGGCGCTAGATTGACCCGCTATCATGTATGACATCAGGATACATGATCAGTGTTAATCTTTATTGAGATCCCCGTAGCAACAAATTCCCTTTCCAGGGTCCGCTGCATCAAACAACATTATGACAAGATATTTAGGCAAAAATGTTAGAATGAAATTGAACAAACATTTTATTAAGTTATCAAAGATATGATGAAGACGGGCCCACAGTTCAACCCTGGAATAGATTTTTTATGACTTTCAATAAGAAAACTGGAGGTCGCTCAATATGAATTGTGTTCGAGCACAGTATGCTTTAAGGCGTAAAGGCAATAGTGCATACGTGTGTAGAAGAACATACAAAATGAGAATTTACTCAAAATCTAAAACCTTAATGAATAAAGTTAATGATGGGAGCCTTGCTCACCTGGGTAAAGCTTATCTTCACATTAATGTATAGGACACATCATACTGCTTGCTACCCCGCAGTATTCAGCACAATTTGACATCATTTACTCATGTCGTAATTGATTTCAGTGTACAGCTCATCAAAAGATGTCCGCTCTGTCTTCTTACGCATATCAAAGTTCACCAGGAAAGTTCCAAATGGTTCAAACAGCCACTTCTGAGTCTTTTAAACCCCCTACCCTCCCTATGTTTTTACTCAGTAGGCCCCTCACATAATACAACCAAAGGAAAGTTAAAAGTTCATCCCTTTTAGCTCTAATGTGTTCCTAATGGCTGCTTGTTCAGTTAATTCTCTGTGAACAAGCAGGCTCATTGTCCTGTGACTTCGATCTAAACACACAATCGACATGAAAGGCTTTACGCTCTTACACTCTTGCGGCGCATTTACAGCTGTCAACTGGAATTGTATGATAGCCCACAGGTCATCAGTACAGTGTGTGTGCGTGTATGTGTCGCGTTTTAAGCTTACAAAAGAAACATTGCAAACGTTGCCGTGCAGTTTATTTTCTTTTATTTTACTGAATAACTAAATACATTTTTTTTCACAATAAAATGTTGACCGGACGGCTCAGTTTTGAAAGTACAGTTCCTTCATTAAAGAGTAGAAAAATAAAACATTTATATCACATTAATCTTACATACGACGTGGAGATATGATCCACTAGCTGGCATCTCGCTGATTTGAAAATGTTACATGTGAGCAAGACATTCATTGATGAAAATGAACACAAAACACAGGATATGAACATGGAAAAAGAGAAAGTTTTTGTTGAAAGTTATAAAGAGGAAATCAGATATAAAGTGCATTTTTATCTGCATGACAGTTGAATGAATGACTTTATCTCCCAACTGTTTTATAACTATTGCTATGATTTATGTTACATCAAACTGCTGTACAAATTGTTGTGATTGCTGCCATGTTTACATTAAAATAATGTTTATGATTTTTGGGTGACAAATGAGATCGATGAGGGTCTCCATTTTTTTCACGTTTGTAGTAGCCACAACTTTTATGATAGCAGACTGTTTTTACTCCAACAAACCTGTTTGGAGGTTCCAGATGTTCATCTTATACAGTACTCGACGAGTGAGAAAACTAAAGCAGACATGCTGGGGGTCGCATTATCATAACCACAGTGTTCCTCCGGAAATGCTCGAGTCCTTAATTCCATTGCAAAAATGCATCATAATTGGGACTTTTACTGTACTCAGTCTGTGGGGTACCAATAGAAATTCTTAGGCGCCAATTAACTTGAAATATGGACTACGTTTTGGTGAACTGCCTATGGTTATGTTTTGGGGCCCAACGACCCCTTACTGATGAAGTACAAAAAGACGTATATTCTTCATGGTTAGGAAAACAAACACAGATATAATTGCACTTTGCACAAATAGAGTCTATGATCTAAGCGACGACAGTGGTGGTGATGATAATGCATTGATTTTATGCAAGACTGCATCAGGGCAGCCATGATACAGTAAGTGCTCCAAAACATAGCATTTTGATGACTATGCAACATATACTGCATATATACTGTACACAAAAGCAGTATACGTATGTAATGATGGTCCATATCCTCAATGATGGCTTTGAAGGATCTTAGTAGATACTTTAATTAACCTGCTTGGACTTTTTCATCCTGGAAGACAAAAAAGAGAGATGAGATTAAAATTGTTGTCGTAAAGCAATGAACACATATATACAGCACAGTAAAGCCTCGGTTCTCGACCACAATTCATTCCAGAAAACGGTTAGAGAAGTGATTTGTTCGAAAACTGAATCGATGCTTCCCATTACAATGAATGGAAAAAGAAATAATGCGTCCTAAGCCTAAAAAAAAAATTTTTTAAAGCCTTTTTTGAGCTTTTCCTGATGATAAACTGAATTGTAGAAATACATTTATAGTTTAAATTCTTTATATCATAAAATAATTTAAGAAATATATTTATGGTTTGCTTAAAATGTATGCTTTAGTAGTAGAATAGGCTAGGCTGGGAGTGCGTTGCCGTATCTGTAGCGACTTGGTCCCCAGCCTTGTAAACTTTTTGCTTTATTAATAAAAGTGCAGAATAACTTTAAAGAAGCAATAATGAGAGGAAAAAGCATTTATTTTATTTATTTTTTTAAAAGTAACACAAAAACATTTGGAACTTGAGTTAACAAACGAAACAAAAACGCAGAAATGCTTCAACAATTAAATGTTTTCGGGGGCGGGGGTGACTCGCTGGTCTGGCCGCGCGCAATATGTTATTTCTGGGTTTTTCGGCAGCGTTCGAGTACTGTTTTTCGTTTGAAAACAGAAGCAAAAAAATCTCAACATTTTCGTTCGAGAACCGATTCGTTTGAAAACGGGGACGTCCGAGAACCGAGGCTGTACTGTATATAAGTATGATCCTTATTTTAGAACATTCTTGTCATGTGTTATCATAGATGAAGCAGATTTTGACAAATCATCAATAAACGTAATCATATAGCCAAATTAAGAGACACACATTTACACTAAGATAGAGTTAAGACAATTTCTCGACACTATATATAAAGTAAATTAACTGTGACTTGGTTTTATACAGATTTTTTAAAAAAGGTACATTCGGGGCATTACATGAATTGTTTAGGGTTTTTTTTTTACTTTAAAGGGCACTTGATATCCTATGAAGATATTCTACAAGGAGTATTTCTCAAGAATAATGTGGACTTTTGGAAACTCTTAGTGAATTATTCTATATTATATATATATATTTATATGTCATTATCTCATCATGTTACTTTCAGTCATAACTCCCACTGTCCAAGGCAATTACCTCACACTTATAAATTTGTTTTACAGAGATACAAAAAAAAAAAATCCATCTATAATAACATATAAACAGTTACGAGGTTAAAGACATCATACACTTTCAAACGTGAGTCTTCCTGAAAGTGATGTATAAAGGAAATCATTGTGTGGTTTAAGCACAGTATTACAATTCGTTGTGGATTTTTTTACTACTGCGAGGGAGCTAGCAAAGTTCCCCAGGGACTGTAATTGGAATATTAAATCCACTCCAAACGATCACCGTCTTACTCTTTACTCGAGGTGTGTTGTTATGCGGACGAGCCGTCACACCTCGTCGGCGACACACTCAAGCATGAGCCGCTCAAGCGGCGTTTGGGACAGACAATCGGACTCCGCTTGTCTTGTCCATCTGTCACCGCGGTCCAGGGGTGCAATGTGGACCCCAAAAGGCATCAACTTTCAACACAGCAAGGTCGGCTTTGAGTCTTTGACACCACTCCCCCACCAATAGGAGTGATGTACAGTATCATTAAATGGATGAATGTTGGTCAGAATTGCACATTCATCTTTGTATTAGACTCATATTCGTCATTTTTGCAATGGTATCATAGCAACCCTTGCGATGTACTCAAGGTCAGCACATACCCCCTCATTGTCGCCCGGTTTGGATGAGCGCCGTGGTCATTGCAGTGGAAATTTGTGCACACAGGAAATACAAAAAACATTCTGTGGATTTAACTCCTCCAAATAACAACTCAACCAATCAAATCATTTATTCAGAGCAACATGGCAAGTGGAGCCAGTGGGTATGTGGAAAGTACAAGGTGGACTACTTATGTCATGCTTTAAGACATTGGGGTCACGCTCTGAAGATGAATATTAGTTCAAATTCTTTGTATCAGAATTACTGTTGCAAAAGTAATTTATCAAGAAAAAGTGTGGCAACTAATGGTCAGTCAAATTATTTAAAGACCCTGTAAAGCACCCATAAATGTCTTAACACACCACAGAGAAGTGTGATTAAAAGCCTGCTGAATTTGAATTAATTGAAAAAAAAACTATGACACAATAAAACTGTTCTGGCTTTAGGAGGATGAAGATTCTCCATTCTGCTTCATCCAACAGCTGCACACGACACACACACATGAGCACACACACGAAAGAATCCATCCATCCATCCATCCCTTATCTTAGCCGGTTATCCTCACAAGGGTTGCGGTGAGTGCTGGAGCCTATCCCAGCTGTCAACGGGCAGAAGGCGAGGTACACTCTGAACTGTCTGCCAGCCAATTGCAGGGCACATAGAGACAAACCACCGCACTCACAATCACACCTCGGGGCAATTTAGAGTGTCCAATTAATGTTGCGTGTTTTTGGGATGTGGGAGTTAACCGGAGTGCCCGGAGAAAACCCACACAGGCACGGGGAGAACATGAAAACTCCACACAGCCGGCGCCAGGATTGAACCCGGGACCTCAGAACTGTGAGCCCAACGCTTTCAAGCTGTTCTATCGTGCTGCCCATGAAAGAATTAATAAAATGGAAAAAAAAAGAAACAAAACACCAATGATATGAAATCAGGCTTAAAAATAACCACATAGCCCACAGAACTTTCACTTAGACCAAATGAAGAACTCAGTGAGTGATCAAATTAAAAAAACTTTTTAATTCAGCTTGTGTGTGAGACATAAATGGTACAGTATATGTACTGGAATATTTTGACTCCATGTTCATCACTAAACAGAACGGTTAAGAGGTGTTGCTCTCACAAAGGTCCATTCAGCAGATTCATATGCGCATTTCGTCTTCGCCATGCCAATCCTGCTTACTTAGAATGTCAATAGCGAAGGGATGCGAATTGGGAGAAAGAGCCAGACGTACAAGTTTGACATGAGTTGACAGCACGTATTGTGACCAACTTACTTGTTGATGGCGCTCTTCAGGTACTGCTGCAGCCATCGGATTTCGGGGTTCACACAAACCTCCTTGTTTGTCTTCAGCTTGGCACTATTTGCGAGAAATGAAAACAGGTCACAGTGTGAGGTGCAAGAGTGACAAAGTGATATCAAACAGAGGGAATTTAGCCCCTATGTGTTAGTTTAGTTTTCAGCCCCCCAACACACACAAGCACAGTTTCTCTATAAATATGCTTGGGCCTATCTTGCAATAATCAGTAAACACTGCAGTGGTAACTTTTTTACAGTTCAAAAATTACACTGTGGGGAGTTTATCAAGCCACCAAGGATCAACAAAATTTTAAACGTATTGGGAACACTTTTAGCAAAGCAGAAGTGGTGCGCCCACGTTCCAACTGACTGACACTTCCTTCCACACGCTTCGGTGGGTTCGGTCTGCCCATTTGTGGGAGCGCCAGTGACGGAGGGGGCGTGTGCGCACACATGCATGCCCAACTCTTTTCTCCCGTTTGTCACCTCCGCGAGATTGATGGTGAGAAATGGCCGACAAGGAGGAACCCTATTAAAACTTTTTAAAAGCGGCATATACAACCTTTAATACCGATGTCCGTTGGAAATAAAAAAAAAAAAAACAAAAAAAAAAACCTGAATACAAAATGTACTCACATGACTTGGAAGGGGCAGTTGGGCGTATGGATGAAGCGCAGCTCTCGAATGTAACCCCGAGGGAGGCTGTTGACTGTTGAGCGACAGTAGCATCTCTCCACCAGACTGATGGGCTTGGCTGTGCAGCAAAGAAAGCAACAAATACAAACATCTGATAAAAGGATATTCATACAGACGACACTACAAAACAAATGCATCTAAACAGTGGACTGCACTCCGACCACAATACTATAGCGTGGCTTTCCCATGAATTCCATATATTCCATTTCGACTAAAAATATAAGACCGACCTCAACTGGCCTGGCGGTAGATAACCACAATGTATCCCACCGGACATCTGTTGGGTTTTCTCATGCATTCCAACATACAATAATTGAATTACAGTTAAAGAAAATAAATTGGTCTAATATACGATCAATTACGTAGCAGACAAGATGGTTAATCACATTTTCATCAACTTTTAAATCAAGGGTGGATAAACCCTTGCGCTTCAGGCAGATGGGCCAGGACATTCGCACATGAGGCATGGAAAAAATAGTGTATGTAAAATAGTTAATTATCGATCATTCACTCCAATAGATATAGTGCTTATCCAATTCGGAGTCACGAGGACCTGTAACCTATTCTTGCTGATTTCAGGCAAAAGGCAGACTCCACCCCAGACTGGTCGCCAGTCACTCGCTGGGCACATTGAGAGACAGACAAATGTTGACTTTCTCATGCACGCCATCACTGTGTGGGAACTGTACCCACATTCCGCACCACACCAAAGTAAGACCAATGTATGTACCACAGTTCATTTTAACAACTAAATAGTTCACTCTTCACTTCACTCTAAAATATTATTACTGGTATATATTGGAGTAAAGGATAAAAGATAAAAACAGAAAAAAATACAAAATCTACCAATTGCAAGTAAAACATGCCCATAATAATGCAATACATAAAGTATTACGAGACTTTTAATCATGCAAATGCTGGATTGAAGAACGGAGCACCCCTTATGTGCTTCAAATCCATTGGCAATAACTCAGATATGATACTCTTAGCAGTCAGATAGACAAAATAAATTTTCTACATTGAATATTCTCTCAGGGGCTGCAAAAAAAATCCAGATGACTTTTGAAACAACATGTATCCAATATGATGCATAACATTAAAATTCTATAGATACTGTATATTTACGATGGGCTACACAAATGCAATAAAATGCATTTAAAGGCATTGACCATAAAGTAGCTCTCATACCGAGCCACACAAACGGAATATTAAAACTTCAGGAACAGAAAGGCAGATTTCCCCCCAGTACTGTGGTTGTTCCATGATGGATGTTCAAATTTATTCTGTTCAAATCTCTTGGGCAAACTGCGGTCACGCTTGATTCCTAACTTAAAATAAACGGGGCTCTTTTCAGGAAGCCTAAACCAAAGTGTTTAAGAAATGAGTTTAAATTCAACAAACTCGGTCAATAATGAGGGCCCCCCAAAAAATGACATGTTGGTTGGGGGGAGCGTCGAGTGGCAAGAGTACTTGTCGGCAGATTACGCCCGATGCTAATTATTTTTTACACCTGATCCCAAATTTGCATGAGAAAGAACGTGCATCTTTGTGAAGCCGCCATGCAGACTAGCTGAGGTCTTTTCAATAATGCGTGCCTCATTTGGAACTAATTAAAGCATAAACAACGCGGAAAAACAAATAAACAAGTTGATCTGCACAGCGCCAGGGAACTTTCCACAGCAAAAGAACCACACACATGTGTGCGCAACCTCCTGGTGATTTACGCACGACCCCACCCCCTCACCCACAAAATAAAAATAAAATGTGGACTTCATTTTATTTTATTTTTTTACTCAAGGAAGCCAAACATGTTTTCAATCAATCGGCTGTGTAACATAACTCGTGTAATTTGTTTATTCATTTTTTTCTCAAATGCAATGCAGTGAAGAAATATATTGTTAAATTTTGATTTCAACTGTATTCGTCCCACACATGCACGCATACTAGAGCAATAAAAGAATCGTGAACTGAGCCACATTTTGTTCATACCTTGCGAAGGTGGCGCGTACGCCAGCAGTGTGAGCGCAGCAAGGACTGCAACTAACTTGACGTCCATCGTGTCTCGTCCCGTGCAGAAGAAAGTCCAGAAGAGTTGCTGAGCACCAAGTGGCAGCTGCGCGCCGTTAAATTGCGCCTCATCCTGCACGCCAGTTTCCCAACCCACGATAACAGAAAAGAGCTATTCCGCCGTTGATGTCAAACTAAAAATCCAATTTGAGCCACTTTTAATGAAATTACAAGTGGAAGCCATTTAAAAGAGAAAATATAAAACAGAAATTGCCAAAAGAAATGTGTAACGACAGCAGATATATTTAAATACATTTATTTCCTAGGCTGGCCATTATTTTTCCTTTTTTTTTAGGGAGGCTGTTTTATTTTGGTAGCAGATGGGCTTGTTTCCGGTAGTGTTAAAACTCACGTGGAGTATATCTGTACTGACCATTTTTTTACAACCATTCTACAAACCTTTTGCACCAAGTAGCGCCTAAAAAATACTTGGTTCTTCACATCCCACCATATTGATCAACAATTAATATAAATACAGTAACGTAGTGAGCCCACATGTAGTTTTTCCATGTCTTTTTGCTGATAAAGTCGTGCAAGGAGTCAAATGATGAGGCAGAGAAAACAATTCTATTTTGTATGAAGCAATTGGATGTAGGGCTGCCAAGATTGTTTGAGTCGTCAAGGATCAAAGTCAATAAATTTAAACGTCGATGATGTAAATTGGCGGCACACCGGTGCAGCTGTAGAGCGTTGACTTCACAGTTCTTAGAACTGGAGTTCAAATCTTGGTCCCACCTGTGTGGACTTTGCATGATCTCCGCGTGCCTGCGTGGGTTTTCTTCGGGCACTCCGGTTTCCTCCCACATTCCAAAATTAATTGGAAGGTGTGATTGAGAGTGCGACTGTTGTCTGTCTCCATTGAGCCTGGTGATTGGCTGGCGACAAGTTAAGGGTGTACCCTGCTTCCTGCCGTTGTTAGCTGGGATAGACTCCAGCACTCCTGCGACCCTCGTGAGGATGAGCGGCACAGAAAATGGATGAAAGATTGCCTGTATGTTTCCTGTGATTGGTGTCAGTATTTTGTCACTTAAAGTCGGCCGGGATAGGCTGCAGCTCACCTGCAATCCAAATGAAGACAAGCGTCCCAAAAAATAGATGACTGGTTGAACGGCTGACTCAAGGAAAATAAGTTATAAAGTCATAACACTTCAACAGTCATTGTTGAAATGGCAAATCTTAAATTTTATGACAGTAATGCTGAAACATTTTTAAGGAAAATTGATTGCTTGATTGAGTATGAAGAAAAAAAAGATATCATTTTAAAGAAAATCCTATCCTTACCAGAAAGATATACAATGTTAATATTAAAATAATATCACAAGAACCATGTCAGAACTTTACAATTAGGTCATAATCTTAAAAGAAAAAAAATGACTTCTGAGAAAAAAAACTAAATACTGTATGTAATAAAATCCTTATTGATCAAGAAAATATTTAAATTTTGTAATAAAGTCAGTGGCACGGTGGAACAGCTGGTAAAGCGTTGGCCTCACAGTTCTGAGGTCCCAGGTTCAATCGCGGACCCGTCTGTGTGGAGTTTGCATGTTCTCATCATGCCTGTGTGGGTTTCCTCCGGGCACTGTAGTTTCCTCCCATATTCCAAAAACGTGCAACATTAGTTGGACACTCTAATTTGCCCCTGAGTGTGATTGTGAGTGCAATTGTTGTCCGTCTCCATGTACCCTGTGATTGGCTGGCAACTAGTTCTGGGTGTGCCCCGCCTTCTGCCCGTTGACAGCTGCCATAGGCTCCAGCACTCCCCGCGACTCTTGTGAGGATAAGCAGCTAAGAAAATGGATGGATGTAAGAAAGTCAGAATTTTGCAAGGATTAAGGAAGAAAAAAGTCAATGTACAAAGTCATAATTGTTTGAGAATAGTCATAAATGTAAACCACGAGTTGTAGTTCATGCATCCATTCATCCATCCATTTTCTTCGCCGCATAGCCTCACAATGGTAGCGGGGAGTACCGGAGCCTATCCCATCTGTCAGCAGGTAGGAGGCAGGGTACACCCTGAACTGGTTGTCAGCCAATCGCAGGACACATGGGGACAGACAACAGTCACACTCACAATCACACCTAGGCGCAATTAAGAGTGTCCAATTAATGTGGCACGTTTTGGATGTGGGAGGAAACCTGAGTGCCCGGAGGAAACCCACACAGGCACCGGGAGAACATGTAAAATCCACACAGGTGGGTCCAGCATTGAACCCGAGACCTCAGAACTGTGAGGCCAACACTTTCCAGCTGATCCACTGTACCACAAAGTTGCAATTCATAAATTCTTTTAAAAATTTCATAATTTTATTCAAATAAAGTCTGAATGTGACCATAAATAAAAAAATAAAATATCTGAAAATGAAAATGCACATCTATGAGAATAGTCATAAATACAAGATAATAGCCATCAATTTCTAAGGAATTCGTACCAATACAAAAAAATCATAATTTTAAATACATTTTAAAAAAATCACCAAGCATTGATTTAAAATTTTCTATGGAAGACCTTGTTAATTTGCCAGAGGTGTATTTAACAAACCTTTATGATTAACATATGGCTAGAGAATCTTCTGATGTCAGAGTTTTGCATTTGTGTGTGGTGATTTTACTTTATGCGCCCTGCAGCTGACTGGGGACCAGTCCAGGGTGTAGTACACCTGTCGACCAAAGTCAGATGGCGTAGGCTCCTCAAGCCCTGTTGCGAATGGATGGATGGATGGATGGATGGATGGATGATGACACTTTCCACTTTCCACTTGCAAAATTCCAAATTCTTGCAACAAGCAGCCAGGCAACACGTATATGGATTCTTCTAAACACAAAAGCATGCTGCCCAGGGACTGTAACTCGAACACCCAATGTTTATTTCCAACATACACGCACAGAAAAAGCAGGAGACAACTTGACGCGCAAGTTTGTTTTCAGTCATGGTTTGTCTTGTCTCGGGATCTTCATTAGGCCAAATTATTTTAAAGCTAAGCGTGTAACTGGAGCCCATTCACATGAAGGCGAAGTGTTCGGTTCCATTGGGCGACTGTCTCAAAAAATAGACAAGAGTGATGAAGAAAAAACACCCGTGCTGCAACGCAAATACAAACCCCCCCCAACTGCCCGACTTGTATGCGTTAGGGACGACTGCTACTCTGCTACTTGAGAAAATCTCTAAACAATTTCCTGGACACAGCCTGCTGTACACTTCATGTGAAGAGGTGTGTGTGTGTGCATGTGTGTGTGCGTGTGTATGTTGCTTGCCAGTATCATTAGAGTGTTTTAACAGCATGCAGATGTGAAGTCTGTTTCCAGACATTTGACTTTCATCTTCAGAGCAAACACTCCAGAGTATACATGTGGGCTTGCGTATTACATTTATAAATTCCAGTTTATTCCTAATGGAGGGATCCGGGATGGAAATATTAATGAGTTTTGGCCCTCGCGTTAGCTTCACATTGAGAATTCCAAAGCTGCCAAAACACGAACACCCAACACAAATCACGAGGCCATGGACGCCCTGGTTTGAAATGTCGCTGGTGATCTCCGCATGTTGCGGTCAGCCTATGGATGAATCGTAAATTTGATTTTTGGAATTGGATCTCTTCAGATAGGAATCAGGGCTCCTCCAAATGTAGATAAAAATCTGATACGTTTCGGATTTGTGCCAATGTGAGTACAGTGCACAGATGGGTTGTATCTCGTCGATCCGAGCTTGACCTCATTGATATAGACGGATTGGTAACCTCTATACACCCGGATCAACTGAAAGAAACACCCTCTGTAAAAAAAAAAAAAAAAATATATATATATATATATACCATAATTTCTCGGAATTAATGGGCAAATTTTTCCCAATATATTTTCAAAAAGTCAATAGAGCACATTATATTTAGGTATGGATGAAAAATAAAAAATACAATCACATTGTATAGTCGTATACAGGTACATAGAGTGGTAAAAAAAATGTAAGCATAAATATTTTGAAATGATATTCAATGTCTTATGCTACACATTTATATACAGTATACGGTAATGTGCGCCCCCAACCTGAGCTCTCGACTGCATTATACAATCATTAGCGTAGCATGCTTGTTGCTACTGCATCAAAGATCAGAAAGAACTGCCCGTGAGTTTGTTTTAACTTAAACTAAGACAATAAATGTTGACTACAACGGCTAGTTCTGCATCTTATTTTAAAAGAAATGTGTCATCACTCGGGTCACCAACCTTCAAGTAACGCGGCAGTCCGAAACAACGATAGCTCGCCCGAATGGCTTCAGGTGGGTATCAAAACAACGTAAACTCAAAGTACGTAATAAAAGCGTCATGGGCACCTAAAAAAAACGGGAGCCTGCACATAATTGAAACGGTCACTTTTTTTTAAAAATGTGCCAATTACGCTCGTCTCTACATAGTTTGACCTCACGTTGTTTTGATAGCCACCTGACGCCATAGTGAAAGCTGCTACAGATTGGAGCCAAATGGAGGGGGAGAGACTGCGCTGCGCAACCCAATCTCTTGGGATTAAAAAAATGTTTCCTCGCAAACGCCATGGATGGCACAGAGGATTACATGCGGTGGGAGCAAGATGGGATCTTCATGATGCAATGCAGGAGGTACCAGAACTGTACAAAGTCATCAATGATGAGTTCCATAGTGATGCCCCAAAGGTAGCTACTGTGGATCTTTTTCAGATTGGAAATGATTCAGATCCTTCTTTTGAAGGATGTGTTATGTAGTGGATAAACTGCACTATCCACAAATGTTTTATGTATTTTATATATATATATACATTATATTTCATGCAAAAAAATGTTTAAGTTAAACAGTGTTAAATTGTTTAGATTTTGAAGACTGTAATGTGTACAACAGTATTAATAAAATGTTGTGCCATCATTGAGCATTTTTTTAGTTGGTTGAGGGATTCTGTTTTGACAATTACAGGGACCAGGACAAGCATGTCCTTATGTTACTGCTACATCAGCACATACACAATGATTATTATTAAAAATTGTTGTACAGAAAGTTTTTGGGAAAAACAATACAAGTCGAAACTTAACAAAATATAAATACAGATCATTCCTATGGGCAGCATGGTAGAACAGCTGGTAAAGCGTTGGCCTCACAGTTCTGAGGTCCTGGGTTCAATCCCAGACCCGCCTGTGTGGAGTTTGCATGTTCTCTCCGTGCCTGCCTGGGTTTCTTCCGGGTGCTCCGGTTTCTTCCCACATTCCTAAAACATGCAACATTAATTCGACACTCTAAATTGCCCCTAGGTGTGATTGTGAATGCAGCTGTTTGTCTCAATATGCCCCGCCTCCTGCCCGTTGACAGATGGGATAGGCTCCAGCACTCCCCGTGACCCTCATGAGGATAAGCGGTGAAGAAAATGGATGGATCATTCCTAATATTCTGAGCATATGGATAGCAGCAAATTGGGGGTGCACATTATAAATTGGTCAAAGGGTTTTCCTGATTTTTTTAGGTCAACTTTGGGGGTGCGTATTATACTTCAGCACGCATTATACTCCAGTAATTACGGTACATGGAAATAGACAGTAGAATAATAATTCTAAAAAAATACATGTTTTAAATCAGAATTGCTGTCTAGATCTAATAGACCAAAGTAATGGTGCGGTGTTGTTTTGAAAAAAACAAGTGTAGTTCATTGAAATGCATGCAGTACATGAGACAGTCTAATAGAATGATGGGCACAATACAGGATTTAAAAAGTATGTTTCTTCTGGCCAGTTTGAAATTGTCTGGATTTTGGGCTTTTAAACCCAGAAGAGGCCATGGAAACCAGTGGGACAGTGAGGATGAATCCACAAGCAGCATCGGCTGACACTTGAATGGACACGTGTTGACTTATCTCACAGGCTACAATAGAAAGCTGCAGACGTGTCCGAGAGACACAGACTCAAAAAAAAAATGAGAGTTGAATTATTCAGAACTTTGCTAGACCTTCACGGCAGCTACTGTCACTTGCTGCTTGTTTGTAATAATACTGTGTAAACTATGCTTAATTGGCTTTACATCATTTGGTCATTGGATACGATTCTATTTTCTGACCTTCAAAATATTACAGTGCGCACTGTGATCAGAATACATGTTAACAGGCAGTATTATATCTATGTACATATGCTAACCCTTGCTCAAGAACGTGCAAACACAACTTTGTTATGTCATGTAGACATACCACAAACCGCTGGGGGAGATGCTTTTCATCATCCCGATGTGACATATTGCGAACGAAATGTCAGAATATTTGCTACACATCAAGATTTACTTTCTATTTTTGGGGTGAATGTGCACGAGTGCCAGGTTACGTAAGCTGCAAGTTGAGGCATCTTCCCGGTATTAAACACTCACTTCTTGTCCCCCTGCCAGGGTTCCTTTGTGTAAATAGTTTGACTACATCTTTAAAAGTGAAACTGCACTATGTATGTGGTTTCATAACAACATATTTGCTCAAAGTGAATCCTTTATCAGTTCCAGTAACAGTACAGGTCACGTATCCGCCTCTGTTTATATCAGTTGTCACAAATTGTAACTGGATTTAGACAAACTATGTCGTGTCAGGATGACGCAACAATGAATTGATTCCCCTGTAAGCATTATTCCGGTCTGGAATGTAACAAATCATCTGGATTTAGATCAGGATCCATTATGTATTGATTTAAAAGAAATTAATTCAGTGGGTGTGTGTTAGGATGAATTCAATTGAATTTGATCATAGATGGGAACTGGACCTTCCTGGAATCGCAACATTTCTGAAACTCAAATAATTGTTAACACATTTGATCAAATTTGGTGCATAGATGGTATGACTCGAGGATTAATAAATAGACTTAAATTAATGAATTAAATTCTTATTAGAAGAAACATTTGGTCACACTTGATAATCAACTAAATAATAAATCCACACAAACAAAAACCAAAATAGCGGGAGTAGCAGCTGCATGCTTGCAGTATCCGAAAGTCAGCAACACCCATTGCCCAGCCGGAAGCGAAAGAGTCCCAAGTGGGACCCTTTGTAAAGGAAACATCCATGCATCGACCCATTTTCCCAATAATGGAAATGTGTTCTAGCAAAGTAAAGAAATGAGCAGTTTTGTGGCATGGTGAATGGATGCCCCTCTAATATTTGTCTTTGGATTTGACATTCGTTTCAGCGTCAAGTTCTGTTGCCAATCTGGCTGCGCGTTTCAGGAGGTCTTGCTGCAGCGGGGTCCATCTCCTGCACTTTGCATCAGTCATGCAGTCTTGCTGTCCTCTCCATGCAGCACCATGAGACCGCCTCTGAATCCGAGTGTAACACACATGGCGATTTTATCTCTGGCAGCCGACGAGCTCAACAGCTGCCCTGTGGAGATTTTTTTTAGGACCTTCAAAATTTGAAAAATTGAATGTTTATCGCAGCAAATTTCGAATCACTTTTTTTACATCAACATTTTCAAGGCTTCACTAATATAGGATGTTTACATGGTCACAAACAAAAGTTGGAACGTCAAACTAATGTTGGAATGTGATATAATACGCTTGCCAGACCGGTAGTGACGTATCAATAACATCTGCACCATCTGATTGTCCTCCCAGGTCTTCTGTAAAAGTGCTGTCGACATGTGAATGGGTTTAGAATCATATTTATGGAAGTATACCATTCTGTTATAGCAAAAACTATAGCAAAAATAAATTTAGATTATTGTTGCAAAAGAATATCAGACATAAAAGTTACAAAAACTATGTGGTCTTTTTTCCCCCCTTAATAAATAAACCCACCATTTAAAAACAACCATATAAACCCACTCGGATGATATTCGTCTGATATTTATTTGGTTTGATGATCTTTAACATTAAACCGGGGCAACCTGGAATTTGAGAAAGGGGCAATACTTTTATACAGGAGTATAGACGTAGATGGTGGCCCCGCTTTGAAAAATGTCAACGCTCCAAAATGCCTCTTGTTATGTAAACAGTCAAAAACCACATTCATTGTCAAATGGAAAAACTTCCAGCTCAAGAAAAATGAATATTGATGATGGTAAGACTTGAAATCTGTCACATCAATAAACCGCTGAGCATTCTCAAGCTATTTCAAAAAGAGAGCAGATGAGCCAGGGTGGCTCTACGGATGGGTGGACGTACGTATTATGGCAGTGTGGCCACTTTCCACAGATCACACGGTGCCTTGAGAGCGTACAGGCAACCGGTCTCAGCAGGGGACCGGCCACTCCTCCATTGAGGTTCTGGGCGGCTGAAGGCCTGCTGGCTGAGCCTTTGTCTGGTTTCCTCCTCATCCTCCAGAGAATCACGAGCCCTCCACCTTTATACTGCCATATGGACCACCTCAATGGCCTATCCGCTCGTTATTTAGCAATTGATTTTGAAACAATGGAGGAACAATGACCCAGATAATAGCTTGACAGCCATCCAAAACGCGAATTACAAGGCACAAATTCTTAATTTCCACATTTATGGCTATGTAATCACATAAAATAATTTGTATGCTTTATAATGGCCCCTGTATGATTCTGTCAACTGCTCAACATAAATTCTTAATACATCATTTTCAAACACATTAAATAACTCAAGAACCTGTGTTTTTGTAAACTAGGGGGAGATTTTTAGTTGGATGCCAGAGTTGAATCATATAAAATTAATTGCATAAAAAACATTCATCCATCCATTTTCTTTGCCGCTTATCCTCACAAGCGTCGCGGGGAGTGCTGGAGCCCATCCCATCTGTCAACGGGCAGGAGGCAGCGTACACCCTGAACTGGTTGCCAGCCAATCGCAAGCCACATCGAGACAAACAGCCCCACTCACCATCACACCTCGGGGCAATTTAGAGTGTCCAATTAATGTTGCATTTTTTAGAGATGTGGGAGGAAATTGGAGTGCCCCGAGGAAACCCACGCAGGTACGGGGAGAACGTGCAAACTCCATAAAGGCGGGCCCGGGATCGAACCCGGGTCCTCAGAACTTTGAGGCCAACACTTTATCAGCTGATCAACTGGTCAGTGGAATAAACTTGACTTATATACAAATAACCTGGATCTCCTGTTTCTTTGAGTTTCAATGCTTGAAAATGTTTCACATCTGTTTATATATATATATATATTAAATCTAACAGAAATGGCAGAATTTAATTTGAATTCTTTAAGTGATTTTTTTCCGTCCAAGTAGGCAACTTGAGCTCCACCTTATACTGTGCTGGTCGATAAATGAGGTGGAAGCGCCATGGAGTTTGTGACTTGCCGCTGTCCTGCCATGGGAGCAGAAACTTTTCAGCTGCTTTCCAGGGAGGCCTCAAGAAAAGCTCTGATGCACCTGACGTTTGATGTTTTGAGGAGTCGAATGGACTTTTTTGAAGTCAGGACTAGTGATATACTGTTGCTGTGCGGACCTTCAAAATTCAAGGGATGCTCTTGCTGTATATCTTCTTGTGTTATGTCCTTTAGTTCCACCTTAGCAATGCTCACGCAAAATGTTTACATTTTCTTTGGCCACTACTTGCATACATTTGGGAGATAAAACTTGTTTAGTGGAGAAACATGTGGGGCCTATTAATATTTCCTCATTCGTTAATTGCTATGTGTCAGCGACGCATAACATATGTTGTCAAAGCTATTGATCCGGGTTTGTCATCAAACTGGAATGTGGCCAGGCCATGTTTCTGTGAGATACCCAAACAGGTGAAACAGTACCAGAAACAGCTGAACGCACCAAAGACATAAATCACTTTATAACCTTTGCTAGTTAGGTAAGTAAACACAACAAGGTTAACGTTCATCGGGAGCGGCACAAACGCAGCCTAATAGCTGTCTAATGAGTTATTACTTATCAATCAATGTAAATATATGCAGGGAGAGGGCTATTAATCTTTGTCTTTAAAAATGAACCCATAATGCATCACTTCTCAAAACCTTTCCCATGAATCTATTCAAGCAATGCAAAAATTTCCTGCTTCTTATTTCTGGCTCAAGTGACCATCGCTAAATGCGTATTGATGTTAACAATAATAGAGCTGAAAAATGAGCTGTGTCCATGTTGTTTTGAGTCCAATTCCCTGAAAGATCAGGTTGCATTCTGGGAATTCATGTTAAAAACTCATCAAAGACATCTAAAAAAAGATCGCCGCGTGCAATTGCTATCGAGGAGGATCTCGCTGCTCCGACACGTCGTGCATCTCACAATGAAGGTTCATCATGGCGTCGTTACAAGGTGCATGAAGCATTTCCCTCCCCAATTTAAGTACAAGGTCCCCCCTTTCCCTTTGTCACCCCTTTCTTGGGACAACCCCCAAGGTGTTTCTATTCTCAGTCCTCTGGTGAACCGTAACAAAGCAGCTGCTGTCTTTACAACTTTTCCATGGCCAGGTCACAACATAAAATACTGGGAGGGGCATTTAAAAGCGAGAGATGAAGCTATAGCTGTCAGTCAAAATGACAGAATGATTTAACATGAAAGCAGCGAGCGAGCAAATAAAGGCTGCCATACTGTGGACGGTGGAGCACGTGCCTCTAGCTGCAATCAAATTGTAATTAATCAAAAGGAGGAAATGACAAGATATTGTTACGTGCGATTAATCCCGACGGACTGCTTTTGAAGTCTCACGGTGAGGAAATATGTGATTTTTCATGGCCCAGATCCCTTTTTGCGTGTTTTTGGAGTCATTACACATGGACACGCATAGGCACCTGAAACAATCTTGCATTAATCTAAATTGCAAAGATGAATCAATTAAGCACAACCTGCGCAGGAAGTGACTGGTCTGTTTGCTTCATGTGTTGACGTCATGACCCGGTGTTGCATGTGTTACTTCTGTTATTCCTCGTGGGGTGCGTGATCCGGGTGGCCTCCTCTTTATCAGCAACACATGAACATAATCAGTGTTCACGACATATGCGATGTTGATTCAAAGACAGAGGGAGACCGGACAAAGATGGAGTCTGTGACAGTTTGGGCAATCGGAGATGAGAAGAGGTATAGATGATATAGAAGACAAAGTAAAAAACAAACCAGAGAAATGATCGAGCTGCTAAAGGTCTGTTTGTGGAGCTGGCTTTGATTAGAGGCTGTAACCACGCTCTGTTCCTCATTAACACAGCACACTGTGGAGTTGAAGCCACCAGCGAGGGTGCCATTCTCAAAAGGGAGCTGGACCATGAGGAGAACTTGCGTCTGCAAAATGTCCTCTTTCCTTACAGTCCTCAACATTATCTGCCATATATTATATGGACATCTTGAGATGCTTTATCATAGAGTTGGACATGAATGGACAAAAACTTTGAAAGATACGCTCGATCATCTTGGACAAAGTCTTCCCAGATGAACGAGCTGTTACGGCTGTAACAGGTGGACCAACTCTCACGTTTATCAAAATTTCTTTTTTGAGGTGTTTGTGCGGAGGCGAACTGTGAAGGACCCGAGTGAACGGAAGCAGCGACACAAGGCAGGAGGGCAGGATTTTCCAAGGCAAACAAGGATTATGGAAGTAAACACTCAATTAACAAAGTCCCAAAATCTAGATTCATAGTAACATTGAAACGGAAACACTCAACACTAAGAAACCTGGCAGGGCTATGGAAAAAATCAGATATGGAGACAATGAATGGATCAAACAGACTGAAAGAAAGCAGAGAACTAAACGTGCCATTCGCTACTTCCATTTCTCCATGATGGTATCGGTAATCTATTTTTTTAGACTTCACCTTCTGCATAGAGCGCCGTTGCTACAATCTGACATGATCGCTAGTGTCATTTGACTCAAATTGACTAACCAGCAAATGGCACAAGGCAGTCACATGATCACTAACAAAGTCTACACGGGCCAATCAAAGTGACTCCTTTTTCGGTGCAAAAAAAAAAAAAAAGGCACACAAGTGTTCACAATTGCCACTTGACACCTTTGTAAATCAGCTCTTAAATTGTGACTGCACACAAATTTATTCAGTCATTTAAGTGAACAAAGCATGTAATGATTTTTGGGTCCCAGTGCATGGGTTGTTGGGTTAACATATCTATATATTTAATTCTATTTTATATTTTGCCTGTCACTATACTGTATGTTGTTGACATACTGTAGATAGATGAACAACGATACAATATTTGTTGGTCTGATCTATCTATCTATCTATCTATCTATCTATCTATCTATCTATCTATCTATCTATCTATCTATCTATCTATCTATCTATCTATCTATCTATCTATCTATCTATCTATCTATCCTTCTTTGGAACTACCCAAAAAAATAATTGAGGCAACTATTGAAATATAACATTTTTCCTGCTGTACTGTTGTTTGAATTATTGCAGGTGAGATTCATATCTAACTATTGTTTGAGTCCTCATCGCTTACGGATGGGCTCCCCCTCCCCTCAGAGGACATCCAAGCCATCAGGGTAGAGATGTTCCACTACAGGATGAAAGCGATGACTCTGAACACTGTTGTGTTGATTTGTTGTGACCCCTCCTTCCAAGCGAACAAGGTGAGTGAACCCATGCCGGCAAAATGACCTCCACAGCATAACACCGCCACCCGATCCCCTGCAGGGGTTCCTGCTCTCATTTATTCAGGGTTTCCTTCAATTTGTCACCTGTCTCTGATAATGGTATTCATGTTTGGGATTAATTAGAGTCTGGGAAGACCCAAATCACTATTTGTCCTCTTCTCACAAACACAAACCCAAAATGTGTTGTTTCAATTTCCACATGTGGAGGAGATGAAATTCATTTATTATGCCTCCATGGTACACACAGGCAGTATTTTTTAATAGGAAGATTAAGTTTATACAGTATAATTTAAGATGAAGCCCCTGAGACAGTGTAACTGGAGGCCTCCAGAGAAAAATGTATTTTTAAATGGTGTTTTCCAGGGAGCACACATGAATGTACCCTTCCAGTTAGCCCAGTAATGGGTGGTCTCTCAAGATGGTACATCAACGGCTTTCCAGTAAGTCTTTTAACTTCCCCCTCAAGTGGTCTGGTCAGTTGAGCAGGTCAGACATTTTAGGAATCAAAGATCATAAACCACCTCGTCAACCACACTAGTATACACAAACATGCACACTTCATGACAAGTCATGATTTGCACAAATATTGCAAACTGGCATTTTCTCATTATTTTAGGGACTTTTTAATACAATGTTTTAAAAAATTGTGCGTAGAATATTAAAAAATCCACAATATTTTAGTAGGAGTTCAATATCTTTAAATAGTGCAGCACTAGTACTTTACTATATATTCATATACATGTCTTATAATGTATATTTGTATCAGTGTATATGTGTGGGGGCATGGGAATTCAAGTGTCGCCCGTGGACCCTAACAAGTCTCTGTTAACCCCACACTTTCCAGACAAAAGGCGCTTTGTGTGTGAGTTCTGTATGTGCAGTGAAAAGGTTTCAGGAGGTGAATGTAAAATAAGGCTCTCTCTTTTTTTTGTGGGTCTTTTGCAACCGTGTCCTCCACTTCCTTGCTTTACAAAAGTATGGACGCTATTAACAGGGACTCAAGACCATTCATGGGCTGTATAATGGTGAAAAAGAAGTGATAATCTGCTTTTGGGATGGTGACCGACTGCTGAAATGCGAGCTGGCATCACCTGCAACTGTATGCCTGCCTCTGGCCGTCTGTAGTGTTGCTATTCAGCCACTGTGGCTTTCACTTGAATCCTATTAAATAAGACATAGACCATTATAGTAATGAGAGCAACTTTTCCTTGTCCCTCAAACTCTCCAAATACAAGAGCTCCATTTAAAAAAAATAGGCTTGACAAAGATGACAGGACTGATGCTCCGAATGCAGGCCTCTGCTCAGACCAGAGTGTTAACAGAATGGGGAAAAAATAATTTGAGCCTTGAGTGAGTGATGATGGCCATAACACAATATGGTTTTGGAGATAATTTTTGTGGGTGTCATATTTCACAATGGTGCCAATTTCCAGTTCACATAAGTTTCACTATGATTACCGTAATTCCCGGCTCACAGCGCGCAACTGGTTACAAGCCTCACCGAGTACATTTGTAAACAAAATACCATTTGGTACATACATACACCGCAGCTGTGTAAAAGCCGCAAGTGCCCACACAGAAACCCACATTGAAACATGAGATATTTACAAAGACGGTGCACAGAAAGAGTTTAACACTGTTGTGGCAGCGGTAACGCTAACGTTAGTGCTAATGCTAGCGCCGCGCTAGCACTAACGATAATGCTAACAGGGTGGGTTAAAATGAAACTTACCGGTAAATATCACTGAGACACACCAGTAACACAGTAGCAACACGCTAGCACAGCGCTAACAGGGGCTTAAAAGTCACTTCCTCGGCCCACATATTCCACGGGTCTCTTTCTTACCTTTTGCGCTCAAGTGCCCCCTTGCAGCCGTTAGAAAACAATGCACAAATTAAGCGCATCACTGCATAAACCGCAGGGTTGAAAGTGTGTGAAAAAAGTCGCGGCTTGTTGGCCAGAAATTACGGTACATAAAACTCACTAACTCCCCAGAACATACAGTAAGCGTTGTCTCAACACAATGTAAAATCACTACTCCTCAGGAATATAATTTGCAAAATGTGGTAAATCACACAAATTGGCTGTTTATGTGCTACAGTGCTGCTGTTTTAGCTAATTTAGCCATCTGAATCTGAGCACTGCTGTCAAGAATGTGAGAGTACTCCAACTACTTTTTTTTCCCTGATGGGAAAAGACAGGCGCTTATTTGAGGGAGGTGTCTATTCATCTAAGTGACAGTTGGCGATGAACTGGGCCCTCATCTAACGGTTTATAGTTGTGGTTTTAGTTTGTAGTGCTGTAAGATTTGTACTGAAGAGTGCAATTTTTAATATTAATTTCCTAAAAAAAACAGAACAAAAAAACATCAAATTGTTTGTCTCTGTGTGCCCTGTGATTGGCTGACAACCAGTTCAGGGTTAGCTTGTCGTTAGCTGGGATAGGCTCCAGTGCTTCTACACCCCTTGTGAGGATAAGTGGCTCAGATAATGGATGGATGGATGGATGGATAAATCCCGGCCCGGCCTGTCTGGAGCTTGCATGTTCTCCCCGTGCATGGGTTTTCTCCAGGTGCTGAAATTTCATCCCAAAAACATGCACTAAGTGGAAACTCTAACTTTGCCCTTAAGTGTGTATGTGTGCACAAATGGGTGTTTCTTTACATGTGCCTGGCGATTGAATGGCTACCACTCTGTGGTGTACCCTGCCTCCTTCCCAAAGATAACTGGGACTTCTGGGACCCTTGTGAGGAGAAGCGGCTCTGAAAATGGATGAATGGTTTTACAAAAATCTTTCATTTGAACAGGGGTGTGTAGACTTTTATATCCACTGTCTGAATAGATCAAGAGCAGGGTGTGTTCTGTTTCATCAAACAAGCAGCACCGACTTGAACTGATGGCTTTATTTTCCATGCAAAACATCTGTGTATATGTTCAACTTTGATCCCTTACTACCCTCTTCACTCTCCCTTTGCCTGTTCTGTTTCACTGTTATCAGCTTTTCTTGCTTAGCAGCAGTGTGTCGCGCTGTGGTTTTGATAAGAAATGTCCTGTTCCCAGGATGGGGACATTGACAGCACCACGCGACCCTGCCATGGCTGCCTGCTGTCCACAGACCTAACAGACCCCAGGGAGGACCTGGGAGGCGTCTCAGCTTTGGGGCGAGAAATAGCTGATAACTCGGGAGAAAAAAGATAAGGTGAGGAGCTAATGAAGTGACACCAACTATAGATATGATCTCCTGCAGAGATTCTGAGTTGAAATTTTACATTTTGTCTAAAAAAAATACCATATTTTCTTGCCTCTTATAAATCTTGTCCCTGAATTAATAATGTATCGTGTAGTGTTATTAACGTACTGCAATTCCCGGCCTACAGAGCGCACCCGTTTACAAGCCTCACCCAGTACATTTGTAAAGGAAATACCCTTTGGTACATAAATACAATGCTCAGCCATGCTAACGTTAACAATAGCACCGCGCTAATGCTAGTGCTGTGCTAACACTAATGCTAACGCTAACGCCGCACGAACGCTAACGCTAGGGCCGCGCTAACAGGGCCGGTTAAAAAAAAACATACCGGTAAAAATCACTGAAACAGGACAGTAACACGCTAGCGCAGTGCTAACAGGGCCGGTTAAAAAAAAAAAAAACATACCGGTAAAAGTCACTTCCTCGGCACATATATTCCACCAGTCTCACGCTTACCTTTTCCGCTCGAGTGCCCCCATGAGGCCGTTAGAAAAAAAATGCACAAATTAGCCGCATCACCGCATAAACCGCAGGGTTGAAAGCGTAAAAAAAAAGTTGCGGCTTATAGGCCAGAAATTATGGTACATGTACATAAATTATTAAAACAAGGCGAAATAACGCACACAGATTTAGGATATGAAAACTTAACACTTTAAAGACCTTCGGGCACACCATTATATTGATATTGTACACCAATTTTGGTGGTTTTCAGTGAGTTGGAGCCTGTCACAGCTGCCTGGGCAAAAAGTCTGTACTGGTTGCCAGTCAACCGCAGATCACATACTGGTGATTAACAACGATCCACACACATTCACACTTCTGGGAAATTTTGTGTCTTCACTTCATGTTTATAATGTTGGTGGAAGCTGGAGTACCCAGAAGCAACTCACGCAAACTCGAGACGGGAAAACTCGAGCTCAAGTCCCCGTGCTGCCATTTTTTTCAGGCCACTTTGTTGAAATGTTGTGGAAGTATTTGTGTTAAAATATGCAGAATGAATAGTACACCTGATATAAATTGAAATTGACTGCAGCTCACTGGTGGTATTTATCTATATTCATCTTAGTTTTCAATACATCATAGTACGATGTACTCTCACCAGGCATATCACCACCCTCACAAGGCCTATTGGCCTCATGGTTCCCACAATTCGCACTGTATATTTTCGATCTTTTAAATTTTCTGGCCCATATGACTGGAGTATTCAGTGACAAATAATTAAACTTGCCTCATTCATTAGCCTCTTATGACCCTTTTATTAACCATGTGCGATGATGTAATGCATTACGTACATCTGTTATTATATCGAATCGTGCATTTATTTGGAATTGCTTTGCATTTTTTGTTTGAGTCTGCTTTCTGCAGCCAGTTTGGTTTCACAAACAAGAAGCAGTTCTTAATTGACACAATTGGATAAATAATAGCTAAATACATGAAATTTATTGATTATATCGTTTGACATGGTTGGACAACAATTTGGAATATCAAATTCACATTCTTGTTTAGTGTAATTGTTCAGAATAATTGGGGAAAATAGGACATGCGGACATTCTGCCAAAAGCTATTTAAATCTAGGCTCTTTTTTATCTCACTCCATTTAAAAAAAAAATCACAAGTGTATATTCTGATTATATTTGAAGGCTGCCTCTGGAAATTATTAGAGTGCTTCCGCTTTTCAGGGTGCATGTATGCGGTTTGGGATCAACTTGCCAGTTCGTATACTGACAGATTAGGTGTCCCCCCCCGCCATATTTTATTTCCAAGGTCTGAACTCTATATTCTTGTCTGTCTACGTCTGCCAGGGTTTCTCGTATGAAATGAAAATTATACTCCCAGTGGGTAGATTGTTCGTATTTGCACAGCTGGGTCGGCTGCATGGAAAGGCTTAGAAGTATTTGGACAAGTAAACAATGTTAATTTGAAACCTATTAACATTCTCCTTCGGTTCAGGTTGAGGAAGACATTTTCAACGCTTAACAAGCCCAGCGAGGTGCGTTTGTTTTCCGTTGAAGTGAGTCGACTCACAGGTCCATCCACGAAATAGCGATCGCCACAGCAGCAGGAGCAGCATCAGCACCCCGCAGCATGTTCTTCAGGAGGAAACGTGGGCGGAAAACACCACTTTGTGCTCCCCCTGTTCAAATATTTGCTCACATGTCAACTACGAGTGGATGAGGATCCATGTTTTTTTCTTTTTTTTTTTTGGCTGTGTTTTATTGTTTTGGCAGGTGCCATTATTTTTGTCTTTAATCGAATCTGTCTGGAGCTTAATGGGCTGGTCCTGATGGATTTGCCGGGTTTCCTCTCACCCGCACCAAAGAAGACGTGAACCCCAGTTGGGCAGTTCCTTCTTGTAAAGACAGCCTGAAGCTATTTGTGCTCATCTGATAAGTCAAATATAGAATTCACACCATAATTGCACTGTTTTGTTATTTATAATGACACAAAAATAGAAATAAAGCCTCTTCACACATCCTTTGAGAGATCAAAAGGTCGGTACCCATCAAGTCATTCTACCTTAATTGGCTGGACAAGAATACAGCAATAAATACTTTGCAAATTTCATTTGATTAATTTCCATGACCCATTTAAAGCCACATTCATTACTCATCTGAAGGTCCGTTCTGTCTTCTTGATCTTCTTGACTGTCCTCTGCACAGGATCAACTGATGGTTTTCTATTTAATTGTGCAGTATTTGTTGTTGTTTTTCAGGGATGTTTTCATTAAGATTTCCTGTGCTTACAGAAATCGATGTATTTGCTTTTGTTTACATCTGCACTTCTGTTCGACGACGACTCTGTTGCGGGCTGGAGGCAATTATCAATAACTAATGAGAAATAATATAAAATAGAGTGTAAGTTCTATGTAAATCTCTCTGGTTGGAATTTCTTTCTCTGTATGTCACAAATAAATGACACCAATGTGGACACATTGTGTTTGTGTTTGTGTTTGTGTTTGTATTTGGAGAGGTTAGGCTCAAGTCACTGCACCCTTGGGGAAAACCTCAAACAATGTGAAGCATATTTGCTGTTTCTCAGCTAACAGCGGACAAGTCCATCACTGGGATTTTTATGATCACTAACATCAACCACTGGATCAACATCATTTTGGAACAAGTAATGATCTTATATTCATTTCATTCTCCATTCCATCATTTTGCTTTGTGCCAGAAACAATAATAGTGTGAAATCATAGGCACATGATACTACTAATACCAGAAGCTAAGCCTCTTTGACCTCATTAAATGAGCTCATCGGGGGTATAATGAATAATAATAATAATAATAATACATTTGTAATGTCAAATATCATAATTTTTAATGGGGTTTTTATATAATTTTTGGTCATAATTGATATCTTTTTTTTTTACATATATAGGAGCAGATTAGCGTTAAAAAGCTTTGTTCGTTTCACTACACTGGCAAGAGCAGACTGGAAAGAGGAAAAACTATTCATCCATCAATTTTCTTAGCCGCTTATCCTCACAAGGGTCACGGGAGTGCTGGAGCCTATCCCAGCTGTCAACGGGCAGGAGGCGAGGTACACCCTGAACTGGTTGCCAGCCAATCGCAGGGCACATGGAGACAAACAGCCACACTTTGTCAAGAGGGCGGACCCAAATGCACAACACGAGGCAAGCGGTAAGGAGAAAGTCTTTATTCGTTCCAGAGTCGGTAACCAGGGAGTCAGTCAGCACAAACAGCAGGAACAGGAGCGACAGGCTTACAGGGTAGGTCGGGAGACAGGCGTTGGTCGGTACACGGAAGGTTGGCGTCAGGAATGCAGAAGTGCGGGTACGATCTGGCGAAGGCCAGTCGTCCACTGGGTCCTATAAGTACCAGGGTTAATCAGCGGAGATGAGGCGCAGGTGTGCGCCTCCTAGTCATCGTCGGTCTGGTGGGACACGCCCAGCCAGGGCTGGAACGGCAGGGCCATGACAGTACCCCTCCCTTAACGGCCGGCTCCAGACGGCCCAGGAGCTTCAGAATGGGGCGCGTGGAAGTCACTGATGAGGGTGGGGTCAACAATGAAGCGGGAGGTGATCCAGGAACGCTCCTCCGTGGCATACCCCTCCCAATCCACCAGGTAGTGGACCCCCCTGCCTCTGCGACGAGAAGACAGCAGACGGCGCACCAAGTACACAGGCCCACCGTCTACCATGCGGGGGGGCGGAGGAGGCTTGACCGGAGGAACCAGTGGTGACAGACGGGTTGGACAGAGCCTGCTCACATGGAAGGTGGGGTGGACCCTCATCGACCTGGGGAGCTTTAATGACACGGCGACCGGGTTGATGACCTTGCTGATGGGGAATGGACCAATGAACCTGGGAGCTAGCTTGTGCGATTCTGTCCGCAGCGCAAGATCCTTTGTGGACAACCACACACGTTGTCCCACCTTGAACGCCGGTGCCCTTCTCCTCTTGAGGTCCGCTGCGGACTTGTAGGAGCTGCCCATGCGCGGCAGTGTCTTGCGGTCTGCCCCCCAGGTCCGCTTTGCAGCGTCTCACCACCGCCAGAACGGACGGCACCGCGGAGTCAGTGGCCATCAATGGAAATAGAGTGGGAGGATAACCGTGCACTACATGGAAAGGAGCCATACCTGTGGAGGCGGAGGGCAGGGAGTTGTGAGCATACTCCACCCATCTGAGGTGCTGGCTCCATCTGCTGTGGTCACGAGACACCAAGCAGCGTAGGCCGGTTTCAAGGTCTTGGTTAATCCTCTCCGTCTGGCCGTTGGACTCCGGGTGATGGCCTGACGTCAGGCTCACCGTAGCCCCAATGAGGGTGCAGAACTCCTTCCAAAAACGGGAAACGAACTGTGGACCCCTGTCTGAGACGATGTCTACCGGCAGCCTGGGGTAGCGGACGACCTCGTCCAGCAGCAGCTGGGCCATTTGCTTGGTGGACGGGATCTTTGGGGCCGGCACAAAATGGACCATCTTGGAGAAACCGTCGACGATGGAAAGTACCACTGTGTTCCCCTGGGAAAGACGTAGCCCAGTGACAAAATCCATGGAGATATGTGACCAGGGAATCGGCAGTGGCCGCAACACCATTGGTCGCAGGCGGGAAGTCTTGTTGGCTATGCTTACCGAGCAGGCGTTGACGTAATCCCTCACGTTCCTACCCAGGTTTGGCCACCAGAACCGCTGCTCGACAACAGAGCATGTCTTGGTCATGGTCGGGTGGCAGACAGTCTTGTTGGTGTGCCCCCAGTCGATGATGTCCCCCCCCCCACCCCCCTGAGCCCGGGACGCTTTTGGTCTGACCAGGCAATGGGCAATTAAGTGTCCCAAGCGGCCACAGTAAAAGCAGCGTCCCTCCCGTCGCCGGCGCTCCTCTGCTGGATCGTCGAGAACCTCCACCTGCATAGGCTCCATCGCGGGAGTGAGCGTAGGTGGCAGGGAAGAGGGTGGAACGGACGCTCCCGCCTCTCCTCCAACCAGCGCGTGCATTTATCCCTGGATGGCAAGTCTTTGATCGACTTTGAGCGCCAACGCAATGAGTGCATCCAAAGAGGTAGGAAGGTTCCACTGCGATAAGGAGACCGCTAACCTGCGGGAAGGACCCCTGGAAGAAGGTGTCGAGGAGGGCGTCAGGAATGCGGAAGTGCGGGAACGAGGCATGCGAGGTGACGATCTGGGGAAGACCAGTCGTCCACTGGGTCCTATAAGTATCAGGGTTAATCAGCAGAGATGAGGCGCAGGGGTTTTTTTTGATTGAATGAATTAATTAGCTTTTAAGATACAATCCAGAGCAGTTGACCTCTGTAATTACAGTAATTCTTTACAAGTCAAATGATAACATGTTTTCTGGAGGAAACCCAGAGGCGCTGCTTTAATGAGAAACTGTCACGGCACCAACGAAACTACTGGAAGCTACAATCTATTTACAATTCATCTGATATTCTCGTTACCCAAACTCAATTATTTTTGCCTTGTGTTTTTTTTTTTTTTTTTGTCATCTCACAATTATTACAGCTGCACTACCATTGTAAATTAAGGAGTCACGTTGCTTTATTGTGTATTTTCTCAGTGTGTGCAAGATGGCTTCCACTGTGTAAAGGCGTATCCAAGCCTTTCTATACTAGCACACAATCACTGTATGACTTATTATTACTCCTCTGAGTTTTTTTATTTAGATAAATGACCCTGACTAAAAGGGCCCCCCAGGGATGCTCTACCTCCGAGTCCCCATTATTCTTGATACGTGCAATTGAGAGCTTTGGCGTTCTATAACATGCAAAGCACTCAACTTTATGAAATCTTATCGACCTTAACATTAACCTTCAACCAAACGTTTTAAAGT
Organism: Syngnathoides biaculeatus; assembly: GCF_019802595.1. Taxonomy (NCBI): domain Eukaryota; kingdom Metazoa; phylum Chordata; class Actinopteri; order Syngnathiformes; family Syngnathidae; genus Syngnathoides; species Syngnathoides biaculeatus. Next base: position 13,115,569 of record NC_084651.1, read on the forward strand.
TGTTTCTTGAATCACTTTACGAAACATTCAGGTGTGCTTTAATCATAGTTTGCTTTCATTAAGTCCTGTTACCATAGAGACGGACCTATGAGAGGATGGCTTTTGACAGGAGCACAAGCAGCGAAAAAAAATTATCCTCGCACTCCTACACTTAAGCGACATCAGTAGAAGGGGTCAAAGTGCACCCGTGACCCTGCTGATGAAGCACTTCTACGTGGTCAAGCGGGGTCACCAGATCACAGGGGAAGCGTCTGAGGTCAGGCTGACGTGAAAGTACACCAACATACGGGCAACACATCCATCCAAAGTGGTTTTGTCCCAATTAATTCTCACTCTGGACCTCCACGTGCGTAGTTTAACGGGTTCCCCACCAGACATTTTTGGAGACAATTCTATGTTTCGCTTGGTCGAATGAGCATTACAAAAGGAAATGTGTGCCTTCAGGAGACATCGTAGGTTTGCCTCATTTGTTATTTTGATCATGAAGCACGATGTCGTTTGACTCCTCCATCTGTTGTCACTCACAGCGTGTTCGCACATTCCAATATAGAAAGTGCGATTTGGAAAAATTCTTCCTGTGTGTCCTCCCAAGAGTCCAAAGTGATTTGTGTGTGTGTGACAGGTGCTCACGCAAATACAAGCACTCCCAAGGCATAGCCGAGCTCTTATCGCCATGAAATCAAGGTCATCGCTTTTACCAATGAGGAACTTTGCTTCATTCTCATCAGCTCAACACGTTCGTATGAGCCAGAACAAACCGTTTCGGCATTTCCGTCCTCAAACCAGCCCCTTCCCATCACGTTGACGAGAAAGGCTGCTGTTTTGAATCACGTTACATTCAGAAATGAGCACATTACTAAAAATTTCTCTCACATACTGTACCAAGAAACTGCATCTTTTATTAGATTTAGAAAAAAAAACAACAATTGTTATTAAACAATTATTACTTTGAGCATGACTAAGAAAAAAGTCTCTCTTGCAAAGAAACATTTGAATGCAAAACAAATGGTGGTGTAGCTCAAATGAAACCGATCAATGACAATGACGTACAGGAAAGTGGGGTCAAATAAGTGCTATTAACAATGGTATTGTTAAAAATTTGTGCAATTCCCAATTAGCCAAAAATTAACCAAATTAATGCTAAAACCTGAAATAATGTACAGGAATACGTTTAAGAAAAAAGAACAAAGAAGTGTTTGTGGAAAAACACACTTATATTATTATTTCGTGCCATCTCAAAATTAAAAAAATAACAAGTACCGTAATTTCCGGCTTTTTTCACACGCTTGTGGCTAATTTGTGCATTTTCTTCTAACGGCCACAAGGGGACACTCGAGCGGAAAAGGTAAGAGTGAAACCGGTGGAATATATGTGTCTAGGAGGTGACTTTTACCTTTATGTTTTTTTTTTTTTTTTAACCGGCCCTGTTAGCACTAGCGTTAGCACCACCACGCTCGTGTGTTGAAGCTCTGTTACTGCCGTGTCTCAGTGATTTAGGTCTGTTTATTTTTTTAACTGACCCTGTTAATGCTGTGCTACCATGTTGCTACTGTGCATCTGCCACAGCGGTTTTTGTTTTTCCGGGATGTTTTATTTTTTTTACCAGGCCTGTTTTACCAGGCCTCCAACGTGCTACCGTGCTGTTGCTATGTTACACTAAGCTAAGGTATTAAACCTTAGAAAACTCTTTCTGTGTGCCGTCTTTCTTTGTAAATATCTTGTGTTTCAATGTGCGTTTCAACGAGGGCACTTGCGGCATATGTATGTACCAAATGATATTTCCTTTACAAAGCCTTATAATCAGGTAGTCAATTCAGTAGGCCCATAGTTGATCAAGAAAATTTAGTCCAAAGCCCATTCATAACTTGTCGCAATCCAATACAAAGTGTATTGTACTCCATTTTGGGGTTTGAACAACTTTGGATTTTTTTTTTTGTGATCGGCACCTAGGTGGTCACAGTCGAATCATAAATACAAATTGACCATGTGTTATGTTTCAGGTAAAAATATTTCTTATAGTAGTTGGGGGTTGGGACAGCCGACCTCACTTTCACAGGCAACATTCTTAACTGCTCGGTCATTGCTGCCCCATTCTATAAGTATGTCAGCTGTCTTTTAGAAGTGCCTGGAATTCTATGTGTAGTACCAGGTACTTTTGGGTTTGGTATTTTATCACCCGAGACAATGATTGATGGGTTATATGTCGCTTCATGATGCCTGACTCCATTCTTGCCGCCTCCCAAATTGAGCACAATCACTCCATTTACGCCTGCTCCCAACTCGACTCCCCACATTTTACAGATGTGCTTAGAAACATGACTGCTTCGTCTTTTTAGTGCACAATGAGTGCAAGTACGCTGTCCACTATCAGCTGACAAGAGCTCCTCGTCGCTTGTCCTTGATCGTGGTCTTTTGCATTTGGCACGATGGGTACAGCTAGGCTGCAGCATGGAAACGCTTAGAGAGGCTGAAGGGCGGCCCTCACCCCGGGCGCTGCACGCCACATCGAAAACACAAGCATGTGTCGAGGATTTGGGTGGCTGTGACTTCACTGGAAGCAGGTGTGACCAATAATTGTGCTCACAAGCAGGTTTAAAATGAAACATGATGACACTCCTTTAAGCGGAACGCTCATCATAATCGTCTGATTGATAAACTGTCTTGGAGAAAAGGGGAAAACAATGTTTGCGCAGGATGCGGACTGGAGGAAGCCAGAATTCTTTTGGGGGATGTATTTTCCCCCAAATTGGACTATGGCCAATTGATCGAGTCTTAAACCATTGTTGGCTGCTGATTTTTGCTTTGCAATGGAATTCAGAAGGTCTCAGTTGGTAAATTAGAGTATTTGGGGTTTCTTTTTCCGATGGAAAAGTGAGGCATTTATTTGTCTGAAGTGCGTGACACACTTGTGACTGTGACACATTGTCGATTAGCGGGTTAGCCAAGATTTGAAGAAATAATGTAATTATAGCAGGCTTTAGGTGGCACGGTGGATCAGCTGGAAAGCGTTGGCCCCACAGTTCTGAGGTCCCGTGTTCAATCCTGGATCCGCCTATGTGGAGTTTGCATGTTCTCCCGGGCCTGCGTGACTTTTCTCCAGGCACTTCAGTTTCCTCCCACGTCCCAAAAACATGTAACATGAATTGGACACTCTAAATTGCCCCTAGATGTGATTGTGAGTGCGGCTTTTGTCTCGATGTGCCCTGCGATTGGCTGGCTACCAGTTCAGGGTGTACCCCGCCTCCTGCCCGATGATATCTGTGATAGACTCCAGCACGCCCCGTGACCCTTGTGAGGATTAGCAGCTAAGAAAATGGATGGATGCATGGCAGACTTTAAGCATAATTGGTTTCCATGTCAGTTTTATTGAGGCTTCTCATCATTCCTGTCTTCAACAATTTAGAATTTTTACATTTTACTTGGCGACCACTCCAGGATGTGTCTGTATCTTTGGGTTACTTAAGTATAATTATTGTCTTGTGCCCACAAACAAAGGATAAATGGCCACAACATTAGGTACACTTGAGCCATCTGGTTCCTAATCAAGAGCTCCACCAGAAATTCTTCCACAAGTTGAGAAATGTTTTTCATATTTGGTAGCAGAATATAACTAATCTGTTTTCACTGTATGACACAATTCACTTCTTCACCCCTGTATATACTGCAAATATAATTTTGCACATGGACACAAGCTGGATGAGAGGTTAAATGTGCATTGAAGATGTGTGCTTTATTCAATTTAAAGAGTCTGTCGGTAAAAAATAGTGTTGAGTGAATAATGTGTAAATCATACAAAGAGTGCAGACGCACAAACAAGCAAGCAGCTATGCCAGCCACTTGAACTGTTTAACCTGATGTTATATCCACCCCAAATGTCGCTTTATTTGGCAACCGTATATGTCAACAATGACTTTGTTTTACTGCTCCCCAAAGGGAGCGTACAGTAAAGAGATTTTCCTCTTAATCCCTAACAGATCCTCAATGTCATTCGGAGTGATGAGAGGTTTTGGCGAGCCAACATCCATCAGCCTCCATACACACACTACGGCGTGATATACAACAGCATTTCCTCATCCTCTAAGAACCCCTGCCACGTTCATAGCGATCTCATGCGATCGCCGCTTCCCCGGGAGGACCGTTTTAGATGAACAGCAAAGCCAGGCCAGGTTACTTGAACGCTTTTCTTTTCCAGAAGAAATAAGGAGCGCACTTGGGTGACTGAAGTTGGAACGGGATTTAAAGACATATAATTGATGCGCATATTTAGTGAAATTCTTCACAATCTCTGAAATTATTTTTAGATGCACTTCCTTCCCTCAGATTGAAATTTCTGAAGAAATGTAGCAACATGGGCCAAGCGGGCCACATGGGAAACTGCACAGAATCTTGAGGGAACTATCAGAATTGGGGTTGTGCTTCGGTTACCAAGTGAATACTTGATAGACTTTGCACTTAGACCGCATGAGAACGGCTCGGAGGGCAGACTGAATATTTCATGCTGAACAAAAATGTGAATCTCGCGGTGCCGAGGTCAAACTCACTTTTGTTTACTTTTTTTTTGTCGTCGTTGTGCAAAGCTTGACAACAGGGAGTGTGCGCATGTTTGATGGGAGCACTTTGTTGACATTTTCGATGCAAGAGAGCGAAGAGTAAGAAAAAATGTGGCTGTATTCCTGTACATGACAAAAAAAAAGAAGCTAGTTTAAAATGAAAAAGCCACAAATATGTAGTGTAAAAGTATTAATTTAAGTTATGACTTGGATTATGTTAAGTTATGACTAGGAGATACTGTATGTACTGCTACAAAAAGGTAGAAATAACTACTTTCAATTGTCAGGATTCTAACTAAAACTTAAACTGAAAAATAAATAAAGTACGGATAACTGAAGTATTTGTACTTGATTGCTTTCCACCACTGGCCTTGATTGAACATAAAACACATGAGAAAGAAACTCCATTCCACTTTACTGTTAAACAGCAGCGTATGAGAACCTGCTTTGATGGGTGTCAAGTTGTCAACTCAGCATTTCTCTTTTCTTAATGCATTTGCGTCCTTGACGAACGAACATTACTTTCCTCTGAGACAACATCAAGTGCTCGCCCATCAGTATCAAACACACGTAAACATATGGTAGAAGATATTGACGTCTACGTGTTAACATACAGTTCAGTTTGCTTTTGTTTGTCTTTGTTATGAAGTTGCAGATCATGAAAGGTCCATCATTGGAATTCCCCAAAAACAAAAAACTAACAGATGCTGGTTTCATGTTGAGTCCAATTAAAAAAAAGACTACATTACTACAGTAAAACCTTGATAATGCACCTCACCATACTTTAACACTAGGAGGTACATATCTATATGTTAGTTTTGCCCTGTTTTCCCATGTTTCTTCTTGATCTGCTCGGGTGAGGCTCCTGACCTTCTTGTGTTGATACAAACAGGAGTGAGAAATTAGACACTCTGGCTCAATAAATCCACTGGATTATGACCATGACAATGTAACTTTGCATTCCAATTACCTTTTCTGACCACTAGGTGATCCCAATTGCAAATCAAGTCAAAAGTGGCTAATGTCGGGAATATTCATGATCTTCATAGTCTATCAAACACTGGACATGTTTTTTTTTTTCCAAGACACAGACACACAAGCAGAGTGTAATTCCAAGTTGAGATGTTTTTCACTGGTTCAGACAGGCACCAGATATCCACACTGGACTCAGTTGGCCGCGGAAGATGGGAAGGAGGGAGGCACGGACCTTCCCCACAGGGGTGGGGAGGAGGATGAGAGGGTGAAAGGCATTGGTGATTACAGTGAGAAAGGATGTGTTCGGGTTCACAAGTCATGTTGAGGCGTCATTTCTACGCATGCCAAGTAGACCTTAGAGCAGCATTGATTTTAAGAATTGGGAGATGGTTATAAGTCACAATTACCACCCTCTGGCTTGTAGTTAACAGGTACATAACTCACTTGATGTCACACGAGACCTCTTTACGATGCACATTGACCTAATATTGTAAACTATGTTTTTAGAGCGCTGTTTTTCTGTCATCGTTGGGATCCACCATGTAAAATAGACGCACAGTTTGTTGATGAATGCAGCACAGTTAAGTTCGCAAGCAAGTTTGCGGTTCAAGTGGAATATGGCACTTGGGCCGACGATAAAATGAAAAATGAAATGAAAAACAACCATCGTTATTGCCCCATGTAAAAAGCAAAATTCTGCACACTGTATAATTGACACTCGCCATAAATTGGGTTTGTAACTAAGTATAGCGGCCGTAAGGTAGAGGCAACAGGCCATGCATCTAGCATGAGTGCAATAATGAACACCCGCTACATAAACAACTGTTGAATTATTTAAAATAAATATACCAATTTCAAATGAGTCTCATCAACAGTATTGGGTTTCATATGTACATTACACAAGCAGTACGTCATTAATGTCCCCTTTTGAGATAAACTCACAATAAATCTTGAGAGTACAGGCAAATTGTAAAGGCCAAAAGGCCAAACACCGAATTTGAGCTTTACTTTGACTGTGCACAAGATGCAAGGACCTCCATCTAAACAGGGCTTCGCAAATGCAGAGGAAAATAACACCATCAGTGAATTAAAGCTACCGTCAACACCAAGATGCCACAAAATGGCGCCAAAATAAAATTTGATATGTTTTACCTGAGTTCAAAAAAAAGAAAACTGCAAATAGATAAGTATTTCTTGGATTAACAGAGGATATTGCCTCCCACACCCCCCCCAAAAAAAATCTACATCGATGTAAATTCATGAATTGTGAATCCCAAATATGTGAGTCAAGATATTGTAAATGCAAATATTGCCAATATTTGCATTTACAATCATAGTAATATAATAATTATTATCATTATAATAATATAATTCTTCTTTTCCTTTCGGCTTGTTCCGTTAGGGGTCGCCACAGCGTGTCATCTTTTGCCATCTTAGCCTATCTCCTGCATCTTCCTCTCTAACCCCAACTGCCCTCATGTCTTCCTTCACCACATCCATAAACCTTCTCTTTGGTCTTCCTCTCGCTCTTTTGCCTGGCAGCTCCATCCTCAGCACCCGCCTGCCAATATACTCACTCTCTCGCCTCTGAACATGTCCAAACCATCGAAGTCTGCTCTCTCGAATCTTGTCTCCAAAACATCCAACTTTGGCTGTCCCTCTAATGAGCTCCTATCCAAACTGTTCACTCCGAGCGAGAACCTCAACATCTTCATTTCTGCCACCTCCAGTTCTGCTTCCTGTTGTTTCTTCAGTGCCACCGTCTCTAATCCGTACATCATGGCCGCCCTCACCACTGTTTTGTAAACTTTGCCCTTCATCCTAGCAGAGACTCTTCTGTCACATAACACACCAGACAGCTTTCGCCAGCTGTTCCAACCTGCTTGGACCCGTTTCTTCACTTCCTTACCACACTCACCATTGCTCTGGATTGTTGACCCTAAATATTTGAAGTCGTCCACCCTCGCTATCTCTTCTCCCTGTAGCCTCACTCTTCCCCCTCCACTTTTCTCATTCACGCACATATATTCGGTTTTACTTCGGCTAATCTTCATTCCTCTCCTTTCCAGTGCATGTCTCCATCTTTCTAATTGTTCCTCTGCATGCTCCCTGCTTTCACTGCATATCACAATATCATCTGCGAACAGCATGGTCCAAGGGGATTCCAGTCTAACCTCATCTGTCAGCCTATCCTTTACCACTGCAAACAGGAAGGGGCTCAGAGCTGATCCCTGATGCAGTCCCACCTCCACCTTAAATTCCTCTGTCACACCTAAGGCACACCTCACCATTGTTCTGCTGCCATCATACATGTCCTGTACTATTTTAACATACTTCTCTGCCACACCAGAATTACGCATGCAGTACCACAGTTCCTCTCTTGGTACTCTGTCATAGGCCTTCTCTAGATCCACAAAGACACAATGTAGCTCCTTCTGACCTTCTCTGTACTTTTCCACTAGCATCCTCAAGGCAAATAATGCATCTGTGGTACTCTTTCTAGGCATGAAACCATACTGTTGCTCGCAGATACTGACTTCTGTCCTGAGTCTAGCTTCCACTACTCTTTCCCATAACTTCATTGTGAGACTCATCAACTTTATTCCTCTATAGTTCCCACAGCTCTGAACATCCCCTTTGTTCTTAAAAATGGGAACTAGAACACTTGTCCTCCATTCTTCAGACATCTTTTCGCCCGCTAGTATTCTGTTGAATAAGTTGGTCAAAAACTCCACAGCCATCTCTCCAAATTGCTTCCATACCTCCACCGGTATGTCATCAGGACCACCTGCCTTTCCATTTTTCATCCTTTGTAGTGCCTTTCTGACTTCCCCCTTGGTAATCCTTGCCACTTCCTGGTCCTTCACACTTGCCTCTTCAACTCTTCCTTCTCTCTCATTTTGTTCATTCATCAACTTCTCAAAGTATTCTTTCCATCTATTTAGCACACTACTGGCACCAGTCAACACATTTCCATCTCTATCCTTAATCACCCTTAACTGCTGCACACCCTTCCCATCTCTATCCCTCTGTCTGGCCAACCTGTAGAGATTCTTTTCTCCTTCTTTCGTGTCCAACCTGGTGTACATGTCTTCATATGCCTCTTGTTTAGCCTTTGCCACCTCTACCTTTGCCCTACGTCGCATCTCGATGTACTCCTTTCGCCTCTCCTCAGTCCTCTCAGTATCCCACTTCTTCTTCGCTAATCTCTTTCCTTGTATGACTCCTTGTATTTTGGGGTTCCACCACCAAGTCTCCTTCTCCCCTTTCCTACCAAAAGACACACCAAGTACTCTCCTGCCTGTCTCTCTGATTACCTTGGCTGTCGTTGTCCAGTCTTCCGGGAGCTTCTGCTTTCCATCGACAGCCTGTCTTACCTCTTTCTGAAAGGCCGCACATCATTCTTCCTTTCTCAGCTTCCACCACATGGTTCTCTGCTCTACCTTTGTCTTCTTAATCTTCCTACCCACCACCAGAGTCATCCTACACACTACCATCCTATGCTGTCGAGCTACACTCTCCCCTACAACTACTTTACAGTCAGTAACCTCCGTCAGATTACATCGTCTGCACAAAATATAATCCACCTGCGTGCTTCTACCTCCGCTCTTGTAGGTCACTATATGTTCCTCCCTCTTCTGGAAATAAGTGTTCACTACAGCCATCTCCATCCTTTTTGCAAAGTCCACCACCATCTGTCCCCCAAAGTTCCTTTCCTGGATGCCGTACTTACCCATCACTTCTTCATCGCCCCTGTTTCCTTTACCAATATGTCCATTACAATCTGCACCAATCACAACTCTCGCTGTCTGGGATGCTCAGAACTACTTCATCTAGTTCCTTCCAGAATTTCTCTTTCAACTCAAGGTCACATCCTACCTGTGGGGCATAGCCGCTAACCACATTATACATAACACCCTCAATTTCAAATTTTAGTCTCATCACTCGATCTGATACTCTTTTCACCTCCAAGACATTCTTAGCCAGCTCTTCCTTTAAAATAACCCCTACTCCATTTCTCTTCCCATCTCCTCCGTGGTAGAATAATTTAAACCCTGCTCCCAAACTTCTAGCCTTACTACCTTTCCACCTGCTCTCTTGGATGCACAGAATATCAACCTTTCTCCTAATCATCATGTCAACCAACTCCTGTGGTTTTCCTGTCATAGTCCCAACATTCAAAGTCCCTACACTCAGTTGTAGGCTCTGTGCATTCCTCTTTTTCTTCTGACGATGGATCCGGTTTCCTCCTCTTCTTTGTCTTCGACCCACAGTAGCTGAATTTCCACCGACGCCCTGCAGGTTAGCAGTGCCGGGGGCGGGCGTTGTTAACCCGGGCCACGACCGATCCGGTATGGGATTCTTTAGATGAACGCTCATATTTGTTTGGCACAGTTTCTACGCCGGATGCCCTTCCTGACGCAACCCTCTGCATTTATCCGGGCTTGGGACCGGCCTACAGATTGCACTGGTTTGTGCCCCCATAGGGCTGCATTATTATAATAATATAATAACAATAATAATATATAAATAATAATAATCATAATTCTATGAAGAATATGAATTCTATGAATGATTCTATGAAGAATAATATGATAATAATAGTGTCCTATCACTGCAATATTTTTTGCAAATTACAAATATTGTATATTACTGACGGTTTTTAGTTTTTTACCCAATTGCAATTCAATTGTCTACAGAAGCGTATACCCCCCCCCCAAAAAAAAAAAGGAAAGGGTTTTTTTAGCGGTGTGTGACAGCAATATGCTTCCATAATACCGTATTTTCCGCACTATAAGGCACACCTTCAATGAAAGGCCTATTTTAATACTTTTTTCATATATAAGGCACCCCGGATTATAAGGCGCACCGCATTATAGGGCACATAGAATAGACACTACAGTAGAGGCTGGGGTTACGTTATGCATCCATTAGATGGAGTTGCACTAAGGGCTCAATATAGATCCACATATAAGGCACACCGGATTATAAGGCGCACCCTCGACTTTTGAGAAAATTAAAGGCTTTTAAGGATGCCTTATAGTACGCAAAATATGGTACTTCTACCACCACATTGAAAATTTTCTGTAGATAATGACGGCAGTTTGGACCCTGGAATCCCCTTACGACCACTCATAGAAGCAGTAAAACAAACAGCATCGCAAAATGAATTGTGCTCATCTTTAAAACACAACTTGTGTTTGTCTTGATACTGAAAATCAAACACTGGCAATGTGCTGGAGGACATATCAGGCCATTACCAGGGTGATTGGGACTCATTGTCTGAGAATGTGTGTGCAAGTGGAACCAACTCAACTTTTAGTAACTGTCGGAGCCAAACTGGAGGTGGCGCTACAGGACATCAAAGGAGTTTGAAATTGTGATGTGCATGAACGTTAGACTGAACCATTCCAATACGCTGATACACGTGTTGATACTCAATACCACAAATAACCTGGGTATTAAGCCAGAAACAAGTGAAATGGGTACCTAAACACAGAAATGTCTTTGTTAGAGACTCTAAGAAGATTTACATAGATTACCTTGGGTCCTACTAGGAGATGGTGTGTGGGGGGGGGGGGTGCGTGGGTGTGTGTGCGTGCTTGTGTGTGAAAGACTCTTACGGCTCATTCCAAAACGCCTCCGCTGTGTCTGAACAAACGTACAGCAGTCTGCAGCCAAGCCGGTGTCAGCTCATAATGCAGAGTGCTGTTTACTTCTGTGCGAGTGGGGCGGGGGGGTGCACTCAAAGTGAAACTTGGGTGGGAAAGGACAGACCACGTGCATTACTGCAGACTTGGGAGAAAAATAAATCTCCTTTTGGAAAAGGAGGACAAGTCAAAAAGGGTCCCTGGTTTCTGCAGTTTACAGGTCATTCATGCCACATGACTGATCATTTTAAACCCTGTATGTGTATCTATTACAGAGACTCAAATCATCTTTCCCCATTGAAATGAATAGACATGGCACCAATCTGTTCCAGTCTCCTAAAAAGAAAAAAATATATAGTAAGAAAAATAGCATTTGCAAGAACTGTGATATGTTTCTCTATAAAATAAACATTTTGGGGATAAATAAATGTAAATAAAGGAATAAAATGTTTTTGTCAGATATTTTACCCCAGTTTGATGAACATTCCACTGCTCCTTCCATTGTGCATACCTTGGCCACTTGCAGGCTGTATAATACAGACAAAGTGACTCAAAAGAGAGTGCCAGAGCCAATCCCAGCTGTCATCGAGCAGGAGAAACGGTAGACTCTGAACCGGTTGCCAGCCAGTCACAGGGCACATTAAAGACAGTTGCACTCACAATCACACCTACAGGAAATTTAGAGTCTCTATTTAATGTATGTTTTGGGGATGTGGGAGGAAACCAGAGAGCCTGGAGAAAACCCACACAGGCACGGGGGAGAACATGCAAATTCCACACAGGCGGGGCTGGGATTTGAACCCTGGTCCTCAGAACTATGAGGCCAACACTCTACAGTTGTGGCACCACAAACTCAACATTTAGTGTCAAATATTCAACTCTTTAGTTGCAAAGGTAGAGGTGGCAATGGCCAAATAAGAGGCTTATGATGACATGTATACCAGGTTGGACACTAAAGAATGAGAAAAAGAACTACAGTATAGATATTGGCCATACTGAGGGACACAGATGGGAAAGGTGTGCAGCAGGTTAGGGTGATCAAGGATAGTGATGGAAATGTGATAACTGGTGCCAAGCCAATAGTGTGCTGGATAGGTGGAAAGAATACTTACATTTTTGGTGTGAGAGGAGGATGCATAAGAAAAGGAACATGGAGTCAGAGGACACCCTGTGGTGACCCCTAACGGGACAAACCGAAAGGAAAAGAAGAAGAAGATTCAGTTACAAATCCAGCGACCGCCCAATCACGTTGAGCGCCCTTGGTCACATGTCCCAACAAGGCCATGTGTACATTGTGAACTCCATTATGCAGACAGAGAGAGAGAGAGAGAGAGAGAGAGAGAGAGAGAGAGAGAGAGAGAGAGAGAGAGAGAGAGGGGAGAGAGAGAGAGAGACTGATTAACAACTGGGTCATTAATGAGTCACAAACGTTACTAAGGTTGTCCCAAACCAAGCTAAGAGGCTTCAGGAATAACATCACCCTCTGTCGAGCTAAGCGTCAGCTATGTTTCCAGAATGTTACTTTAGGAATGTCCTAAAAAACAGCTATTTGAGCTAGCATAAAAGGGGAGTGGTTAATATCTTTTTTTTTCTGGGGAGGAAGAGTCCCTGTTGCCATGGACAACCCGGGGAGCGGTTGTTGGATTATAGTTGAGATGGCATGCAGGATTCTTGGCATTTCCACTGCCACAGGTAGGATACGCGGTGACTGGTTATTTCCGACGCAACAACACTGACAACAGAACCTTGTGATTTTTTCTGTAGCTCTTGTTCTGGATTTCTTGTGGCATGAGCGTAGCAACATGCTATTCAAAGAACTAATCTGATGCTGAATCTGTGCTGGACACTCTTCCACGGAGTCAAAAACAACACTGTTTCAAAAGTCATGTCCGGCAACATAAACTCACCTCTGTGAAAAACGACTTGTATTCAATACGCTCGACTAAGAAAATGACCCATAGTCTCCACTAAATATTTAGAATTAGTAAAATTTTTCTGCTCCACTCAAAGGTTTTAACAACGTGAGGTCTAATTCCTTCTAAAAGAGAATTACAGTATTTGTTCATCATTCTTGCTAATCGTGACCAACTGATCCTCTTGGAAACCACAATGAAGATGAACCATCTAACACACGTTCATTGGCAAAAACATTAGGAACACCTGAACACTATGTCCATCTTCCAAGCTGCTTATTCTCACAAGGGTCACGGAAGTGCCGTAGCCTGTCCGAAACGGCGAAAGGCGGACTATTATTACATTATACAGCTAATGTCTGTGAAATTGAATGAACATTTCGGTCAGCCCATTTTCTCCACGATAGTGTCATACCATAGAACAACAAAAATAAACACACTGGATTTTTGAATTAAGATACAAATGAGCATTAATGAAGTTTCCAGTGAGACTACTATTTGTAAGTGTTGGAGGGTAATTGTCTGAGTCAGACTTCTTGACCACTGGTTGCCTCACTTTGCTGAAATGCCGTAGAGTGGAGCAAAAGCATGTGCAGCTCTTCTGTACAAACACCAACTGTACCTGTACCATAAGGGTCGTCTGGTTAGTCGACTACTTCTCTGCGTAAATTTTCAAGCTTGAAGACGACTGATCGCTAATCATTATCTCCTCGTCTTCCAAATGGCCAGTTTACAGAGGACCTTCAACGTGCCCATCTCCTGTTGTTGGCAGAGCCAACCACTTCTGTGGAACAGCGAAATGTCCGGTCGACAACCATTTTTTTTTTCAAGCTTGGCTACAATGTCCCGTCCCCTACTGGGCAAACTAGTAGTTAGCCTCATTAGTCTGTCATTAATCAACTTCTACAGTACTGTACTGTAATTTTAAAAGTTGCCTCCAACTAATGTTTCTGAAATGAGTAATAACTAAGACGGCCTTATTTAAGCACATGTGGTTTTATACACTCATAAGCTTACTGTACATTTGCCTTTGTGTGTGCGCCTGTGCGTGCACATTTTATGTGTCAGTCTGCCTCAGTGTGTGTTTTCTATAGACATACAATTCCATAGGGCGCACTTTTGAGTTGATTTTCAACAGGTCCATACACAGTGTTTATCCCTCCCACTCCTTATTAATGAGCAGCAAGCTTTTAGCAGCATTCTCCCGATTTCCCTCTGGTGCTGATTGTATCGCTCTGCTAAGGCGCCCATAAAAAATGTTTCCATGTGTAGTCTGCAAACACACCTTAGCCATGCTTGCCTCACATAAAACATCCAAGGTAAAATAGTCTCTAAATTTTAGGGAACTATATTTCTTGCTCAAACTCTCAACTGTACCAAAATGTTTAATTCATTTTTCATTTGATGTAACCTAGCCATATTTTTACTTAAAGGGCTCATATTTATGTTTACAAGTGAATATCTCACATCAAGACCAGCTATAAGAAAACTACACAAAAGGTTATAGCAGCCTGAAACTAAATAGCATACGTAATGGATAATAATGCCTAATTTGCCTCGGTTCTTGACCACAATCCATTCCAGAAAACGGTTTGAGAAGTGATTTGTTCAAAAACCAAATTGATGATTCCCATTATAATGAAAGGAAAAATAAATAATGTGTTCAAAGCCAAAACATTGGGATTTTTTTAAAAGCATTTTTTAGCTTTTCCTGATAATAAACTGCATAGTAGAAATACATTTATAGTTTAAATACTTTATATAATATAATAATTTAAGAAATAGTGCCGTATCTGTAGCAACTCGGCCCCCAGCCTTGTAAACTTTTTTTATCAACAAAATTGCAGAATATCTTTAAACAAGCAGCCTTTTTTGGAGCCATGATTGGGGGTTAATACAATAGTCCTCGATAAGAAGAAAAAATACAGTCACTACCGGGACACGTCTGTGTACAGAGGTTGCGTTATACAGAATAACAAAAGTGCGCTGGTTGCGCCGCGTGTGTTATGTCATTCCCTTTTTTTTTTCGGGGGGCGTTCAAAGACAATAACAAAACGCGTCGTGGGTGAATCAGCTCCTTGCGCTGAGCGCATTATTTAATTTCCGGGTTTTTTCGGCAGTATGGAAATTCACAACAAACCGTGTCGTGGGTCAGTTGGTCTGGCCACACGCAACATGTTATTTCCGGGTTTTGTGAGGGCGTTTGAGTACCGATTTTCATTCGAAATCGGAAACAAAAACATCTCGAAATTTTCATTCGAAAACCAATTTGTTCGAAAACGGGGACGTTCGAGAACCGAGGATTTACTGTATTTCAATAATTATTGTAAGGTCATTAGCACTCAAATCATCGGATGTCGCTGTTGCATTTGCCAAAAGCAAGCGTTGCATTTAATGTCAACATTCTGAAGTACGAACTTGCACAATTTGGCTTTTTCGTTTTCAGTCAGAGTAAGCGATACAGAAAATGGATGGGCGGATGTTTGTTTGAGGATAAAGCCAGCTGGATTTGGCTTGGCTCCTTAATTTCTGTCAATTCAGTTCTCGCCCAAGCATCGCTCGTTTCTTGCTGGTCTTCCAAGGAATACTTTCATTCAGACTAAACAAATACTGTATGTGACAACAGTACCATTGATCATTCATGAAGTGAGGATGAGCGATAAGCGGAAAGCATATCAAGTTACGAACGGGCATTGTAATGAACTCGCGGCTCAAATCGTAATTACCAACACGAGTAAGCCATTAACACAATTCAGTGACCATGACATCACTTTCAACTCTTGGAACCGGCGCTCCAAATTGGTGCAGCTTAGTTGGGGTTTACTCAAGCGCATGAATCAATCTAATATTTTCCCTGAACAGATCTATAGATGTGAAATACAATCGAGAACAAAGTCCAGCGAGCCAACTTGACAATCATAGAGCTGAGGTGACTCAGCATCTCAGTGTACCATCTTCAGAGGGCTTCATCCAGTAATAAAAAAAAAAAAATTGTCACTTAGCCAAATCACCAAAGTGGTTTCTTGAATGTGATGATAAAGTTGTAACTATCAAACCTTCCTTCAGTCCATAGCAAGTCCAGAACAGGACCAAAATACCAGTTTGCAGTATAAAAAGGTGAAAACTACCTAAACTAAAAGGAAGTATGTCAGGGGAGTTGCAATGCATTTCCAATCAGATTTTCAGTAATTTCGAATAGAAAAACATGTGACAAATGTATCTCAAATCTGCTTTCATCTGGTTTGTTTTCTATTTGCAGGGAATGTATGAACTTCAAATAAACCACGCAAAGACCACCCTTGCAGACGAATTTATTGCTTGAGAAATAGTGAACAAAGTCTGACATCTAGTGGACCCAACTTGGTAATCTCCAAAAGTGAAATTAATTGCATTTTCTTTTCAGTGTTGTGTGCTGTAGGAGTGGAGACCCTACAACAGGGAGACTTCAACAGCCTCGGCATCTATCTGCTGTAAGAACTTGCTAGAACACACATTGTTGTCTTTAAGTGTGATCCTTTCAGAGCAAGTTGCATGTTGGCCGACTTAAGGCTTCTGGCTGTTTGTTCAGTTCGCATCCAAACTAACACGGAGCCAGAGGAAAGCTTCCCCAAGAGGAGTGCTGCACTCTCTGCTCTCCCAGAGAGAGACTCAAGTCACAACTGTTTAGAGCGTGTTTTCCAAGAAGAGGCCATTCATGTGAACAGTTTTGTCCCACGGGCATTTTTCTCTGGTTCATGAGATGTTTATCTGGCTATTTAAGGCAGTATTTACCGGTCCTTTATTCAGAAAATAAAATCTGAGTTCACACAAGCTGACATGTTTCATTGTGTTATAAATGCTTGCTGAATACAAATGGTCCAATATGTTCGTTTTGTTCCTCATCAGAGTCTCCTCCGTTGGCATCATGATATTTGAGTTGGCCTATTTCCTGGATGCACTTTTGCTCGTGTGCCTGCCGTGAGTACACAACTCCACATTCTGTACTGACACCATGACACAACAAAACATTAAGGATGAATCAAATCAAGCACTTCTTGTTTCTTGAAGACGTTTCGCCTTTAATCCAAAAGGCTTCTCCAGCACTGAAATTTAAAGTGTGGAGTTTTTCTATTCATGTCTCTGGTACGTGCGTTCCCTGGGGATGGTAACAATAAGGTGATTACTGTCGCTGAGTATGACTGGTGAGTGATCATCCAACTTGGCAATAAAACAGCTTTTTAGTCTTGTTGAATGAGAAACTCTTTGGGAGCGAGATATCAGTACGTTGTTGCAAGTGGACGATGGATCCTCTTCTGTAAAAGTTTGCCGTAGATGGCTTTTTTCCACACCTCAGCTGTCATCCCTCCCCACAATTTGGCCATCGCTGTCGTTAAAGGAATGTCCGAATTCTTAATCAAAATACTGCTCACTCATGTTGGGCCATACGTCTGTGTACAGGTTGCTTGGTCTCGCGAATATCTTTTGCTTTGCTTCTCTGGATTTTGTATTTGGGTGATCCAGTTTTTGTCCGAGGGTGTTTGTGGGTTTGAAATGCATCAGTATGTCATGTTTGGAGAAACGTCTTAGGACTTCCTCTGAAAATGCAGTCATTTCACTCACCAAATTTCTTCGGGTCCAGACTAAGCAGTTAATTTGTATTTTAAAGAAGAAGAAGAAGAAAAAGGGATATAGGAATATGGTAAAAATCCCTAAAATCCTTGCAATTGTACATTGAGGAACATTGTTATCAAACTTTTGGATTATTTGCTCACGCATTTGTTCAAAAAATTGGCACACCTCACCCCGTCCTTGCCTGTGAACAATGGAGCCTTCCAGGGATGTTCCTTATTTATGTCACGAACCAACGGTGCACGGGCGGACCCAAATGCAGGACCCCAAGTCGAGGAGATGATGTTCAGTGGGTTTTATGATAAACGAAGGTTGTGCACGACAACACAGTCCAAGAAGGTAGGATCCAAAACACAAGAAACAATGTCCGAAAGCTATGAGTCAACTGAAGAGCATAACCAAAAGCGTGATTTGGCAATAATGGCGCAGTGGCAGAGATGTGGGAAAGCATACTCAACGAACTGGCGAATGCCAGTGACAAAACTCCATCTTAAATACATTGTCTAACCACAGTGCCTCATGTGACACAGCTATGACCGGCGACAGGTGTCAGAGATGAAACTGCTCGGAGCGGTGGCCAGGCCACGCCTCTCTTGGCCGTGGTCCAGGCTTGCTCATGACAATTTACCCAGTCCTCACCATCATCCGTTTCCAATGAAACTGTTCATCAATAAGATGCTCCAAACAGCCTTTTTTTTTTTCTTGGAGCATTTCACGACTTTCCCAATCAGCTTTTTTTCGAACATGTTTTAGGCAACATATTCAAAAAGAGAGAACATTTGCAAGAAGATAAAATAACATTCATCACTGTGAAAATTAAATATCTTTATTTTTGCAGTGTATTCAGACCAATACATGGCAGATGGGAAAGGATTCACCCATCATTGTATTTTGCTTTCATTTATGTTTTAACTCAATGTCCCAACTTTTGAATTGGGGTATTGGTCTTTAAATTCATATTAAATTCTCATGTGAACCTGCCACAGTTACACAGTTGCTTATACGGACCTCTCTGCCATATCTGCAGTTGTCCTCCAGACTGTAAACTCTTTACATTGTGGGGAAAGATGGCTCAGGTTGGAGGCTTCCATAAGTTCCTCTATTATTCCATAATGTCTGTGGTGTGTTTCCTGCATCCTGTGTTGGTGTGGCATGCAATAATTCCAGGTAAAATTCTTTGTCCTTGTAGTATATCTCAAAACCTTAAACCTTAAACATTTACATACCATTCAGATACATTTCTACCCTTTTAGGGACAATGCTTCTCGTGACTGCCTCGTTCAACTTCATACTCAGCAAGAAAACAAAGACCGAATCCCACAAAAGACCGCAGGAGACTTATACCAGCCAAGGCCCCACCACGGTCTACGTGACAGAGGGGGTCGCCTCGGACAGCACGGTCTCCTTCCTTCACGCGGTGATGGGAAAAAGAGTTGCCCTAGCAACAAGGAACGAGTCCCACGGCCTGGCCGAGATCGCAGGAGGCAGCTTCCAGGCCGTGCGGGAGCTGGAGCGTGCGCCAAAAGATGGGAAGAAGAAGGACATGAGACCCACGTGGATGAGAGCTCGGAAGGAGGTGGTGGAGAGAGAGATGGAGGAAATGAGAGAGCTTGGGGATTCCGAGCCAGAAACTACCTCAGACACTGCTCCTATGATCACTTGATTGATGCTTTTACTGCGCTCCATACACGCAAACCATTGTATACTGTACTACTGTACTGGAAATCAACCAGAGAGAAATAAAACGTTTCTGAACAATGACTCATGATAATGTGAACAGTATTTACACAGTATGATTACAAACACAAGAGTAGTAGTCTCAGAGGTCCAACACAATTACTACCAGGAGGCCTGTTGAAAACATCAAAATTTGTTAGAAACAATTGTTTCCACAAGAATACTGAAAATGGTAATCATCCCGTCTAATCTCAAATCCTTAACATTATTAAATTGTAATCTTTTTAATATTCTTGACAGTGAAATTGTTGTTCCTTTGTTTGTCAATCTCATTTCTTCACAATATAAAAAATATAACAACTGTAAAGCTGTAATTGAAAAAAA
Source organism: Syngnathoides biaculeatus (assembly GCF_019802595.1). Taxonomy (NCBI): domain Eukaryota; kingdom Metazoa; phylum Chordata; class Actinopteri; order Syngnathiformes; family Syngnathidae; genus Syngnathoides; species Syngnathoides biaculeatus. The sequence goes on from NC_084651.1 coordinate 13,135,327, forward strand.
TTACTTGCATGGCAGATGTGGCTTTTGCATCTCTTTCCATCCATCCATTGTCTTTGCTGCTTATCCTCACAAGGGTTGCGGGGAGTAATGGAGCCTATCCTAGCTGTCAACGGGCAAGAGATGGGGCACACCCTGAACTGGTTGCTAGCCAGTCCCATGGCACATAAAGACAAACAGTCGCTCTCACAATCACACATAGGCTATTTAGAGTGTCTAATTAATGTTGCATGTTTTTGGGATGTGGAAGGAAAGCGGAGTGCCCGGAGGAAACCCACGCAGACACGGGGAGAACAAGGCAGGTCCGGGATTGAACCCGTGACCTCAGGACTATAAGGGCAACGCTTTACCAACTGAGTCACAGTGCCACCAGTGTACAGTTGTAGGTGAAAAAAATTATTTGCATGGCAGATGGGGCTTTTGCATATGCTTATATGTAAAAATAAGTTAATCACAGTGGCAATTTTAAGAATGATAAAATACTGCTTTAACTTTAATGTCAAGGATGTAATTTGGAGGTGAGGTGCGTTTATTTTTTTTAAACGTTCTAAATTGCCACACAGGTGTAAAAACAAGTTAATCACATAAACAAAACATGTTTTGATTTTTTTTTCAAGTCAGTGTCTCACAATTGCCACTATATGTTTTTCTCAGATCCTCCACCTTTATAGGGCAAGTTTGTTATTTTAAAAAAACACTTTTTATCAAGCCTCCATAGACTCATCTTGTGGCTCTCTGGCGCTAATTTTGATTTAAAAGAAACCTCTGCACCCCAGGGGAAAAAACAAATCAGAAACCATGATTGACGAGGGGCCATTCATTTGGTGTGCACTTGAGCACACACTCATAACGAGTACACCCCATGTCCTCTCGCTTTGTTGCCTTGTGCTTCAGGAGGTCTGATGATACCGTGACGGATTATCCACCTCCACAAAAGAAAATAAAAAATACTATACCCAAAAAAATGATGGTGGTGGGAGGGGGAGATTCAACTCTTGCTACCAGATTAACGTGGCAAACTCCCCCTTTGCTACCCCTTGTTGAGGATGAACCTCCCGCTGTGTAAGTGTCATATGTCAAAAAATGACAAAGAAAAACAAAATAATCGATGCTTGCTGAAGCCTTGTAAAGTACGCTCGGGTCAACGCCTTTTTGAATACACTGGGAAGAAAAGCCAAAGAAAAAGGAAAACTTACCCAGAATTCATCGATTGAGCTCTTAAATCAGGTTTCATGAGATTTGCTCACATGCAGAGTGAACAGTTACAATTTGTGGGTGACTTTAGCAATGTAAATGATTGAATGTTTTTGGGTCAAAATCCAAATTATTTGATTTAGATGTTCCAGAGGGGAACAGTGGATCAGCTGGAAAAGCATTGGCCTCACAGTTCTGAGGACCTGGGTTCAATCCCGGCCCCACCTGTGTGGATCTTGCATGTTCTCCCCGTACCTGTGTGGGTTTCCCCCGGGCACTCCGGTTTACTCTCACATCCCAAAGACATGCAACATTAATTGGACACTCTAAATTGCCCCTAGGTGTGATTGTGAGTGCAGCTGTTGTATGTCTCCATGTGCCCTGCAATTGGCTGACAACCAGTTCAGGGTGTACCCCGCCTCCTGCCCGTTGACAGCTGGGATAGGCTCCAGCACTCCCTGTGACCCTCGTGAGGATAAGCAGCATAGAAAATGGATGTATGTATGTTCCAGAGGTTCCACTGTATCTGTTTTGTATTCATGTATATGAGTTTAACAAGATATATTTTTTTTAATGATTAGCCATTTGGACCAATTAATGGCACACATGGTGCCTTTTAGTCTGATTTAGTCCATATTTGTGAAGCTTGAATGGACTGGGGCAGCGACACTAATGCGAAGCAATCCAATCTAGTTAATGTTTCATGCATTATTCATCAGGCAATAAAGTGGATTAAGTCGCACTCATTCAACAGTGGAAATACGTGACAGGGAAAAGCTGGAATTAAACTGCGCAGGTGTTGCAGTCACATTCAAAATGTCTCATTGTGTGTTTATCAGAAGTGAGTGGTCACCATGGCGACAGGGGGCTTAGGAGGTGAGCCCAGACACTCTGTGCTAACAAGAAAATAAGGCTAATGTGTCAAAATTGTGATGCACCATTGACTGTGATTTGTTAAACATATTTAATGACGTGCAGAGACAATCATAAAAACCCTGCTTTCGTTTTTCTCTTTTGTCAGTCTCCGTGCTGAGGTTGTTCTTTTGTTCGGGCCGTAAATCAATACTGCCTGCCAAAAATGCTCACACTTCCAACGTGTCACTCCTGTCTTTTGTTCACCGTCCTTAGCCTGAGGTGGGCCAATCAAAGCTACAAGGAGACTCTATCTCTATTTCATTTAAGTAGCCTGCAGGTTAAAAAATAATTAACAGGCTTGCTCTGCTTTTTAATGAACCGGGACAGTATTTTACATATGCTCGGCTCTTTGGAGATGTTCAGATGGGTGAGTTAGGCGTTGTGTGCAGGTCAACGAGGTCACCCAAAGGCTTGTGCTCAAATTCACACAATGAACGTAATTCGCAATTGACTGCCGCTAAATGAATTGTTGTTCCATTTCCAGTTGTATTCTTTTCTAAGGGAATTGACTCAGCAAGGAACATGTCACTTCCTTTCAAATGCAAATCCCCGTCAGGGTGGGTGAGAGACAGACTTCCTATACTTTTTTTTTTTTGTTACCCACTACAATAGCTCAGATGGAAGCTTCAGGATCAAAAACAGGATGGGAGGAATAAATCTTGCACATGGGCATGGTGGCTTCTTCCTCTTTTTCCACAGAGTTGGAGCAAAACAGGATAGGCGTTCAAGCAGTGTGCTTGACTTGGTGGGATTCACGTTAAAAAAGGCTAAAAAAGAAAACTTATATGAATTTCTCGGTCAGGCATTATAATTCACAGAAAATCTAATCTAATCGGGGTACTCTTTAGGCAAATAACAGTTCCAAATCAGACATCCAGTACACATTAATCTTCGACCTTAAATTATTTCCCTGTATGAACAACAAATGAACTGAATAAACGGCAGGAGCTTGATCCCACAGGGGAGCGGAATGCAAAGCTAATACATTAAGGCCCGCCTTCGCCCAACGCCGATTGGTCAGATCTTACATCCCGTTCTCCTATTGGCCCATCTTGTTGTTCGTTCATTTTTGCGGCTCAGACTGCCCGGAGGGGCAAGAAGAAGACTGCTCAAAGATAAGCTTGGTTGTCTGTCCACACGAAGGAATAAGGAGACCTCATTTGCTATGGTAAGAAGATTTAACTACATTTTTTTTTACCCAAAAAATAAAAAAATGAAAAAAAAAACCTTCAGCCAATCATCTCACAATTAAATTACAGAATGTTACAATGTAACCGAGATACGTCCTCAAGTTGGTTCTGCAATAAGTAGGAGGTGGTTTCTCCTGACAATTCATTTGCGATGGTTTCACCGTCCTGATGTTTGTGAGTGAGTTAACTTTCGTGTTGTTTGGATGGCTGAAATGTTGGTGGTGATGTTGGCCTCTCTCGCCGGTGTAGGTGTGCTAATTGGATGCCGCTCTCGCGATGCTTCTTTGTCCACACATCGTGCATAAAGAAAGGGAACGTGAGACATTTCACGTACTTTCCCCAATTCCAACCTTTCTCTGCTGTTGTCAACTTCACCTGAATTATTGATAAAAATTGAGACAGACTGGGAATGCATTTAAGTGTGTAAATATGCATGAGGGATTGACCACTCCGTTTTGAACATGTTTAGAAGAAATTCTATCAACCCTGTTTCCACAATTTCCATTAAGTACTCGGACTTGTACAAAACTGGGAGGCTACAATAGGAAATAGGTTACAATGGGGTCAGAATTAGAACAATGAAAGACTTGAGAGTTCTTTTTTTTTTTCTTTTTTTTTTTTTTGACTAAATGGGCACCAAAACCCAATGTTTTCCTTCATGGACATTTTTTTCTTGCATCCAATAATCCGTTCAATTTTGTTTTCCACGACAAATTCAATATCTTATTATCCAGACCACTAATTTTGTCACATACAGCCAAGCATGTTTTTTTAAAATCACATTGTTAAGGGAGAGAGTGGAAATCTAAAGTATTCAAAGTACGTTAAAAACGCAATCATTAATAATATAATATAATATAATATAATGTAAGACTTCATTTATTCCTGGTAGTTGGTGTCACAAGGAGTCTACTACAGTAGAAAAACTATACATACTCATGATAGGTGTCTGGAATATTTGCACATATAAAAGCACAGTAAATAATTAAGAAATAAAAGTGTATAATGGCTTTAATGCAGTAATATTGATTAACATAAAATCACTGAATATTCTGAGATTTAAATTATATTTCAAAAGCTCTATCAGGCAAGACTAGTGGAGTATAAAGGGGTGACCCAGTTTTGTGGTGTAGGCGTCACAAGTGATGTTACATTAAGATGACGATCCACGTGATCCATGTGGAGTTGAGCATGTGCAATTTGAGGGACTTTTTGAATCCCTATCAATGGACACTGGGAGGCAGCATCATACCATAAACTCATAGAACTTTGAATAAGAGCTACTTGAAACATGCCAAGTGACACTTGATAAATTGCTATTTGTTGTAACAATATGAGTCATTATATTGATTAGTCTTGGATAATAACCTAGTGGTTGCCCCGTCTGCCTCACAGTCAGGTCAAGAGTTTAAATCTCAGCTCTAGTCTACTTATGTGGCGCTTGCATGTCCTCCTCGTGCTTGCTTGGGTTTTCTCTAGGGGCTCAGGCTTCCTTACATATTCCCCAAAACATGCACGTTATGCTCAACGAAGACATTGACATTCTGCATAATGATGGTGCACGTGAATACATACAGGTGTGAATTTGTCTATGTGATCTGTAATTTTTTTTTTTACAACAAATCAAGTGTGTCCCCAGCCTCGCGTTCACAGTCGGCTAAAATAGGCTCGAGCTAACTACCCTAATCAGGACGACCTCTGTCGAAATCTTTGGGTGCAACTGGGAATGCAAAACAGACTAAACCACTGTCGATCGCAAAGGCGACTGATGTTGCACCATGTTAAGGCAAGATAGAGGACTAGTTTGAGCAGTAGTTTTTACAGACTATAAGCATGTAACTTTCATTCATTCATTTTCCATAACGCTTATCTTCAGAAGGGTCATGGGCATACTGAACTTATTATATGCATTATATCTTATTCACAGCTAAGGACAATTTAGAGTCTTCAGTCAACCTACTAGGCATGTTTTAGGAATGTGGGAGGATACTGGATTCCCCAGAGAAAACCCACGCAAGCAAGGGGAGAACATGCAAACCCCACACAGGCAAGGGTAGGATTTGAACTCAAAGTTGTGAGGCAGATATGTTAACCAGTTGCTCCATCGTGCCGCCACCATGGAACTTCCATCCATTGATTTTCTTTTGCCGCCTATCCTCACGAGGGTCGCGGAGAGTGCTGGAGCTAATCCCAGCTGTCAACGGGCAGGAGGCGAGGTACACCCTGAACTGGTTGCCAGCCAATCGCAGGCCACATAGAGACAAAAAGCCGCACTCACAATCACACCTAGAGGCAATTCTAAAGTCTCCAATTAATTAGGGTTAACCCTAACCCTAACCTAACCAGCTGGGATAGACTCCAGCACTCCCGCGACGCTTGTGAGGATAAGGCGCTCAGAAAATGGACGGATGATTCCATGTTTATTTGCTTCAATGATCAATTTTTGATAGGCTTGTATAAGCAGGTGGAGAAGCCCAAGCCCTTATGTTGTTCATGTACAATAAACTGCATTTAATTCATAGGTTTGAAAGTAAATGGAGCCCTGTTATTTGCGTTGGATAGGGGTCGGTCCGTGGCCCAAATAATCCGAAAACAATTGACATTCCTTTGCAGTTTTTCTTTGTGTTCGAGGTCCATTCAATGACTGCCAACAAAGCAGCACATCTCAAACATAGACAAAAACACTAGCCGTGAATAATGATATGATTCCAACACAGCAGATTTCATGCTTTCGCATGAAAAAAACAAAAACAAACAGTGAATAACCCAACACTTTCCAGTGAATAACGGTAGATAATTTCAACACAAAATAAATGCAAATATTCATAAATGTTAAAGGGCAAATATTCAAGAGTTCACTGTAATAATTGTTTTTGTTTGTTTCGTCTTAGTTTTTTTCACACATGATGAATTTGAAGTTTTGTTTTATTTCTTTTCTTATTTATTCCAGAAAAGTCATACAACTGTTTGTGGGGCTTGTTGCGTCTAATCTTATCACAAACCGATTGGTGTCAATGTTCAAACATTAAAAGCGGCATAAAATCCCGCCCCATCCGGCTATCACAAGAGGCCCCTGTTAAGCAGCTGACTTCCACTTTCCATTCAACAGCGAGTTTTGTTTGCTGTCATTTCGCAATCGTCCTCATATCAAAGAGAATCGTTGGCAACCTGGCAGGTTATGACATGAGCATTGATTCTCAAATGGCAGCACAACGTGATTAAATTTGTGCTCATAAAAGAATGTGAGTGGGATGTTTCGCAGACAACCAAAAACAACCCACTTTCTATGTTCCGCACTTCGTCACGTGAATGTTTTAATGTTACATGGAATGGAAGAATGTTTAAAAACATAATGGAATAAGATAATATGTCCTGTCACGGACACCTGAGCATAAGACACTTTTTGATGTTTGGGTCAAGAAGTAATCCCCTTCCACTTTTTTTTTTTTAACTAAAGGAGAGGTCATACAATCCTGATCCACATCCTGCTGGCGAAGAGTCATGTCATTCTCTCTTTGAAAATTATTGACACACATACCGTTAAAGTTGTTTATTTACAAAACAGTATCTAAACGTGATATAAAAATAAATAACACTCATAACAAATTTTGAATGGTTAAACTTGTAGTCGTTTTTAGCCTCCAGGGCTTTTTAGTGAACATGACGGATAAATAAAGTCGCTTGCTGCTAGCATGCATAAAAAGAAACAATCTCATTTCAAACACACAGCAGGTCACAGCTGTGTGACACTTATGCATCCGTCCATTTTTCCAAACCACACCGCACCCCGCTGTTTTTGAATGGCCCCGGTATGAGTTTATATTCTAAAGTCCAACATACTCGGTGCTCTTGCACCGTAACTTTGCATGCAGCGTTTCCACTACTGGCGTTTATTTGAGGCTCTCCCGCGGTGTCGAGAACGCTGGCGCTGACCTCTCCTCCTCCGTCTCCTCCTCAAACACAGCTTCACGTTGCGACCCAGAGTTTTTGCCCTAGAAAATGTAGCAACATTTTCATGTGTTATTTTTTTATGAGGTATGAGTGTGTGTGTTGAAATTGGTCAATTACAGTATGCTAGTATTGTATATCTGCTGCATTGGCACTTTTTAAATCTCGGCGGGTGTGCAACCAAAATAACATTCATTGTCTGTGACCAACAATATGACCTCATGTAGTTGAAGTTATACACAGTGCTATTACCTATAAATCAATGTTCATTTTTAAGCAAAATTGAAAGATGACACGGGGGTTGGAGAAGCCTTGGCATACAAAAGCATTGCAAAGTTGTTGTTTTTTTGTCATGAACTGAAAATGTAAAAATGTTCTTATGGGACAATATTCAGGAATTGCAAATTTGCAGCGCTCGCTTCAAAAGACCCTTAGAACTTAATCATCCATCCATTCATTTTCTGAGCCGCTTATCCTCACGAGAGTCGTGGGAGTGCTGGAGCCCATCCCAGCTGTCATTTGGGCAGGAGGCAAAGTACACCCTGAACCAGTTGCCAGCCAATCACAGGGCACTGGGAGAGAGACAACAGTCGCATTCACAATCACACCGAGGGGCAATTTAGAGTGTCCAGTTAATGTTGCATATCTTTGGGATGTGGGAGGAAACCGGAGTGCCCGGAGAAAACCCACACAGGCATGGGGAGAACATGCAAACTCCACACAGGTGGGACTATGATTCGTACTCAGGTCCTCAGAACTGTGAGGCCGATGCGCTTCAGCTACGCCACCATGTCACTAAAAATGAAATGTAGCCCACCTATCTCCAGATATCCAAGATACGACTACGTCTACGACTCCAACATTTTACAGTGGACGAATCGACAGTTGAACAATTTGTAAATTGAGCTAAAATAGCTTGTACGGAAAAAAACTCAAACTGAAAATTATTATTCAATTTTAAAATTATTCATGGACCACTAGGAGTATATCATGGCGACCATCAGTAGAAACACAAACTGATTAAAGTTAGCATTAATAAAATAGAATGAATACTTATTCCCGAGTAATGAAATAAATAAATGGGAAATATTGTACAATCGTATGCCATTTCCAGTTAGAAGATAACCACTCAACCAATAAAAATGTTGACAGGTTAAGCATATTTGTGGATTCCATTTTACCTAATCCAGCACCGGATCAGCTGTTTTCCCATCGGAGCATCCGGAGTCAGACACACGGGCTCATTGCTGCTCTTAAGCGTCACTCTGCAAAACACATGCAAGTGCACGTTAGGTCACTTGGGTGTGTGTGTGTGTGTGGGGGGGGGTGTTTGTTTTGTGTGTGCGTGTGTGTGTGTGCGCGCCGCGTACTCACATAACTGTGACTTTGTCGCAGTTGGGGCTCTTGGGGTACACAGTGAGATCCTGCAGTTTGCCTCGCACACCAACTTGCGTCTCGGGACACAAACATCTTCCCGGAACAAACGTGCTGTCTGCACAAAGACAAATAACGGGATTAAGTAATGTTCGCTCAGTACGGTGAGATTAGATTACGCAGGATCACACACTCAAACAACGCTGGCGACACTAAACGTGAGCAGGGTTTGTCCTCACCTGTGTTCAGTGCACAGCAAGCAGCAAGCAAGATGAGCCTGCACATTGACAGAAGGTTGAGCCTCATATTTGTCGATGGCTGAGCCCTGACGATGAGCTCCTGGACCACACGCCTCTCCTTTATACCCTCACGCTCCTCCCCACATTCTCAAGAGCCGCCGGGCTTTCCACACCCGGGAATTCCCTAAAGCACTTTCCCTCTTCAAGTTCTGTAGAGAGCCAGGACACCATTACTCTGCTTTAGTTCTGACACCCTGAAGGAGACTCTTAACAGTGTTTCCACTATTAACACTGGGATGATATATTGAAGCATTTTTTTTCCTGATGAGAAACTAGAAACTATAATGTGACCTGTGACCAGTTCTCCAGTACAACTAAAGCTAAAAAAAAAATGCAGCAAAAGAAGCATCTGTTAATGCAAAAGCCACACTGTGCATCACCAGAAGAAAATTGTACTCACGATGAAGAGTCATATTTTGTGGTTGTTTTTCTGCGGCTAGAACTGCCACTTTTTTGTTTCCTCATGTCCGCGAGAAAGATGACACTGAAAAGGAATTTCACCATTCAGCATGACGGTGACATTAAGAGTGACCCGAAATCAAAGATAGGTTTTTCTTTTTTTAAACGACATCCAAATTGCAGACCTAAACCCAAATGAAAATATACAAGAAGATTTGAAGAAGGCTGTGCACAAGATCTGCCCTCGGAAGCTGATACATTCGGACCGATTCTGCATGCTGATTGAATCGTAATCCATTTTGGATTTCCCTTATAACTGAGTTGTGTATTTTTTCAATTGGACAGGTTCTAATTCAGAGTACATTTGAAATTCATTCATTTCATAGCATCGGGGGGGGGGGGGGGATGCTGTATTTCAACAGGAATGTGTTCACTTTCTCTTTCTAGAAACTATGAACTCATACCTGAAATGACAACCTGTTTCAAATTAGTTTTTTTGTAAGAGAAAGTACAGCAAAGGCTGCCCAGCACTTAACTAAAATGACATTAGTCAGTGTTTACCAGTGATAGTTGCAAGCTGTTGCCCCATACACAGTCAGTGTGCTGGCACTGTGTCAACAACACCATGTGATTTATTCTAAGTGGGCCCTTTCCTGTTCTCACTGAAGTCTCTGTCTATCTATCTAAAATATCCATCTATCTCTCTGAGGTGGTTATGGCTAAGCACTGTATATTAGGATAAATTTAAATTGGAAGGTGTAGTGTTGAGGCAACATATTTTTTTTACTTGAATACTTTTGTTTAGAATAAATGCTACTTCCACTATGTTACATTAAGCTTCATTCCGCTCGCTTCTTTTTGTTTTGGTTTGTCAGAGAGACTTCTGCCTCGGGTGCAGACGATTTCTTGTGATAGAATTTGCTTGAATTTATGTATTTTACACATTTATTGCTGTTTATTTGAAGTGATGTTGTTGCTTAACATCTGAAGTTGCACATTCCCATTTTATGTTTTTGTGTTTTTGATACCCGGATTAAAAAATAAAATAATCGGTATAAATCAGAAAAAAAGGGGGAAAAAGAAAAAAAGTGTCTCATTGAATTACTTAATATTTGAGTTGTCTAAACAAATTATTTGGAGGGCTACTTTTTACTCTGACTTGAGTCATATAGCTGTATTATCCGAAAATAGGAATTCTTGTGTACAATCTTGTACTACGCTACCCACCTAAGGCCAAAAATGTGTTGCTTTCTTGAATTTCAATGAGCCGTAAAATTTATTTTCCGCATTTTAGGGTTGAGGACTGATTGACCACATTCCTGTTGTTGAGAGCAATAAGCAAGCATTCAGGTTTTATTTATTTTTTTACACCTTGAGGAAAAATAAAAAGATTTAATATGAGCACGACTGAGATAGGATTTCTGTTTTTTATGTTCCTCTGAAGGAAACTGGAACTACAATGTGGGCCATGACAAAAATGACTGATCAGAGTGCAATTCTTTAGAGCTGTTCACTTGGTCATCACTCAATCCGAAGCAGATCGAGAAATACACAGATAGTGACTATTATTATTCTACCCATGAGGCAATACTCATAAATTGTTTTTGTGCACAGCTGGACTCTCAGCAGAATGGAAGAGAAACAGACCCATGTGAAGCTCAGTGCAGAGAAACTAATACCCAAGTGAGTCATTTTATGTGCACATGATGGTGATTGCACAGATTTAGCAGAAATTCAAACTCTTGTGCTTTTGTCAGGTCTGACATGCTGTCGCTGCTTCGCACCTACAACTGCTACCATGAAGGCAAGAACTTCCAGCTGAGGGCTCGTGAGGTAAGATCACTCGGTGTTTAGGAGTTTGGAAAACCAATTGTCAACTACATGAGAAAAAGCAACGGTCCGTGGAGTGTTCTCATACCAAAAATAAAACCAGTTGAACCAGTGATCTCAGGCAGACAAAGGAGATTACTGTAAAACGGGCTGTGTATGGGCCCCTGAGCTCTAACCACCAAAAATTCCCATTTCTCTGGAGTTAATATGGAATAAAAGACATATGCAGTCATACACACACATAAAAACACTCGCCATCTTAACCTTTAGCTGTTGTGTGTGCAGAAATTTTTCAGGAGTGTGATTATTTGTTTGATAATTGTTCTGTGGCATTTATGGCCAGGAGTTTCCCCTTGTGTGCAGCAGCAGGTTGTTGAATGGTTGGCTGTATGTATGCGTGTGTGTGTGCGTGTGTGTGTGTGTGCGTGTGTGTGTGTGTGCGTGGGCAGCCTACGGTGGTCATGATGTGGCCCTCATATTTGTCCCCCAACCAGTCAGACTCAGAACTTTGTCTCATTTTGGGAAAGTCCCTCACATTCCATCTGACGGTGACCTCCACATGTTGTCCATAGCCTCAGCATGCAGTAGCGTAACTATGGCGTACAATTACATAGACTGCATGCTATATACTGTACAATATGCAGGATGTAGATTTTACTAGTGCAGCAGATTAATGCAGTGGTGCTCAAACGTTTTAAACCAAGTACCACAAAAAAAATACCTCTCACCCAAGTGTCACCATAATAACCAACATTAAAATGCAGTAGTGTACTAGGTCTGAGGGTTCCTAAAAAGTATATTTCATGCATACGCCACTGTGGCATTATGCACTGTCTGAACTTTGAACATGAACACTGTGCTTGAATATGGTAAGAAAAAATATGGATCAAAGTAATGATTCATTTGAAATGTATTGTACATTGTTGTTCATCTGTCGCTTTTTTTTCCACATCTGGGAAAAAAAACTCAATTCAAAATCAAAATTCTTTACCACTGTAAGGTACTTTACTTTGTTGCCTGGCTGAGATAAATGTTTTTATTTTTTATGGTGAGGTATGCTGGCTCCATACTGAGCACCCACTGAGGTAACCAATAAATCACCAGTGACGACATAAAGATTGTTTTGGCTGGTGCATATCAAGAAATCCACTGTTTGGAGTTTTTTTTCCAGACAGTTTGTAAAGCTGTCTTATAAACAGATAAAGGTAGTCATAATTGTTGCTTTCAATTGAGGGTCAAAGCTACACTGTGAGCAAACACGACTTTTTGTTTGACTGAAGCAAAGGGAGGCAAACAGATCCTGGGTGAAAGGAGGTCGTTGTTGTCAATCATAATCCATTCACCTTGCTCTTCCTTTTTTGATGATGACAACCCGCGCACGCTGGCTGGTAGGTGTGTACAGGTCAGGTGGTGTGTGAGTCAGGTTGTGGGAGAATAAGTAGTCAGGTGCTATTGAGTCATGGGTTCAGGAAAATGAGCACAGGCGGTTTGTGGAGTTGCCCCGACATGTTTGAACGCTAAATGTGGAGCGGTAACCTGAATGAGGTTAATTAGGAGGAGCAGGATGATGACAGAGGAACCTTGGTGGAGTGCCAAATCAGTTTATTACTTACTTTATTACTTACTCTCACATTGACGCCTACTCACAATTTATAGTCTTCAGTCTGACATGCATGTTTTTGAAAAATGTCATATTAAAGGTATTCAGATTCTGTTAGACTATTACACATGGTAGCGCAGCTGTACAGCGTTGGGCTCACAGTTCTGAGGTCCCGGGTTCATTCCCAGACCCACCTGTGTGGAGTTTGCATGTTCTGCCCGTGCCTGCGTGGGTTTCCTCCTGGCACTCCGGTTTCCTCCCACATTCCAAAAACATGCAACATTATTTGGACACACTAAATTGCCCCTAGGTGTGATTGTGAGTGAGACTGTTTGTCTCAATGTGCCCTGTGATTGGCTGGCAACCAGTTCAGGGTGTACCCTGCCTCCGGCCTGTTGACAGCTGGGATAGGCTCCAGCACGCCCTGAGACCCTCGTGAGGATAAGCGGCACAGAAAATAGATGGATGGATAGTACAGAGGGTTGGAACAGTGGAACAGCTGTATTGTGTTGGTCTCACAGTTCTGAGGTTCAGGGTTCAAATCCCGGCTCCGATTGTGGAGTTTGCATGTTCTCCACTTGCCTGTGTGGGTTTTGTCCGGGCTCTCCGGTTTCCTCCCGCATCCCAAAAACATGCAACATTAATTGGACACTATAAATTTCCCCGAGGTGTGATTGTAAGTGTGGCTGTTTGTCTCCATGTGCCCTGCGATTGGCTGGCAACCAGTTCAGGGTGGGATTGGCTGCAGCACTCTCGTGACCTTCATGAGGATAGGCGGCTCGGAAAATGAATGGATGGATAGTACAAGAGAAATTGGGAATAAAAAAGTTGATCTCACTCAAGGGGGTGTGCCCAAAAAAGTTTGAAAACCACTGGTCGAGTGGCTGGATGAGGTTTTCATTTGGTAATTCTCACCCCGTTATAGGACCAGATATGAACACTAGATGTCAGTGTTGTGCTACACTTTATTTGTTCCAGCACTTCAAATGCTTAGTCAAATAATACATCCATCCATACATTTTCTCACTCGGGTCGCGAGCGTGCTGGAGCCTATCCCAGCTATTTTAGGGTCAGAGGTGGGGTACTCCTTGGGCTCGTCGCCAGCCAATCACAGTAGTAGAGTAAAGAATGCATACATATTTCTGTTGATGCATTTTCGATAGCGCCTATCCCCATTCGGGTGACGGGTGAGCTAAAAACAACCCCCAACTCCATCTGGCGGGGTGCACACTCGGACTTTGAGATTCGAACCTAGGTCATCTGGACTGTGATGCAAACTTGCTAGCCATTTGTACACTGTGCTTTCAATAAATTATGTATGCAAAATACAGAGAACACAGAATATATGTGCTACAAAGTTTCCTTTCATCAATATTTTTTTTTGTCCTCTGGCATGCTGGACTCCAAAATACTGCCAATGTCCAGATTAATATAGTTATCAATATATTTCTTGTCTGCAATTACCAGACTATATATTTTTTATGTTTTCTATTTCCCTTTGAGGTCAATATTTGTGTATACATCTGTAATATCGTACATGGACATTATATTTGCTTTCAAATGTTATAAGTCACTATAACTGTCTGAAAAGGTTTACTACTAAATCAATCCATTATTGTGTTGGCTATAATATATTAAATAAATGTGTGTTTGTGTTGAGGCAGCAAATTGTCCTTGTGGCTGGCATATCTGCTAGATTCTGTATTCGAATCTCGCCTCTGGTGTTTCTTTGTGGGCTTTACATGCTTTCTCAGGATTCGTTCCACATTCCTCAAGCTTGCATGTAAGGTTTATTAATGACTACTGCTGTAAATTGTCCATATGTGTGAATGTGACTGTGAACAGTTGTCTAGATGTGCCTCATAATTGACAAGCGACCAGTCTAGGGTGTACCCCACCTCTCGCAGCAAGTGTTTAGGTTGTCATGAACATAAAACAGCTTCATATCCAATATGATTTCAGCTTTTTAATAGAATAGCATACACAGAACATATGTAGAAAGAATGTAAACATGAGCAAGCCTTCACATTGCATGCAAATAAATAGTCATTCACTCCTTGTTTGTCCATCCTCCCGGAACGTTAAAGTTCCAGTACCCTTGCTTGCCATGAAAGTGGCCCCCAAAGAGCTCCTTCAAGTCCTTATCTGAGCAAAAAGCCAGTCCACGGGGTCTTTGCCTCGGCTGTCTTGCTGTCGCCTGAGCAAACAATCTTCTGTGGCGCTTCCACCCACGCAAGGAGGTCTACAAGTCCTGTGGGCGCGGGGGGAGCCACGAGGAAGCGAGGCCGATACAGAATGTTTCATCTGAGCCTTAGACAACTGCCTCAGCCTGGGGGTTCTCTGGAGCCTGAACGGGCCCGGGTTCGGTGCCCCCTCTGGACTGGCGAGAGCCTGGATGCTGCTCATGTAGTCGTCCAGGGACTGGGAGCTTTGGGTGGACTGGCGAGCCGTGGGATGCAGAGGCGAGTCCTCCAGCGTCTCCATGATGGTGGGCAAGAGAGGCAAGGACTGCAGCAAGCGTCTGTGTTTCATACTAAAAGAGCAAAAACAAAATTGTCATTTTCTATATAGTCATCGTTTTCTCTGCTAGATTCACTATGTATAACTGCAATTCTTTATTTACAGCTTTAGTTACTGTACAAACCATAAAAACAGGGTCAAAGATTTGTTTTATTGTCATTTTGAATCATACAAGCACGACAGAGCTGAATTAATCATGGTGAAGTCCTCATTTTATGTATTAAATGTTAGCTGGATTATTATTTTACTTTTTTTTTTTCATTTCAAAGTATAATTATTTTGAAATACACTTTTTGAAAACAATTTTCTCATTGTGATATATATTAATTATAAATATTCAATTTTCTTCTTCAATTATTATGATTACTCCAATTTCTCATAGCCCCATTAATCCATTCAAGCAGTGATTCCCAACTAGAGTGCCGTAGCATCCTAATATGTCAAGAGAGTGGGTGCCACAGGAAATTATGTCATTTCATTTAATGTAAAAATATATATTTATTCATTATAAATCGATTTTCATTCATCCATCTATGCCCAAGAGTTATGGTGACAAGCCGAACAAATTAATGTTCTTACATTAGATCCCAAAAGGTTTAATAAAGCTCTGTGTCCACCTTTTGCCCTTCATTTGGCAGAATAAATCATGGTACACACGCACTCGGTCAATTTTTGCATAACCTGAGAGAATATCATGTTTATTTCAGTATTCATATTTTTTGTGACATATTTGTTTGGTGGTGGTCCATGAGATTTTTGTAATGTAAAATAAGTACCTTGTCTGAGTAAAGGTTGAGAAACACTTCACATTTATAAATTTGAGCAATGTCTATTTTGGCATCACAAACCAAGCACTTTCCTCTTATCTCAGGGGTCTTCAAAAGAGTGAGAAATTTTTCTTTATTTTAATCATATCAAAGGGTGGTTTACTGTAAGACATTTAGGAATATTAAGATTTCATTTAAAAATTGCCTGTACAGTTAACAACATAACAGACTGTAATCCACTACAAAAGAATTCAAATTTGGTATTAGGTGGCTTGATTAGTAATTCCCATGTGTACTACACTAAGATAATCCTTATTTTAGCAGAAACTAGAAGAAGAAGAATCTCACTCACCCTCTTTTTGTTGTAGTCGTAGTTGAGCTGTATGAAGCGGAGTGATGTGGCGAGGTCGACTCAGTCAAGCATCTGACTCGTGGACCTCGTATTCCGGCTTTATAGGGTCAGCTTGAGCCGAGGTGATTAGGCGTGACTTCTAAATATAACTCTGCTGATCTTACCGTGGGCGTATGTGTGTGTTTGCAAGAGAGAGAGAGAGCAAGAGAGAAGGAGAGGGTGTGTTCATGCCAGTTTGGAAATATTGGAGCAGTGTGCTTGCATGTTCTGTTTGTGTTTCAGACACAATGAAGCCATGGGAGCAATTTGGCGTTCCCTTCAGATCATGGGAAAATGAAAACTAAAATGGAAATTTCAAAAATTGCATTCACCTGCCTTTCTTGATATTTAATAACTGTCTGCATTGTGATTCTGTGGCTCAACCCACTCATGAGAAGGACACGCAGGCTATTGATTATCCATACACTTTAACAGCTTGCAAACACTTAAATATGGAATTGTGTAGCTGCAAACATGTAATGTATCTTGTAAATAAAAACCTGAATAAAACTATAAATAAATATAAATATACAGTAAATAAAACGGCCCAAACTGAAGGTTTCAACGTTAGACTCGGCTCAGAAGTGAAAAGGTTGGATTGGGACATTTCTAGTTCAAACTTCCCTTATGAGCTAAATGTAGCGTGTGAATAGGCCCAAATCAAAGTGCTTCACCACTGCACCAACGCGATCAAAAGCACTCCCGACCGTGCGTCCCTCTGTGCTTCACAGACATGACTTCATCCCCGCACTGTTGTAAAAGGGCGGGGTACACCTAATGCGTTCCTCCTAAATGAGAAGCTTCACCCTGAAGCGCCTGTTCTTGCACGTACACCTGACATTGAGCTTTTGCGGCAGGATTTCCTCTCTGAGTAATGTGTGTGTGTGTGTGGTGTGTGTGTGTGTGTGTGTGTGTGTGCGTTTGTGTGTGTGTGTGTGTGTGTGTGTGTGTGTGTGTGTGTGTGTAGGAGGAGGAGGGGGGCCTCATCCTGGAGGGTTTGCTGAACATCCACTGGGGTTTGCATCGACCAATCAGACTTCAAATGTACGACGACAACGAAAGGCTGCGTCTCAACCGGTACGCCAGGCGAGTGCACAGACTGGTTCCCAATCCCTGTGCTGAACGTGCGAGAGGACACGTGCGCGTTCAGCAGCACTTGAGTCCAGCTAACACTTGACCTCATTGTGCACCAACATCGACACCCAGCATTGTGTCGTTTAGCAAATACTTACTGTATATATTACTAGCACGTGAGGTAGGTAGAACAAATATTTGGCCTAGTTTTGTGATTAAGTGTTACAAAAATATGACAAAATACTGGGAATATATGCATTTTACTTAAACATTATGCTTTTAACTTTTTTGTGAAAATAAAAGCTGTTTTCAGACAGCCATTTGCGAAAAGTCAGATAGAAACTATGTCCCTTATTAACTGTGTAGACGCAGGTTTGTGCTTAAATCGTGCGTGTGGATGTTAGAGAGAGGGTTTGTAGTTGTTTTTTGTTTGTACTATGAAAACAAATTTAGCACTTCATCAGACCATACGTTCACGCAAAAAATGTAGGATCAACTTTCAAAAAAATGAAACTTTAAACATATTCTGGCCAAGATGGATACGATCTTGGAACGACAACTGCAATTTTTTTAAAATGTAACAATAATAATAACTCAATTTCTAACAATAATAATTTAAATTGGGAATTTTCCAATGGGTTGACTGTCCTAAAACAAGACTTGTACAGTAGTATATTGGAATTACAGTATTGTATGTATAGTCTGCATGCAGTCGTTGTCACTCAAAGAGCACAAAATGTGATCGGACTGCTCGCATTTCCGAAGTTTTTCAAAGCTTCCGTATTCTCTTTTTAATACATATGAAAATCTGATTGAAATTTTTGGTGTTGGATTTGCCAACACATCCCAGCTGGCTTGGTTGAATTTTGACATACTCCAGTCGGCATATGTCGCATACACTGCATTTTCTGTGCTTCCAATGTTAATTTCAAGAATTTCATAAAGTACAGACACCTCTTTGCTGTGCTATATTTATTCATCACTACGTGTTTTAAAAACATATGCAGTGCCTGTTCATTCTCGGCACTTTTTAAATTCAAGAATTGATTTAGCTTCCAAGTGTGTTCCATAAATAGTTTTCGTATACCATAGCAAAATTAATATAATTCACTTTTAGATTGCAATTCAGGTTAGTATTAATCATTTGGAAATGTGTATAACATATCTGTCCATCCATCCATTTTCTTTGCCACTTATTCTGATCCTGATCCATCGTGCCGCCTTACATATCTGTAATCGACCTTATTTTTCTCAATTAAGAATATAATTTAGTAGTCCGGGTTTCTTTTCTGACTGCAGGACATAAACTTTATTAAATGCTAGTTGGAAATGGACATTTCAAAATCTTTCAGTTTAAAAGAGAAATAGTACAATTGGGAAAAAAAAAATTGCAGGTGTCATTCAGTGTCACCTGCCATTAAGCGATGACATTTTCCATAAATGTAATATCATCGAATATTCTGGATTGCCATACATTTGCATAGTGTGTTACAGACGACTGTTTCTTTATATTTACAGTAACAATACGTCTATATTTGCAAAGCAACGATCAACAGAGTCGAACAACAATTCACTGAGCAGGGAAAATGGACCAGCAGGTGAGTAACACACGTGCTCTTTAATCCTACACACACAGACTCAAGCACAAACACACACACGTAACGATGACAGATTGCACGTTTAGGACCAGATTACAGCCTCGCATCAATCAACATAATTCCACAGCTCACGTGCCGATGTAATCTGATCATGAGAAGCTGATCAATTTAGGTCACATGTTACCAGACTGAAGGTAATTACAGCTCTGATTTGGTCCCCCCTCAATATCTCCAACCCTCGTGCGCACACAGGCAAGCATTTATTTTGCGAAAATATTCATGTGTTCTGGTTCATAATTCAAATTAATCGCCTTAACATGGAGTTTCCTTGTGTATCAAATGCGCTCTACAAATAAATTTGCTTTGGTTTGCCTTCAGACCTCCGGAACATTGCAATCCGGATTACTAGATTCAACAGCAACAAGTTTAGCCATGTGATTTTTTTTTTTTTTAATCAGGATTTTTAATGCAATGTGAGTCTTTTCAGTCCCTGTAAAGTGAAAATAAATGTTGTTTAGAAGCCTGGCAATTTTGAATGATTAAAAAAATTGATATCCACAATGCTTTGTATACCAACATATTAGGATCATTTATAATCGGAATAACCCATAATACAGAACAGACATTTTTAGGATGTAAGCATCGCTAGCTACAGGAGATAACTGCATGGTTTCGTGGTAGAAATGGATAAAGTAATTTTGGCTCAGTTTTCAACCACAATCCGTTCCAGAAGGCCGGTTGAAAAGTGAAACATTCGAAAACCGAAGCGTGTTTTCCCATTACAATGAATGGAAAATGAAAAATGCGTTCCAAGCCTAAAAAATTGTTTTTTTTAAGCATTTTTTAAGCTCTTTTTGATAATAAACTGCATCGTAGAAATAATTATAATAACATAGCTAAACTTAAGTGTTACGTCGTTTCCGTTTTTTTCATGGATGTGTTCGAAAGCACTATAACAAATCGTCGTGGGTCAGCTGGTCGGGGTATTGGAGTACTGATTTTTGTTCGAAAACCAAAGCAAAAAAATCTCAAAATTTTCATTTGAAAACTGATTTGTACGAAAACAGAGAAGTTCAAAAACCGAGGTACCACTGTAATTGCACTTGCACGGGATAACCACAAATTACAAAACATCCAAGACAATCACTGGGTCCTATTTAAGCCTACAGGCATTCACAAAATTCAGCCTTACATAATTCTCATTCATTCCATGTTTTTAGTAATTGTTGTTGAACACGTGTAATGCTTTTTGTAACAAATCAGCTAATTTTTAAATGTAATAAATGATTAGTTATGAAATGTATTTTTTTTGGAAGAAAGTGAAATCTGGAATATGGAGAGAAAACAAAATCATTTGAAAAAAATCATTTGAAAATCTTAACTTGTTTTAAATTGTCCATGATAGCCTAGTGGCTAGCATGTCTGGCTAACAGGTCTGAGCTATTGGGCTTGAATTTTAGTCATCTCCTGTAGATTGATTTATGTTCTAATCGACAAGCGCAATAGAAAATGATTGGCTTGCTTCTGTAGCCGTTCTATAAGTCCGAGTAATTTCTTTTGCTTATTTAGGGATGGGTGTGGATGGGGTGCAGGAGGAAGAGGAGTCCCCACAACTACTCAGGACACGAAGTGACGCATCCTACATGCAAGTCCAGAGGAGGTCAAGGACAAACACCGCCAGAGACCTGCAACGTTTACGCACACACAGGTTCTCCATCAACGGGCACTTCTACAACCACAAGGTATAAAGAAGGACACGCACACATGCATGGTAACGTGTCCACACACAGGCGCAGGTGCAGAGGGGAAGGGCTTTCCTGGAAGGATGTTCCTGTACTTACACTGCTCATATTTCACAATAAGTTGGTCATGTGCGGATTTCACTAATGAGCCCTATTAGGAGCACTTCACCAGTTCCTCTTTGTCTGTGCGTGTGTGTATGTTGTCCAGCACCGTGCAGCTGCTCAACTACCGACTTCCTTTCTAGTTTAGACTTCCCGTACAAAATGTTCAAATCCCCAAAGTAGGGAAATGGCAAGAATAGAGCACACAAAGTCCTGAACACTGTTATACATTTTGAGTGCTTTAACAGATTTGTGCTTGTGTTGCCCTTCTCGCAGACATCTGTGTTCACTCCGGCCTTTGGTTCAGTCACCAACGTGCGAGTTAACAGCGCCATGACGACGATACAGGTCCTTAACATGCTGCTACAAAAGTTTAGGGTAAGGCAAATCCACACATTAATTTGTACATTTCATTGATTACTGGAAATAAGAATGGGCTTTCTCAACGGCTGCCACCCTCCAATCTTTACTTACATAATACGATGGATCCCAGTAGAATCCCAGTTCGGCACCAGAAGTTCTATTTGTGCCTACTTATTAGAAAAATGTTTTTTTTTTTCTTTTTTTGTTTTTTTTTTTTTTGAGGGGGGGCAACAAACACTGAGAATGCCTGTTAGTGGGTTATCCCCAGTTATTCAATGATTTGATTGAGTCAGATATTTTCATTCCAGTTATAATGTGTGTCAATAATTTGCTGATTTTTCTTATATCTGAAAATTTATTTGAAATATAAATCATTCATTTTTTTACACACCACTCACCCTCATGAGGGTCAGAGGTGAGTTGGAGCTGATCGCATCTGATTTTGAATAAAAGGCACTGTACACACTGGTAAATGTAAAAATAATTTAGAAAATAAATAAAACATTAACATACATATTTCTTTTTTTTTTCATCTGACATCAAAAATATTTTGAAATGCGATCACTGAATGTTCAGATTTCCTGTTTTGATGACTGTGTCATATTGTGCATAATAATATTGCCTTGAGAAATTGGCACAGCGTAGCTGGAGCTAAAAAAAAAATACACTTTTAAAATCATTAAAACTCAATCAATGCCAGACCATTATTTTGGTCGTGTGCATATTATGGTGTTGTTTCGTGACAATTATATCATTTTTTTCATCGAGATGAATAAACGCGACTACTATTACACGACTACTATAAATAATCATAATATAAATTTATTGGTCATCACTTGATTAAAATGTGCCGTTATCTTGGAGACATTCCCATGGGAGCCACAACTTGCAACACTTCCTGAGGGGCAACCAACATGTAAAATTGTATAATTTGACATTAATAAACTTGTTGACTCATTGAAGCAGGCAACTATTCTTTCTTTGAAAAGCTTCTTAGAAATCATGCGGCTGGTGATTATCAACACCTGAGCAGCCCTCAAACTGAATGGGCCTTTTCTGTCACGAAAAACGCTACATAACTGTCAGTATTATTAGTAGCATCCATCCATCCATTTTCTTAGCTACTTATCCTCACAAGGGTCGCGGGGAGTGCTGGCGCCTATCCCAGCTATCAACGGGCAGGAGGCAGTGAAGACCCTGAACTGGTTGCCAGCAAATCGCAGGGCACATAGAGACAGAGAACATTTGCGCTCACAATCACACCAAGGGGCAATTTAGAGTGTCCAATTAATGGTGCATGTTTTGGGGATGTGGGAGGAAACCGGAGTGCCTGGAGAAAACTCACGCAGCCATGGGGAGAACATGAAAACTCCAGGTAGGTGGGGGCTAGATTGAACCCGGGACCTCAGAACTGTGAGGCCAACGGTGGATCAGCTGGTAAAATGTTGGCAACCAGTTCAGGGTGTACCCGCCTCCTGCCCGTTGACAGCTGGGATTGGCTCCAGCACTCGCCGCGACCCTCGTGAGGATAAGTGCCAAAGAAAATGGATGGATGGATTATTAGTAGTGGTAGTGTTGGTGTTATTATTATTGTTATTATTATGCTGTATATGAAATAATGATTAATAGTACCTTAATATATTTTTAAACTTTTAAGGTGGAAAATAAATCGGAGGAGTTTGTCCTTTACATGGTCCACGAATCTGGCGGTAGGTTATCGTTTTCATAAAGACATGTTTTTTGTAAACTGAATCTTGGATTCGTAATTTCTACAAGTTTACAGTCATAGTTGTTTGTATTATTTGATTTAGAGCGGACCAAGTTGAGGGATGGTGAATATCCGCTGGTGACCCGTGTGCTTCATGGACCCTGCGAGATGATCTCCAAAATCTTCATCATGGAGGCTGACTTGGGAGAGGAAGTCACCTACGATGTGAGTCTCGTTTACATCACGTTGTCCACGGGTGAGCTCTTTAAAATGAGCACAGGCACACAATGGACTAATCATGTCGGGTTAAATTTAGCAAGCTGAGGAAAGCCATCCCGGCGATGGGACTTGCCTGACAATAGGCGGCCATGTTGTGGGTGCAACTGAAGGGAAACAAAAGTAAACACAAGTTGATTTTGAAATGAAAGCAAGCAAAAGAGTCGGATTATGCAATGCATCAAATGGACTACTGTTAGTTCCCCCATCAGGGCAATCAAATGTGATGAAGAAGGTTTGTGTCCTTGTCATGTCGCTTTTTATGTGAGAGCATAGTTGAACTATTCAACAGTCAAGCCGCTTTCAGTTGTGTGAGGCAGAAATCCTCTTTGTTTCTCCTCGGCACCACTCCAAGTCCAAAATCGCATCCTGTGTACCATACAGGCGGCACAATTCCTGCTTTTCACTGACTGAAGACATGAAATGAAAACAGTTCGACCCACATACAACCAAAAGTGAAGGCCCAGTAAATAAAGACATCCAGGGAGAAAACTGAGAATATGGTTACGTCAACGCACTCTGGGCCACGGGTTCTCTTTTTCTCCCAAGAAAATGCTCGTAATCAGCCAATTAAATATAACTACCGTGTACATGCCTAAATGCCACTGGAATAGTTATTTTCCTGACATTACAACTTCAATATTAAGACGTTTCGAAATTCAACATCCACATACCCGTTTATAAATGATCAAATTATCAAATGGCTACGCATCCTGTGTTCAAATCGCAATTTTTGTAATAAAGAATGACATAAAGATTAATCATTTCCAAGGTTTTCCCACCCTTAACTGACCTATAACCTTTACAACCCAATTGAAAAAATGAAATTTGGGAGTTTGAGTTAAGAACTGTGGTCTGATGGTTTCACAAGTGTGCACACCCTCTTTTTTACTGAGGATATGGCTGAGTTCACAATGAAAAGATTTCACATTCTAACTTAAATGGGGGTCAGCACACTCCTGGCACCATTTAAAATGCCTCAGATTTTAACAGATTATTCCAGATGTTCTAGGAGGGTTTTCCTGACAGGCTTTCTAACAGAAGCTTGAAGGGTTATTTTTTTTCCTGTGAACTGTTCATCGTGCCCTCCACCTTTATTAAAGCCCCCAAGTATGATGCTGCCACCACCATGCTTCATTGAAGCTATGATGTTCTTTTGGTGATGAACATTCTACAGTTGCTCAAATTGTAAATCCTATAATGGGGGTGGTGAACCTCTTAAGTGGAAAGTGTTATTTTGAATCACATCTTGATTGTTTTATTTCAGTTCCGTTGCATATCCGTAGCATCAAGGCAAAATCATACAAACTCGGTCATTGTCCAAATACTTGTGGACCTCACTGTGTTATAGTGGATTGGATCCCTGCACAGGAAGGACATTTTCAGTTCCTTTGTCCTTATATAAAGCATTTCCGTGTTTTCCCCTCACCAGGTTGCCCAGTACATCAAGTTTGAGATTCCAGTTTTGGACAGCTTTGTGGAGAAGCTAAAAGAAGAAGAGGAGCGGGAGATAAACAAACTGACAAGAAAGTACGTGGAGATTCTGAAATGCGCAAGATGAAAAAAAAACATCCTAATTAAACATGTCCAATCGCGGTATGTGATGAAAACATCCGTGTCTCCTCGTTATAAAACCAAAACAAACTTGTGAGGCAGTCAATGGAAGCAGTGTTAGTGAAGAAACTGCTGCAGTCATATGAGTGGGGTTCCTTCATCGTAACTTTGTCGTCGTGATCGTTTAACTGCTTTATCGAATGCCATTCACCACTATTTTAGAATTATTTTTAAAATCCAGATGATGATGTTGTCTTCCCCCTCTGCAGATACATCGCTCTGAGGTCAATGATTCTCCACCAGCTGGAGGGGAAAACTCACTCTTGTGACCCAGTATAAGTGTGTCTTCATGTGTGTGTTTGTTTGTTTGTGTGTGTAAGACTATTTATATAGTCAATTTGTATGACACAATCTTATGGCTTTCTTATTCATACATGAATTTTTGTAATGCAACGTAACTATGTTTTCTATGGCTTTTACATAATAAATCAACTGTACGGCCTTAAAGTTGTCTTAAACTTCTCTTCTAAACAAACATGTCTTTGAAAAGAAAATACTTATCATATCCTGTTCAGCTACAGTAACTGATGGGCATATTAGTATTGTTCTTGTGAGGGATTCCTTCTGCCAGCTAGTTCCCATGCACTATGTGTGTGTGTGCGTGTTTGTGCGTCGCACAATGGGGTATCCTGAGAGAGAACGGCCAGTCCTTGTTTCCCACACTAAGGCAAATAGTAAGAAGTGTTGACTGTTGTCATTTTCTAGGGCCAACCTTGACCCCCAGTCAGTTCGCTATTTTTATTCGTTGATTAATGCCATTTCTAATGCGCGATATCCAGACCCACATCCCCTTCCCCTCGATCAGACTCCAGCAGGAATATGCACCAGATGCATTTTGCACAAAGTGTTGTTTCGCTGTTGTTTAATACAAGACGAGAAATTTCAAGTAAAATAAATCTAATGATACAGTATGTGCATATGCATGGTATGTCAATTTTAAACATGCTCTGTTAAAGGGGTCATACAATGTAAAATGTACCGTAATTCCTGGCCTACAGAGCCCACCTGGTTATAGGCCTCACCAAGTACATTTGTAAAGGAAATACCATTTGGGACATACTTACGCCGCAGCTGTGTAAAAGCCGCAAGTGCCCACATTCAAACACGAAATATTTACAAAGAAAGACGGTACACAGAAAGAGTTCAACGCGAGCATTATCGCTGCGGTAAAGCTAGTGAGAACGCTGGCGCCGCGCTAACAGGGCCAGTTAAAATAAAAGTTACCGGTAAATATGACTGAGACATGCCAGTAACACAGCAGCAACATGCTAGCAAAGCACTAACACTATCAGGGCCGGTAAAAGTCACTTCCTCGGCACATAAATTCCACCGGTCTTATTTGTACCATTTCCGCTCAAGTGCCCCTTGCGGCCGTGAGAAAAAATGCACAAATTAGCCACATCGCCGCATAAACCGCAGGGTTGAAAGCCTATGAAAAGAGTTGCAGCCTGTAGGCCAGAAATTACCATACTTTTTTTAGTGTGTAAAGAAGTCGGGGCTCTGGAGTGCCTGTCCTTTTATCAACTGTGAAATTAAAGCCATCCTTGAGCTAAATGACAAAATAACCAACGCCACACCCAGTCTTTGTACCAAGCTTCAGTCACTTTCAATTGATGACTTGAGTCCTTTACAGGTGCTTTCTCCTCCTCCCCCCCCCCCCCCCCCCAACACACACACACAATCTGGACTCTACTTCCCCAAGTAGACGCAAGCAGCCGGCCAAAACGCACACACTGACTGGTGAGATCCAGCCTGCTGTAACCTCCCTATAGTTGCAAAAACACATGCTCACGCCCTGGTTTTCATGGTGATGAAAGTCGGACTTGGCAAGACACAGATCTGCCTCTAAAAACTGATTTCAGTAGACAAGAAATAGAGCACGTAGGCTACAAACACTATCTTTGGAGTATTTTGATGAAAGACGTGCGTACTATTTTAAATTGTGAAAAAAAAATCTTGTCTCCTTTAAAATCCATACTAATTACAATACTGTATCAGGTAAAATATTTTAAACTCGGTCAGCCTTATAAAAGAGTTTTCCCAGGTGAGCTCCTCCTTAATTCTCAGTTTAATAAAGCGTACAGCCACTCTCCAGCAGTAAAACAGTACTGTATACATTCCTTCAATGTGCTTTTTGAAACTACTTAAACAAACTGCCAAAAAAAAAAACTACCTGGAGGTTCTTGAACATACAAGATACAAAGACCTCCTCATTGAACATGTCCAATCGCGTTATGGGACGGCAACGTGCATGTGTCCTCGTTACAAAATCAAAACAAATGTGCGAGGCCGTCAATAGAAGCAGTTGAAAAAACTCCTGCAGTCTTAGGAGTGGGATTCCTTCATCGGAATCCAGTCAACGTGATCATTTAATTGCTGTAGCTAAAGGCATTCACCTCTTTTTAAAATGGGAAGGGAAGTCTGTCTCCAACAGTACCAAAGGCCAGATAGGCCTTCCCTATATCGCCACCTGTTGGCCAACTATTCAACATTCATCTGAATATTTTTTTTTTAAATCAATTGGTTGCACTTACAAGCCACCGTAGTCAACAGATAACCCTGTAGAGCTCGTGCACCTACGTCATAAAATCCATGTGACATCGCCATATTGCTGGTCAAACAAACCATTGTTGCAAGTTAATTGCGTTAAGACGAAATGAAAATATGTCTTAAGCATGACACCCAGAGTTTTGTCCAAAACCGTCAAACATTTAGAAGGTGATGATAAACGAAGGTACATGGAAAAATGAGAGACACTTGGCATGGAAGGATCCATATTTAATGCAGAAGTTGATGTTTTTGCCGATAAGAAATTGGACTGTTAATTGGCTTCGACAACTCAACAACTTCAACAGTCTTGGACAAGTGGATATACACACCTATCTGGTGAGTAAGTCGTCGAGATTTGCACGGAAAACTTTGAAAGCGTATAAAAGTCTGGACGCATACAAATACTTCGTTGCCGGATGTGTTCTCAATCAAGAATAAATCCCACCTAGTGATGGACCTACTCAGATTTTTATCAATACAAATACCAATATTTAAATAAATGACTCCCTGGTTTTACACAAACTCGCATTCATTAAGTATGACTGGTAAAAAAAAAAAAAAAAAAAATAGCCTCCGTACACGGAAGCGTATTGCTCCCACACGCTTACCTCCGTAAACCTCTCTGTGACAGGTGTTTTTTTGTTTTTTTAAATACTCATTGTTCTCAAATGAGTGAATTTGGCATTATAAATACTTTTTAGTAATTCAAGATTGAGAAGAATATTTCCTGCTTGAAATGAAATGATTGCTACACAGGCGTGTGTATTTCGTTGGCAACCATACATCCCATTTAATTGCCTAAATCCATCGATCTTTTCTCGTCTTTTCGGGTGGTATTCCATAGAATCATATTTTTGAAGAACTGTGTCATCTATTGTGACAACTAAAAGCACAACAGGTCTCAGGCAAATGGAAAATCTGCTCCGTTCAACGACTCCAGCACTGCCGAACAGCTAGGAAAGGCTTTGGAAAAATCTTTTAAAATAATCCCACGGAGCTCAATAAACTAAGCACAATACTGTATAAGGATGCTATGCAGTCCTGGTAAACTAGATTTCTATTGCTATGCATGGAAAGGGAAAAAAAAAAAAGAGACTGAGACTGACTGGGGCGTTTAAAAACAACCAAATGAAAAGCAGTGTGGAGGAAATTGCGGGTGACTTCCACTGTTGCGTGACAGTAAATGAGGACGCCTGTGTACGTATTTTTTCTCCAAATGTTATGACATTACATAAAATTGAGGTTTGAGGTGTGTTTTACCATACTTTTTGATTAGTCAGAATATTTCCAACTTTCTTATTTTGTCATTCTTACTACACATTGTTGTGCTTTTCAATGCACATTTCTCTATATACTGCTTTTGTCCAGTTTTCTGGGCTGCTTATCCTCACAAGGGCCACAGGAGTTGTGGAGCCTATCCCAGCTATATTAAGTGGGCGATTTGGGGAAAAATATTTGCTAAAAACCTTAAAATATACTGGATACAATTGTATGAAAATAAAACAAATGTCTTTTAATAATAAAAATTTAGATGTGGACTTTTACTGTTTGGTGTTGTTTTTCAAACAGCCCTAAAACATGCACAGTAGAAGACTCTAAAATGCCCAGAAGACAGAATTATGGTTGTTGGCTTATATGTGTCGATTGTCCGGTGACCAGTTCTGGACGCCCTAAAATAGTTGTGATAGGTTCGACCCTCGTGGGGATAAAAATGTACGGAAAACATGGGAACTTTATTTTGAAACTCACTACTATCAACATCTCACTTCCACTCGGAAGCGGAGCCTAGTTGTGCTATCTTGATGCAGTTTGGTCAAGCTTTCTGAAGTCATGTCGTCCACGGGAACCAACGCCAGAGTTGTCGTCATAGGATGCGGGATATCGGGAATTGCAGCGGCACACAGACTCCTGAAAGCTGGATTTCAACATGTGCGGATACTCGAAGCCACCGGAAGAAGCGGGGGGAGGATTAAAACGAGCACTTTTGGTGGGTAAACCGATGTCGGGTTGGTTGCCTGTCAAATGGCAGTTCAGATGGAGACAAAAGGACTTTCGTAGTCACAACCATGTGTAATTTAGGCTTGAGCGAGCATACAGCATTTTGGAATGAAAGCTGGAGTTCCCAATGCCTCACTCCTATTATTCTTATGTCTTTATGCATATGCAGGTGGTAAAATAATAGAGATGGGGGCCAACTGGATCCACGGACCATCCGAAGAGAACCCGGTGTTTTGTTTGGCTCGGCAATACGACCTGCTGAGTCCAGAAGCTCTCACCCCAGAGAACCAGGCAATGGACGTCGGAGGACATCCTCCCTGGATCCCCAATGTCTTCACCAGCTCAGGTCACGCTTGAGAAAACCTCGGAGTCTGTTTTCCAACCAAATAAGCCATTCTGAACTCATGTGCTGTTCCTCTTCATTAAAAGGCCGCAAACTGAGCTTCGAGGATGTGTTACCCGCTGTGGAAATGCTAAAGGAACTTCTGGATGAGAGTTCAGACTTTCTGGAGGGGGGTGAGCCCTGGCCCAGCGTGGGTCAATTTATACGTGCGGAGGTATGACCAGCATGTCAATGTTCCACCATAATTTGACAATAAAGTGGTGACTTGTTTGGGTGCAGGTGCTACAAAGATCAGCAGAGAAGTGGAAAGCAAACAGTGAAAACTCTTTGCAGCGCTGCATGATCAGCACCATGATGAAGGTGGAGTGTTGCGTTAATGGAACTCACAGCTTGGATGACGTGGGCTTGGGTGGTATTGGCCTCTATAAAACAATGCCAGGACTTGACTGCACCTTTCCAGGGTTTGTAGTCCATCCTAGTATACATGAAACATGCATACTGTACATATCCTTGTGTTTCTGGCATATTAGTCTATTTAGTTAAAGTAACGAAACACAGGTAGCAACTGAGGCCAGACAAAGCAGTCAAATTGCTTGTAACCTGCACGCACAAAGTGATGCACTCAAAGACACTCGGAAATCTCGGTGTTCAGCAGAATTGGAGGATGGTGATTGATTGTGGTCTTCTAAAACTATGCCATTTTTAATTGAGTGTGAGCGATAATTTCAAATAGAAAGTTGGAATAACAGCATGTTTTGGGTTGCCATCCAGTTATTAATTTACATCAAGGGCGGGCAACCTGCGGCCTTTGGTGTATATGAGCTATAAAAATATTTGATGTGACCCTTCATGTCATTGTATAAACAAATAAGACAACAGCGGGTTCGTTTTAACAATTCCCAAAACGTATAGTATTTCTTTGATTATTGCATCATATTTTTTTACATTTATAAAATTACTATGCGGTGGCACGGTAGTGCAGCTGGTAAAGCATTGGACTCACAGTTCTGAGGACCCGGGTTAGATCCTGGCCCCAACCTGTGTGGAGTTTGCATGTTGTCCCCGTGCCTGCGTGGGATTTCTCCGGCCACTCCGGTTTCCTCCCACATCCCAAAAACATGCAACATTACTTGGACACTCTAAATTGCCCCGAGGTGTGATGGTGAGTGCGGCTGTTTGTCTCAATGTGCCCAGCGATTGGCTGGCGACCAGTTCAGCGTGTACCCCACCTCCTGCCCGTTGACAGCTGAGATTGGCTCCAGCACTCCCTGCGACCCTCGTGAGGATAAGCAACAAAGAAAATGCATGCATGGATGGAAATTACTATGCCCCTAGCAGGACTTGATATTCCCTGTGAAATTTGTAATACATTTAACTTTAAATTTTGTAATGTCAGGCAATGAAAGCGGCAATAGTAAATCAAATCCTCACTCAACACTCGCCCATTAATCTCATCTCCTGTGTTGTATTCAACCTTCTTTTTTTTCCCAGAGGTTATGATGGTCTAGTCAGGAACCTGATGTCAGAGCTGCCTCCTGGTGTGGTGACCTACAACCAACCCGTTCGCTGCATCCACTGGAACAACTCTGACAAGAGGGATGCACCCGTGAACATCGAATGCGACGATGGGAAGATGGTGGCAGCTGATCATGTAGTCGTCACAATTCCTTTAGGTGTGATCACAATTCGGGACTTCCTTGGGTGGCTCCTCCTGAAATATCTATCAAACTCTTCGTGCTTCTGTTTGGTCAGGCTACTTAAAGAAGCACCATATGTCACTCTTCCGTCCTCCTCTTCCTTTGCACAAAATGCACACCATCCAGAGATTGGGCTTCGGCACCAACAATAAAATATTTGTGGAATTTGATTGGCCCTGGTGGGATGAGGATTGCGAGGTCATCTACTTGGTCTGGGAAGATGAG
This sequence comes from Syngnathoides biaculeatus, assembly GCF_019802595.1. Taxonomy (NCBI): domain Eukaryota; kingdom Metazoa; phylum Chordata; class Actinopteri; order Syngnathiformes; family Syngnathidae; genus Syngnathoides; species Syngnathoides biaculeatus. Next base: position 13,167,041 of record NC_084651.1, read on the forward strand.
GTGAGTGAGTGAGTTACTACTTCTGACCTTTTTTCTTGTGGATTTTAAATTAATACTTATGACTCTTTCTAACCGGAATGTCATAACCTTTGTCGAGGCAAAAATTATGATTATGTACTGTGACTCACAGTGCGTGCATGTGCATAAAATGCTTATCGCTTACCTTTCCCTACATCTTTGATGATAAAACTTTACAACCTAGTACTTAATCAGTTTTCTGTCATCCCGTTGTTCAGGACGCCATGTTGGACCAGGTGCAGGATATTCCAGGGTCCTGGATAAAGAAATTGTTTGGCTTCACTGTGTTAAAACCCACTGAAAGGTAAGGTAAGCAGTTTGGGTTCCCGTGGGTGCGCCCAAATGCCCCCTAACAAATTAGCAATTAATTAATTTTTTACATTGATTTATATATTTTAGTGACGTGTACAGATATACAGCATGTGTGCTGGTTCACGACAGGCATCAGCAAGTCCACACAATTAAAAATCTACCTTGTTTAATGTTATGATCACAGGTACTGTTGTCACACATGCAGGGGCCTTCTTATTCAGACTGCGACCATTTGACCTCAGTCAGTGTCCCAATATTTAGCCACTGCCAGTCCGAAGCTTGGAGAACAAATGAGTTGTTTGCATCAGAAATCCGGCATAAAAACTGTGCCAAAAAATCATGGGCGGACATGCTGAGGTGTTACAACAGCAACATGTTGATACATGCCTTACAATACATTTTCACCAAAACTGACGTTTCTAGGAAAGTTATATTGTTGATTTCCATTGAAAACCATTACGGTAATTAAAGCCCAAGTGTCATCCCTATAAACATTCTGAAATAGATATTGTAATGAAAAATACATATAACATTCTTCACTTCAATGTCTATATGAAAAAATAAATATGAGCGGAGAGCGCGTCATCCATGTGCAAAGTTGCGGAAGTGTCATTGGACATCCAAGTGGTCACCATGTTGGCTGCATTGACTGCCCGTGATGTCACCCCAGATATTCACCATTGAAAACACGCTGTGGCCCTTACTATGGGAGACGAACACGCCCCTTCTGACACGGAAGCTCTTTTCAGCTGAGTGAAGTGACCGGGGCAATATTACCCTATCGTTTCGAGCCTTACTTAGATGGTGTGATATGCGAATGACGGCCAAACCGCATGCAGCCAAAGCACCTCCCCATCCGATCCACCTTCGCGCGGCGTAGATGAGCCACCCTGGCCGAAGCCATGGTTGGCAGACACGGCGCCAACGGGCACGTCGACACGTTTAGTACCTCTGAGTTATGTACATGGATCTTTTGTTCCGTTCTGAAACGATTACGTCCTCCCCCCTAACTATTGTTTTATTAGTAGCTCTATACAAATCTACCTGTCATTTGGAATCCATGAAGCTCTCCTCCTTTGCACCCGTGAAATCCATTTTTCATGACGAACCGGGTGATAAATCCATCCTCCCAAGTGTTCGAGCATTATCAAACAATGCAATGTGTTAGCCGGCATTTTGGCTAACACGGAAGAACAAAGAGCTACCTTCCCGCAGGTAAAACTAATAGAAACAAACGAGTTCGCTTGAGTGCGCTACTGCCCTGCACGTCACGTCCTGCTTTTTGTCAAAAACAAAACCCTCGAGATGATTTTTATGTCGGAAGTTACAAAAAGCCATACACGTCAAAATCATGTTTTGTTGTGAAAAAACGCATGGGTCCATACCGGCTGCCGTTTTTTTATTAATAACATACTAAAACTCATGCATTTCATGACAGTGGCCCCTTAAAAAGATAAACTCTTGGGGTAAGAGCCAGCTCACTCAGGTCCCGAATGATAGAAAATGATTGGGAGGTTATTATTTATTCGAGAGTGACGATATGGAAGTTGTTGTTGCATGTTTTGTTTGGTGGATTTAGAAAAAAAAAAAAGTCTTTACACCCTCAGGTTCGGCCATGTTTTATGTGGCTGGATCGCTGGGCATGAGGCAAGTTATATGGAGACTTTGCCTGAGCAGGAGGTCCTGCATGCCGTCACTCAACTTGTCCGCAGGTTTACAGGTGAATGAGTAACTGTCTTTTATAGCTTTGCTGCTCAAGGTGGACTTTTACTAATTAATTCTGTCCGTGTGTGTGTGAGGGTAAGGTAATCCCATAATCACGCCACGGAGAATCCTCAGATCTCAATGGTGTCTTGATCCCTGGACATGTGGATCGTACAGTTACCCTTCGAGGGGCTGCTCAGTGCAGGACTATGAGAACATGATGGAGCCTCTGCCATCCAAGCGATCGCTTTCGCAAGTAATGACATTTTAAACAAAACATTAAAAAAAAAAGGTTTCTATCAACTCAAGAATCCCAAACTGTCTGCTGTGTCCTTTCCAGCCGCTGCAGGTGTTATTTGCTGGAGAGGCGACTCATCCCTGCTATTTCTCCACCGTCCACGGAGCTCTTCTCTCCGGTTGGAGGGAAGCCGACAGGCTTCTCGCTCACTACTCGTCCTCTGCTCGTCCAGTACAACCAACCAAGTCAAAGCTTTAAAAGAATAATGCTATTCAGACTTAGAGAGGAATGCTAAATAATGTGATTTCATTGTGTATCGATTATTATAATGATACAGATTAATCTTGATGAGTATGTGCCATAAAATGATGATGATAATTATCGGTCTTATTTAGAAGAAATATGCAATCCTGTTTTGGAGCGCAAAAAAAAAAAAAACCATGACCTTTGAAAAGGAATCCTCTTTTCACATCAATAAAAGTTGAAAGGTATTTTTATGCATAACATACAACTACAGATAAAATGTGATATGACAACTTTAGATGACTGATTTAATTTTCCAATACCTAATAAAAATGTAAAATTCTATGTTGTGAAGTTTTTCTGGAGCATTCCACGTAGGTGTGAATGCGAGTGTGCAAATGGTTGTTCGTAAGTGCCCTGCAATTGGCTGGGGACCAGTTCAGGGTGTGCCCCTCTTTTTTCCCCAAAGATAGCTAGGACAGGTTCCAGCACCCCCACGACCCTAATGAGGATGAGCAGTACAGAAAATGGATGGAAACTCTGGCAGTAGTTCACTGAAATAATTTGAACTTTTTCTGCAGAACAGTGAACAATTGATTAGTATATCAGTCTCAGCAGTTCTGAAGGTTGCTGCACTCAACAAAACACCAAAAAAACGTATTCTTGCTCACATTCTTAATTGGTTGAATTCAGTGAGACATTTTCTGCACACAAAAAGGTTTATTTTTCCTCTAATTGTTAAAAAAAAAAGTCTAAATCTATGACCGTGAGCACTTCTTTGCTGAGATAGTACATCCACCTCATCTATGGCACGGTTGATGTTTGATTAGACCATAATTGTTGCATAGGCTGCTCATTATAAAATGTGCAGCTTTACTCTATTCAATTCATGAAAATGGGAGCAAAAACAAAAATGTTTTCATATTTTTGTTCAGCATATGTCGTATCAGTGGGCCATTTCGCCTTCGGTTACGGCAGCACTGTATATCTGTTAAAATCATCTAATTTCCCTCTAACCTAAGGAAATATTAAGTAAAATAAAATCGTTATAATTTGTGGTCCAGTTTTGATGTCGTTAATCTTGCTTTCAAATTGCAATTCGTTCAATATTCTGTGTGGGCAGGAATACACAGATGGCGGACGGACCTCGTCACCGACGAAGAGCGGAACTAAGATTATTTTTAGAGTTCTGAGTCGGGGTGTAAACAGTGGTGCGCATAGTGACAATGGTAGTTCTTTTTTAAATCGTGAATAGTAAAAAGTTCGACTAAGGTGCAGATGTGACATTAAGTCTCGTATATTTATCGAGACTATGAAACTGTACCGGTCACTCAGCAATGTCGCCAAACTTCGGAGCACGTTCGATTTCGGAGGTCGGGATGTGGCTCACTGGTTCCCTGGACACATGGCGAAAGGTGACTTCAAGTACAGTAATTGCTATCAAATGACAAATAGATGCATTATACTCTCACCACGGGATTGTAGTGAGTGACCTGGTTTATTTGTCCATGTGGGCAGGACTGAAGAAGATGAGAGCCAGTCTGAAGAGTGTTGACTGCATCATAGAAATCCACGACGCTAGGATATCCTTTCTGATGAAGATGCGGGTTGATTGCTTGTGCTCATGCTGTTGTTACCAAATATCTTTAACACGAATTAAATCCCGTTGTCTGGGAGAAACCCCGTGTTTCAGGAGACCCTGGACGTTAAACCGCATCTGCTTGTTCTTAATAAGATGGACCTAGCTGACCTGTCAAACAAACAGGTGCTGGATACATTTATACAACTTTTTTTTTTTAAAGCACATTCATACTGTGAACTCGTCTCTTTTGTCACCCAAGCGGAGTTCATCATTGAAAGTGTTGTCGTCCGTAAAGTCAAGTGTAAGGTATTTTCACATGGTTGCCATGGCTCCTACCCGAAAAGTCAGACTGGAGAAGTGGTGTCAATGTCAGAGTAAAGAAGAATTTTTACGAATAGGAGTATTGACATACGGTATTGGGTCCGATCCGATATTGACATCGGTTATCATCCTTAGTCATAAATAGTTTCAAATGAAATAGTGTGGACTTTTACCGCTTGTCGCAAATAATTTGGGAGATCATCCAAGACGGGGCGTCACGGTAGGTCAGCTGGTAAAGCGTCGGCTTCACAGATCTGAGGACCCGGGTTCGATCCTGGCCCCGCCTGTGGTGTTTGTATGTTCTTCCCGTGCCTCCGTGGGTTTTCTTTGGGCACTCCGGTTTCCTCCCACATCCCAAAAACATGCAACATTAATTGGACACTCTGAAATTCCCCCGAGGTGTGATTGTGAGTGTGGCTGTTTGTCTCTATTTGCCCTGCGATTGGCTGGCAACCAGTTCAGGGTGTACCCCGTCTCCTGCCCGTTGACAGCTGGGATAGGCTTCAGTACTCTCCACGACCCTTGTGATGATAAGTGGCTTAGAAAATCTATGGATAGATGGATCTGCCAGCTCCTGTTGTGTAATGAAACATCCTAACTGGCTCATCCCATCAAGGTGCCATAAATGGAAGTTTGCATTCATGGGAAGCTTGAAAAAAAATCTTCACTGTCTGCATTATGAAAGAAATTGTCTTTTATTACCCATTTGTGTGTGTAGTACAGATGCATCTCCACAAAGTAGAATATTGAAGAAATTTCATTTCAGTCGTTTAATTCAAATGGTAAAACCCATTAGATTCTGTACACAGAGTGAAATACAGTACAGTGTATGTCATGATATTATTTAAAATTCTGATGATTACAACCCAGAGAAGCCCAAAAGGCACCACCCCAATGGATTGGACATCCATCCATCCATTGTCTTTGCCACTTATCCTCATAAGGGTCGCGCGGAGTGCTGTAGCCTATCCCAGCTGTCAACGGGCAGGAGGCGGGGTGCACCCTGAACTGGTTGCCAGCCAATCACAGGGCACATTGAATTGAACAGGCGCACTCGCAATCACACATAGGGGCAATTTCGAGTGTCCAATTAATGTTGCATGTTTTTGCAATGTGAGAGGAAACCGGAGTGCCCGGAAGAAAACCACACAGGCACGGGGAGAACATGCAAACTCCACACAGGCGGATCTGGGGTTGAACCTGGGACCTCAGAACTGTGAGGCCAACGCTTTACCAGCTGAACACCGTGCCGCCATAGATTGGAGATTTACATTAAAAACAATAAAGAAAAACAAGATGGAAAGTTAGGAGGAAAAGACCTGCTGAAAAGTGTGTTTAATGAATCTGAATCATGAATTTAATTTTACGAAATTAACTTATTATAAACATTTAATTCACCCGCGTGTGGTTTCATATAAAGAAAATGTCTTTTTTTTGCCCCTGCAGAGGATCCTGAAGGAGCTTGACAGAAATGGAGTGAAGAACGTTCTGTTCGCTAATTGTCTGAAGCAGCGAGACGAAAGTGTCACCAAGGTGTGCGTCATCTTCACTTGAACGCCCAATAAATTTGATGACTGGACTTTATTAATACTGTGTTGATTAAAAGCCATTGCACTCATTCTTTTTTGTGCAGTTGGTGCCAACTGTGTTGGAGATGTTGGGAAACGCGCAACGCTTTAACAGAGAAGAGGTACATACAGTGTAAAATATAGATGTAAAAAAACACATCAGAGTGAGGATCTTGAACATTTTTGGGTGATGCACATGTAAACGTCGGATAATAAACGTTATAATACGAGTTCGTCATGCTGCTGTGATTTTGTAGTATGCACAAGATTCTAATAATCAAATGTACATGTCCATTTTTCCAGAATCATAATTATTGCCTGATGGTAATTGGAGTGCCCAATGTGGGAAAATCATCCCTTATCAACTCACTAAGAAGAACACATTTGAAAAAAGGTACAGCACAACAGCTACTGATCAGTTTTTGTTCCTGAGTATCACAAATAACATTTCTCGTTCAGGCCGTGCGTCTCGAGTAGGTGCAGAGCCTGGAATAACTCGAGCCGTCCTGACTAGGATTCAGGTCAGTGAAATATATATATATTTTTTTGCATGTGCGTATATCTGTTCATTTGTAAACAATGTTATCTCCCATTCACAGGTTTGTGAACGCCCTTTTATGTTCCTGTTGGACACACCAGGAGTCTTGCCTCCGCGTATAGAAAGTGTCGAAACGGGGATGAAGCTGGCGTTATGTGGTGAGCAGACGTAACTCAATAAATCTGTGATTGCCAACCAAAGTGCGGAGAGATCTAATAGCAGTTCGTTGAATTGAACTGTGTTGGAAGAACTGCTTCTGTCATGTCTCTCCAGGAACTATCCTAGACCATTTAGTGGGCGAGGATATCATTGCTGACTACTTGCTCTATTCTCTGAACCGGCTTGAGAAATTCAGGTAGGATTTTCAATGTGAGTTGACGTCACATGATCAGTGTTGACATTTTACATCTCTTTTGGTCCATCGCGTTGCATTTATGTTCAGTTATGTGGAAAAATACAACCTTCCCGAGCCTAGCGACGACATCCAGTTTGTCCTAAAACACATCGCTGTGAAGCTCAGGAAGACCCAGCGCGTTAAAGCCATCACCGGTGTTGGTAAGAAAGATAGCACTGTATGAAATTAATGGACATTTTCCTAATCTTCCCAAATAGCTTTTGTGAGGTCATACAGTATCTCATAAATCACAATCAGCTTTATTGGCCAAGTGTGTAACTGGAGATGGTTGAAGGAATGCTGGAACCCCCCACTCTTCCCATCTTCCTTACATTAAATTTAAACTCTGCCTGCATATTTTAATATCCATCCATCCATTTTCTTAGCCACTTGTCCTCACGAGGGTCACAGAAGTGTTGGAACCTATCCCAGCTGTCAACGGGCAAGTGGCAGGGTACACCCTGAACTGGTTGCCAGCCAATCGCAAGACACATGGAGACAAACAGCCGTGCTCACAATCACACCTAAGGGCAATTTAGAGTGTCCGATTAATGTTGCATGTTTTTGGGATGTGGGAGGAAACCGGAGTGCCCGGAGAAAACCCGGGCAGGCACGGGGAGAACATGAAAACTTCACACAGGGAGGGCTGGGATTGAACCCGGGTCCGCAGAACTGTGAGGCCAACGCTTTCCAGCTGACCCACCGTGCCGCTCATATTTTAAGAATTATTTAAAAATTTTTAACAGTACCGTAACTACCTTTTGAAAACACCATTCGCGCATTCTCCTTGTTCTTTATGCTATGCTGGGTTGTATAAAGTAGCTGCTAAGTATTTAGAGTGCAGACTTGTTAATATTAATATCATAAAGTGAGCCACAATAACCAATTTTTACTGTCCTTTAGGTAACGTTACCATCACGGTTCCCAACTACCCCGCAGCAGCGTACGATTTCATCCGAGCCTTCAGGAAAGGAGAGCTAGGACAAGTGATTCTGGACTAAAGGACACATTTTAATGTATGCACCTGTACATTTATTATACGTTGTACATATTAAAAAAAAATCGAGTCATTTGAATGTGTCTTGCTTTTAGAATGAAAAAGGCACATGTCTTAAGACTTGGTTTAAACGTGTTTTATTTGCATTGAGACAGATAACAAAGCTATTACTGTATGTACAGTACACAAGTGCAGTATAGATAAGGAACAGTCATCTGTTCCTAATGTGAGGAAGAAGTTTGAGGATCCATCACAACCTACTTGAGCAGCACCATGTCTTTACACCTGATTCACAAATATCTTGATTTTCCTCAAGTAGTGGTTGTCCCCAAAATGATCCCCCGCCCCAATTGATTGACTGTAAATAAATACTGTAAATGCCTCCCTTCAAAAAAAAGTATTTCCTTTTCTATCAGGAAAATGGGTCGTAATTGAAGCGATCTAAATTGAAAGACTTTAAAATTGGAACTCAGTTAACAGCACCACCTTCTGAGTCACAGAAAAAACAATTCTCAGATGAATTAAAGTGAGGAGTCTGTACAATGATGCAAATGAGATTCCTGGGCATTGTATTAAAAGATGATTGTAGACACCTCCAGATGAGTCAATACCCATCCTGGAATTAGTTCCATAAATGGAATATTTGTGGTGTTAAAATGGAATGTTTTTTTGGTGGGTTTAAGACACCAATATATATGGATCAGCAGCGTATACATAAAACAATGTATCCTAAGTATATACATTATCCTGTGTAGGCATAACTTCATTTGAAATTGTTGCCTTATTGCATAATGCCAGAGTCATTTCTTACTTGGTGTCCCCTTATCAATGAGAAAATAATGTGCTCTATCATTCTATGGAATACCAGCTGAAAAGACGAGAAAAGATCGATGGATTTTGGAAATTAAACGTGCTGGATGGTGCCCAACCAAATACACACGACTGTTGCGAAGTATTTATAAAACCAAGTTGTCTTATTTGAGAGAATTGCATTTAAAAAAAAAAAGACGGGGTCATCCCCAATATACATGGAAGCGTGTTGCAGCCACATGTTTACCAACAGATGTTTTTTTTTTTTTTAATATGCATTGTTCTCAAATTAGTCGGATTTAAAAAAAAGAAAATATACCGTCAGTCACACAGAGGTTTACATAGGTTAATGTGTGACTGCAACATACCTCTGCATACGGGGGCTGAAGCCTATCCCAGCGGTTTATTTTCTTTTTTTTTTTTAAATACGCATCGGATTCATTTGAGAGCAAGGCGTTTTTTTTTTTAAAAAAAAAGTGTCACGGAGAGGTTTACAGAAGTTTAACGTGTGGCCGCAATATGCTTCCGTGTACAAGGAGCCAACTCGCTGTCTTTTTTTTTTCCAATCATAGTTAATTATTGCGAGTTTGTGTAAAACCAGGGGTCATTTATTTAAATAGTGGTATGTGAATTAAAACTATTTGAGTGGCTCCATCACTATGTGGGATTTATTCTTGATTGAGAACAGATGCAGCAAGAAAGTATTTGTATCCGTCCAGATTTTTATACGCTTTCAAACTCTTCCTTGTAAATTTCGAATCCTTACTCACCACATCCATGTGTAGATCCAGCTGTCCAAGACAAGTGGAAGCGGGTTAACAGTCCACTTTCTTATCAGCGAAAACATCGACTTTCGCACTAAATATGGGTCCTCTATGCCAAGTGTCTCTCATTTTTCCACATATCTTTGTTTATTATCACCTTCTAAATGTTTAACAGTATCGGACAAAACTCTGGGTGTCGCGCTATAAGACATATTTTTGTTTCGTCTCCATGGACTTAGCATTGAAGAATGCTTTGCTAGACCAGCAATATGGCCAGTCACATGACTTCGGTGACATAGGTGCAGGAGCTCTATTGCAAATGTTTTTTTCTCATGTTTGTGTAGATTTTAAGTCATCTCCTTAATGGTAATATATACTGTAATGGTGAAATTGCGGCAACTAGACCCTTGCTGCTTTTCCTCTCGTTTTCTGAAAACGTTCATAAATGGCTTGGTCAATGATGCTATTAAGCTAAAAAAAAAATGGATATTCATTTTGGCTGTGTATATTTTTTAGTCTTTATCTATTTTTGGGGCGGTGGGGCGGGAGGAAGGAAACCTGTTTGGTCCACATAGACACTAGCTGGTGTTAGAGGAGTGAACATTTGCGCTCCAGTTCATGCGTGAAAGTGTAAGTAAACAGTGCGCTGTTTGCTTTGGGCTCATACTGTTCTGTGTCTTCCCATCAGTTTTTCCTGTTGCTTACAACCCGTTCTGTATTCGTTGGGTCCAGTGCAGTTCTCCTTAAAATCTCATCTACAGCAGGGAGTCCCACAAGAGTGTATATTTGGCGGAGAGCGTCGCCATGGTGATGGACAACATTTGACAGTGGGATGCTCCCACTGTGGAGCCAGAAATATGGGCATCAAAGTAACCGGTCCTGTTGTAATAATCCAGCTCCTCCTCGGAGTCTGTGTTGCTGCGGCGGTAAGCGGACGCGTACCATTTATCCGCCGTCAGGGCCACCGCAGCTCCCGCGGCTGCGGCGGCGGCCACCCGTACCGGGGAAGTCCGGCCCGCCGACCTGAAGCGAGAACGCGGGCCGCCGTAGCCGCCGGCCCCGCGGTAAGAGCCGGACGTGGAGCTGCGAGCGGGGGACCCGCGGGATGAGCCCCTGGACCCCCCGCGTCCCCCTTTGCACAGCGCAGGCTCGCACAGGGAGGCGGAGAGCAGGAGGAACATCCAGCAGGTTGCCAGCACCTGGTTCATCTGTGCAGGAGGACAAACGCAGAAGAAAATATTACAGGGATTGTAATACCAACCGTTTTGAAATTGAGATAATCCCTGGGTACTGATTACATACTTCTGAATAACAAATGTTATTGTTAATTAGCGTTAACCATGGGTTATTAATGATCGAGGAGCAATATTGAAAGTGACTTGAGAAAACCTTTGTTGCAAATTGGCTCAATGATTAAAACTTAAAAGGGACCCCAATGCAAAGGCAAATGATTTAAACCTGTTTCATACATCACAGCAGATCATAAAAATCCCCTATACTATAAACCACCTAATATATGAGAGGGATGACATCAGTGAAATGTGATTGGATCCCCAGTTAGCGCTATGCTCATTATTAACACCTCAACATTTTTATGGCCATCACCTCATCTTAGCAAAACAAGTTCATTATTTTGGAAATGACAGTCATCTAGAGGCTGTAAAATCTTTATGATTTCAGTTACAGAAGAACATTGATATATAATGAAAATATATTAATACAACTTATAGATAGATGTTTTATTTTTATTTTGCTTTTGAGAGCAGTTCCAAATACAACCTAATTTGATGCATTATCGCTGCAGTGCTCTGATGTATGCATCACAACATCTGATTTTATTTTTTACTCCCCCCTTCAAATAGTCTTAAGAAATTATAAATCTGCCTGAGGGCATATGTCAAACCAAACGAACCCGTTTGTACATGATTGACATAATAATAGGTTGAGTAAATTTTACGCCATATTTTCCAATCAACCATTGTTGAATGCATCTTCATCTCACCGTGCTAATTAGCCAGTAGCTCACTGTGGCCTTCACGCAATGGATGCAAATAATGCAAATAGTAAATTTATATTCCATAACAATTACACCAATGCTTGGTGCTTACCTTGTTCTTTGTTTATCTTCAAGATAAAAAGAAGAAGAAACGGAGGATGCTGGTGCGCGTTCACGACGATGGCGGTGCGGGAACGAGCAGCGCACTGAGTACAGCGGTGGTACCACAAAGCATAGATATCGAAAGTCCCGTGATAACGCCTTGTGTGGGTTGGCCCGTTGCAGCTACACGTCAGTCAGCCCGTCATATTGGATGTGTCAAAGCTAAACGCTAATGCAAGTTAAAGGACAGAGTTTCAAAATTGAACATCGTACGAAAAAGTGCACAACAGCTAAGGTCTCATGCTTACTAGTGGATATAATTCAATGTTGATCATTATAGTGACAAACATTAGTTGCAAGGTGTGATTGTGAGTGCAGCTGTTTGTCTCGATGTGCCCTGTGATTGGCTGGCAATCAGTTCAGGGTGTTCCCCGCCTCCTGCCCGTTGACAGCTGGGATAAGCTCCAGCACTCCCTGTGACCATTGTGAGGATAAGTGGTGAAGAAAATGGATGGATGGATGGCATATTTACCACATCACATTTATCTGTATGCGTCCATCTAGTGGACAAATTGCCGAACGACCTATCCAACTATCCAAGTAGTAACGCCCAAGTACACTAGGTGGCGGTGGTCCTGCTATATGGTTAAATAGGTGACCCGCTGCTAAGCGAAGAAGAAGAAACGTTCTAGGAAACACGGTGTGCTTTGCTTGTACTCGTTGCAAGTTGACAGTCGAAGAGTCCTTTTGGTAGTCATGGCGTTTGTTTGCAGAAATGCTTTCGCATTGCTGAAATCGAGCCGAGCGACACCGGCCTCGCTGTCCGCCGCCGCTCGCTTGTGCAGCTCGGGTGAGTGTTTTAAATGACACGCAAGCGCTCTTCAATCAATGTCAAGTCAAGCCGCGTCGATCATCAGCTCTGCAAACTCTCCGTTGCACTCACTAAAAGAGTACAAAGTTAATATTCATGTCCATGTTGCAATGCGTCCTAGTCCCACATGATAATTTAGCTAATTTTTACTGTATTATAACATTACTTAGGCCTTGCACAATTTAATTTAACACAAAGCTATTCTGTCTATAAATAGCAACAGGCGGATAATAGTAGCTTGTGTCATGTCGTATTAGTGTTGAATTGTACGACTATGTCGCTATCATTGATTATTTGTAGTAAATAATTTTCATACCAATTTACTGGTGTCTGTGACAGGCTATTTCAATATAATTTCAAGTGTCATCCCTATAAAACATTCTAAAATAGATATTGTAATGAAGAATACACATCACATTATTCACTTCAATGTCTACATGAAAAAATATGAGCGGAGAGTGCGTCATCCATGCGCAAAGTTGCGGAAGTCTCATTCTACATCCAAGTGGTCACCATATTGGCTGCATCTTCTGTCCGTGACGTCACACTGGGGCATTCACCATTGAAAATACACTGGCCCCTACTGTGGGACACGCCCCTTCAGACACGGAAGCTCTTTTCAAAGAAGAGAACATCTCACAACTGACTGAAGTTACCGGGGTGATATTACCCTATTGTTTCGAGCCATATTTAGATGATATGCAGATCATGGCCAAACAACTACTAAAAAAAAAAAAAATAACGGTTTTCGGGGGACCACGTAGTCCGTCTCTCATAACGTAACAAAACATCCTCGTACGTATGAAAGGGATGCTAAATGTGTCGATGTACGTGTCGGATGGCTTCAGCGTCGGGCTCGCCTTGTCAGCCTGGGCGTCTCGTCACCGGCGACCCCGACTCGGAAGCCGTCCGACATGTACATCGACACATTTAGCACCCCTGTCATACGTACGCGGATCTTTTGTTACGTTATGAGAGACGGATTTTGTGGTCCACATCAAACTATTATTTTTTTTTTTAGTAGCTGTATATGCACCTACCTGTCATTTGGAACCCACACAGCTCTCATCCTTTGCACCCACGCAATCCCTTTTTGCACAACAAACCGGGTGTCTTGAAAACTTTTGAAGGATAAATCCATCCACGTGAGTGTTCGAGCAATATCCAGCAATGCAATGAGCTGGCATTTTGGCTAACACGAAAGAAAAACGAGCTATCTTCCCGCAGGTAAGACTAATAGAAACGAACAAGTCTGCTTGAGCGTGCACCTGCCTACAACCTCACTTCCTGCTTCTTCTAGAAAACAAATTCTCGAGAGGATTTTCATGGCGGGAGTTACAAAAAGCCGTTTACGTCAAAATCATGTTTTGTGGTGAAAAAAGGCATGGGACCATACCGGCTGGCGTTTTTTTCATTAATAACATACTAAAAATCATGCATTTCATGACAGTGACCCTTTAAACAATCTACTCTTGTGAGGATAAGCAGCTCAGAAAATGGATGTATGCACATTTTCTTGATTTGTTAATAAGTCATGAAAGGGGGTTGCAAGTTTTCACCAATAGGAAACAGCGGGTGGAAACAGTTGAGAACTCTTCGATTACATGGTCAGTGTTGGCACCATCCACAGGTGTCCATTACGAGTACGTCATGGTGGAGAAGCGAGGAGAGAAGAAGAATGTGGGTTTCATCCAGTTGAATCGACCCAAAGCTCTCAATGCGCTGTGTGATGGCTTAATGAAGGAAGTGGGGCAGGCCTTGGACGCCTTCGAGAGCGACGGAGACGTGGGCGCCATCGTCATCACCGGCAGCGACAGGGCGTTTGCAGGTGGGGGAATATTGAGAATATGCAGTGTTGTTGCCGTCTCTATTTAAGACCAATGTCTTCTGTGCTGTTCAGCCGGAGCGGACATCAAGGAAATGCAGAATCGAACTTTCCAGGAGTGTTACGGGGGGAACTTTCTGGCTCACTGGAACAGAGTGTCCACCGTGAAGAAGCCTGTGATTGCTGCCGTCAACGGATTTGCAGTGAGCGTCTCTATTTTGCAATGGCAACATAGGAATGAAGTACCTGTCGCCTACTCGCATCTTGTCTAAAACCATCTCATGTCAACATTTTGGCAGACTCTGTGCCTTAGAGGATGAAGGCAACAAATTTTCAAGTTTTGACAAAGGTGTGGACTCTCCACTAACCTTTGTGCACTCTTTCAGTTGGGAGGAGGCTGCGAGTTGGCGATGATGTGTGACATCATCTATGCTGGAGACAAGGCCCAGTTTGGCCAACCAGAGATTCTGTTGGGGACCATCCCTGGTATGATTGTGCAGCCTTGTACTTTTCCTCCGTTTCAGTTATTATAAAGTCCTTTGAGGGTCATACTATATCTCCTTCCTTCCTTGGAAGTTTTATTCTGTTGGAATAGCAGCCCAGAGAAATTCTCAGTTAAAAATGTTAGTTTCCCTGTCCCAGAATTAAGGAGGCTGCAAGGAGCCCAATTTTTTACATCATAATCCATTTTTTTAAATGTGAGAGAGCCCACACGTGATGAGGAAAACATCACTATGTGCATTCCTATTGGTTTTCTTGGGCAAGTTCTTTTTTTTTTTTCCATGCATTTTTTCATGCTGTGATTAAATGCAGAAACACCAAAGAGATGTGATTTATTGACATCGCTATTCAATAAATCTATTAGAAATAATTTCAGCAGAATACGTTATTTAAAATTGAATGGATATTTGTATACTCTTAAGCAATTTTGTCATTCCATGAGTACCCCTACACTGATACATGATGATGATTGTCCAAAAGTAGAATTTAATATTACTGACTATTCAATGAAAATCATTTACCGTAATTCCCGGCCTACAGAGCCTCACCCAGTACATTTGTAAAGGAAAAAACATTTGGTACATACATACGCCGCAGCTGTGTAAAAGCCGCAAGTGCCCACTTTGAAACCCACATTCTAAAATGAGATATTTACAAAGAAAGACGGTACACAGAGAGTTTAATGCTAGCGCCACCGCGTTAACTCTAGCGCTGCACTAACAGGGGCAGTGAAAAAAAACAAAACATATCAGTAAAAATCACTGAGATATGGCAGTAAAACGCTAGCATAGCGGTAACAGGGCCGGACCGGTAAAAGTCACTTCCTCGGCACATATATTCCACTGGTCTCACTCTTACCTTTTCCGCTCGAGTGCCCCCTTGCGGCCGTTAGGAAAAATGCACAAATTAGCCGCATCACCACATAAACCTCAGGGTTGAAAGCGTGTCGAAAAAAGTCACGGCTTATAGGCCAGAAATTACGGTACTTGAACAGTTTTATTGCCTTCAAATGAAGTCATCCAAATAAAAGAAATATGTAATCAAAATCAATAATAAATCGGCCTTTTTGTAATACTCTTTCATTTTATAGGTGTGAAAATATGAACCCACTCCTGTATCCAGCGCAAGTGTTTGGATTTAATGGCATTTGAAACAATTGCTTAGTTGCATAAGGGAAGTAAGGAAGGGATTACGCTATTTATATGTAAAATGTGCTTCAACTTACGAAAAAATTCAGGTTACAAAATAACTTCCTGAGCGGATTAATGTAATGCTAAGTAGAGGTACCACTGTATATAATATTGAATACCATACTGTTTTATGAGCAGATTGCAGAGGAAAAGACATCTTAAACACACGTCCAAAAATCAGGCCTATGTTGACTATTTATTGCAGTGCTGGGGGGTTACTCAAATTTGGCCCAATTATCAATCTGTGTACCCCACTTGAGATTCTACCCTGTTACTCTTTAAATAGTACAAAACAGCGGCTTTTACCATGATGTCTTGTCTCCGTGCAGGGGCGGGGGGCACCCAGCGTCTGACCCGTGCGGTGGGCAAGTCTCTGGCCATGGAGATGGTGCTGACAGGAGACAAAATTACTGCCCAAGAAGCTAAGCAGTCAGGTACAAGTACTACGTGCTACTTCAAATCATTAACATGCTCAACAAAACGCCTTCAATAAAGTTACTTATAACGGTACACCCCCGTTTAGTTGCTCTCCCTATGCTGTCATTAAAACTCACAATGTATATATATATATTTTTTTTTTTTTTTTGTGAAGGTTTGGTGAGTAAAATTTTCCCCGTGGACCAGCTGGTGTCTGAAGCGGTGAAATGCGGTGAGAAAATCGCTGCTAATTCCAAACTGGTTTCCGCCATGGCCAAAGAAGCCGTCAACGCAGGTCAGCTCACATTAAGCGAAACTCGTCGAAAGCGGCGGAATCAAATCAGGTTTCACCTGATGTCCATTTTGCCTCTTGTTGTTGGGTTTTCAGCCTTCGAACTGACTTTGGCCGAGGGCAACCGTCTGGAAAAGCGTCTGTTCCACGCAACGTTTGCGACGGTGATACAGCACACTTGCAAGCGCCACGATCATATGCAAGACTTCTATTACATGATTTGTGTTTTTCATTTTCAGGATGATCGCAAGGAGGGTATGACTGCATTTGTGGAGAAGAGAAAGGCCAGTTTTCAGGACAAGTGATCTGCTGATGAACCTCCAAACAGATCATTGCGCCCCGCGTGCAGTAGAACACGGAAGATGTTTTATCTCCCTGGTAAGGACGAGACCTGTGGAATGCCATCCAGCCTATCCGTGAACAAATATGAGATTTCATCATGAAATAGAGTCAGGAACATGGAATAATGAAACAAACAGAACTTATCTGTACTGGGAAAAGTGGCAATATGGTTGACATTTCCCATTTCGATAAGTGGCCTATCATGAAAGGGTGAGTTCAGATTAGAGTGATTTCGTGCACTTTTTTTTTTTTTTTTAACCCTAGTTTGCTGCCCTGACAACTGAGAGTGCAGTTACATATTTACACGAAAATCATTTGGATGACTTCAAGCTTTTTTCACACTTATTATTATGCTACAGTTTCTTTCTGTATGTTTTCCAAATAAAACTTAATCGTTGATTTCTACTTTGGTGCTGCTTTGGGGAAAAAAAAAAAAAAAAGTGACGCTTGGCTGCTGTTGTCTGACGTCACTTTGTCGATAGCACATTTCCTCATTTGGGTCATGGTGGGGTGGCGCTTTTCCCGGCTGACTTTCATACCGATGGACGACCGAAGGAGTTTAATGGACATAACATGCATCTGATTGGAAGATGGGAAGAATTTGGAGTAGTGGACAAAAGCCATGCAAGCATAGGAGCGGGTTGGTTAGAACCCCCTTTCCATAATTTTGCTACTGTGCGTGTTGAAATAATTCCAATGCTTTTCACTTTCAAAACTTTATCCATCTGTCCATTTTCTTAACCGCGTATCCTCACAAGGGTCGCGGGAATGCTGGGGCCTATCCGAGCTGTCAACGGGCACCTGGTTGCTAGCCAATTGCAGGGCACGTGGAGATAAAAAGTTGCACTCACAATCCCACCTTGGGGCGATTTAGAGTGTCCAATTAATGTTGCATGTTTTGGGGATGTGGGAGGAAACCAGAGTTCCCAGAGAAAACCCAGACAGGCACGGGGGAGAACATGCTAACTCCACACAGGCGGGGCTGGGATCGAACCCGGGAAATCAGAACTATGAGGCCAACGCTTTACTAGCTGAACCTCCGATCCGCCTCAAAACTGTCTGCCTCGTGACACTAAGTAACTTTTTGGTTGCACCACTAGGGGGAGGGCACGTGCAGTTAAAGGCGCCTGTAAGTGACGAAATGAGTAGAAAATTGCAAAAACAAGTACAATTATACATATTTCGACCATTTGCCCAAATTAAAGCTTACTTCCACGGTCTCTTTTGAATGATAACATATAGGTAAAACATATTGGTTTAAAATCGCATTACTACCACAATAATAATGATACTATATGCTGTTACTCAAAACTGCTTGAGTACATTCTCAGTCAAGGGAACTACATTTGTCTTTTTTTTTTTAATATATTTTCTAAAACCGTCTACCGACTTCGGCAATAATGCTACCATTGATTTATAAATGCATATTTATACATTTCCCATTGTTTTGACGTCTGCATAAAAATTGCAGTTCGACGGCCTGCAGAGGTCTCAATGCAATGACACTCAACATTTCAGTTTAACAGTTAAAAATATTCTTTATAATGGATTTGTTTGAAATCACTGTTAAAATAGCAGTTGATGTGTGATGCATTTTTTTAAATATATTTGAATGTTTGTTTTGTACATGAAAAACAAGTACTGTATAATATAGTAGTTCAAAATGGATCTAAATTGGCTTCCTTTCAAAGTTGGAAATGAAATGCAAGAATTTCATGTGACCCTAGAGTGCAAAATGAAAGGAACCACAGAATTTGCCCCTCGCCCTTTTCTTTTCTTTTTTCCTTTCTTTTCTTGACGCACTGTGTGATGTCCACAGGTATCCCCCCACAAGGCCACGGCCTAATTGATTTCAATTTTTCATTTAATATTCCCCCGCGGAGCTCGCTTTCTTGTCTGTCCGGCGGAACCAAAGTTTTCAGAGCAAAAGAAACTTGTCTCCTCTCTCGGCGGGACGCCCCCCCCCCCCCCCCAAAAAAAAAAAGCCTGTAGTATCTGAGTCTTCCGAAAAGAAGTGTCCCCCTTTCAGGGTTGGAAAGAGGTCAAAATAATAAATGTCGACTTAAATGAGGCTCTTCAAGCGCACAATGGGGAGCAAAAAGTTACACTGGGGCATCGCAGACCCTCGCGGCGTGATGAACTCATTTAAGGAAGCCCAAAAGAAAAAAGGGAGCAGCATGGATCCGCGGAAACTCCGGACAGGGAGGGGGAGGGGGGCTTAGAACTCTCACAAATCCCCACGCTCTCTTTTGTCTTCCTACTGACTTTAACCTTATTTATTGTACTCTAGTGGCCACTTAAGGCTTCTATTTTGCTTTTCACTGCTATGATCTGCAGTCAGATTCGATTCATTTTCCTTTTATGAGGAAATCCACCGGTTTGCATTCATAATGTACCGTATCTAATAGGTCATGTAATATGTCCTCAATTTTGACAATATGATGTTAAATAATCTCTCACTTAATAGTGTTTTTAGATTTTTATGGACAATTACGAATTTTCAGCGGCGCTGCCATTTTCCCGAGTCACATGACCTACGTGGGCACATGTGACGTGTTACGTGCCGCAACAAAGGCTCGATTCCGTGGGACACCATACTTCCATATACAGCTATGAGCAGTCGCTCAGATATTTTCTCATCTTTCTATTTCTGAAAAATGTGCTTGTTTCTGCCCTACTGATATGTGACTGTTTTTCATGCTTTTTAGGCTATGGATTTGGTTCCTGGATTGGCTTTCAGAGGTGAATAATAATCTTAATTTCATATTACATCACAACAATCAATAGAAGCAAAGTACCCAAATGCTACAGAGTGAGAAGAAAATACTGTTGTGAAAAAAAATTACAATTTAATAGAAGAAATATTAGAATTTAGGCTGTTTGGTACTCTATTTGTACTTCTGATTGTATTCAGGCCAGCAGAGAAGATTTGTTTTTGTTGTTAGTTTTCACGGCGGGCAGCCAACAGCAGGCAAGCCGGGTAATTCAACCGTCAGAATCTTACACCAAGCCGACTGTGACTTGTCTTCATCAAACAAACAAAGCACGAGCAATATCTCGCATGGGACCGATCGCGTACGGATGGCCTTTCATATTTCACCAGCAAGTTATTATGTATTATTGGTTTAAGAAAATGAAAGTGGCAGCCTTTGATTTCAAACAGCAAAATCAATGGCCGCCATGTCTCGGTATGTCATCAGCTGTGGAAGTGAAGACAAAATGTGTAGACAAAAGCCATTATTTACTAACATTTTATTTATTGTCACTGTTGGGCAGGATAATCAGATAAAATAGCTTTTTTTTTGGGGGGGGGGGGCTTTCATCTTGCTTCCAAACATTACTTTGTTCAAGGAGTTATATTGCTATCAAATCTTTGTGTACACTCATCACCACAACAACAACCCCAATATTATGTTTGATGGCTAACTTAATATACTAAAAAAAAAATGATCGCTAATTTATTACTGTGTCATTGTTTGAAACTGTACGACCACAGGCGCCAGGTAGCTAGATGCCCTGACGCAACCCTTCTCAGGGAGTGGAGGCCCCAGTGGGATACGAACCCACAACCCCTGGTTACCAAACCAGTGCTCTAAACACTGAGCTATGGGGCCTCAAATATTATATATAATATTGCAAACTGTTCTTAATATTGATAACGTTATGGCATTTTTGTATGCTGTAAATCCTGTACTGTATGTACATTTATTGTTAAATGACAAAAAAGTGCACAGACGTTGGCTGAGCTGTAGATGGCAGTAATGGCACCTGTACAAAGACCACAACTCATATAATTATATAAAATCATAGATTTACAATAATAATGTCATAATTGTGAGAATACAGTAAATAAATATACAATTGAAATATTTATTTTAAAAAATGTAATCTGACCTGGGCTGTGAAATTGTCAAGTTGCACATTAGTATAGCTTGCAAAAACAAAGTCCATTCATTTTAAAAAATGTGTTTTTCCTCAATTATTTTTTGTTAGTATTTAAAAAACATTTTATACATTTTCCCCCTAAAACAAGAACTGAATCACCTAATATAACTTTTTTTTTATTACAATACTGAAGCTTTAATCATGTCAAAAACGTTTTTCCTTTTTTTTCCATTTTATCGTAGCAACGTCAACATATTTGTCTTAATATTACATCTTCATTCTAGTAACCCTCTTGCAACTTTATTTATTTTCTTTATTATATTATTTTACATTTGTCATGTTTTAAAGTAAGCTCTGTCTCAGCTCCCTTCATGAAATAGTGATACAATGGAACTCTAAAAGGAGGTGACACGTCTTTTTCCACAATGATTTAAAAAAAAGACTGAAATAATAATGAGACTTTTGAGCAACACCTGCAAAAATCTTGATTCTAATAATTAAGTGATTTGTTTTTTAGGGGTGGTAGGGGAATTAGCAATACCAGATTACAACTTTTTCATGGAAATGTAGTTTGTTCTAATATCATTACAAGCTTTTTCTCAAAATTCTATTTGCAGCATCACATTAAGACCTCTTTGTCATCATACAATAGTATTCTAGTAACATTACTTCTTGTAAAAAAAAAAAAGGGGGGGGCTAATATACTCCTTGTTATATTACTACCTCTTTGCATGCCTTAAAAAAAGAAGAAAAAATCAAGAAGAGGTTTGAGCAAGCGGTTCCACTTTAATTAAAAAAAAATGTTGAGAGGGTCCAAAACTTGGATGGCTCCTTTCTTGGCCAATGGGAGCAACTAATAATTTCATAAGAAAAAGGCCACAGAAACAGTTACAAACTTTATTATTCCAACA
Organism: Syngnathoides biaculeatus; assembly: GCF_019802595.1. Lineage (NCBI taxonomy): Eukaryota > Metazoa > Chordata > Actinopteri > Syngnathiformes > Syngnathidae > Syngnathoides > Syngnathoides biaculeatus. The sequence continues at coordinate 13,188,862 of NC_084651.1, forward strand.
ACTACATGTACTAGAGGTACTACCATTTTTATACCTTTAAAGGGGTGAAATGCCACATCATCGGTGGTAGAGATGATCCAGATCTTCTTCCGGTTGGTCGTAATTCTTGTCGGACTTCCATTCAAAAGGAGCGGCAACGTTGTCATCGTAGTTTTCATGGTAACTTGGGAACCGGCTTTGCACGTCAGGATGGTACCAGTCATCCAAATCCACTTCAGGTTCCAGGTGACGTCTCACCAGTTCCAGCGGTACAGTCTCTTTCGGTTCAAGTCGGGCACGTTGGGCCATCATTTTGTATTCAGCGGTGAGCGGGGCAAGGTATCCATCCAGTTCTGCTCTGATTTTCTGGTAGACCTCATCCCAGTCCTGCTCAGGCTCGTCTTCATCTTCAGCCAGAAGTTTTTGCAAAGAGGGATGCTGCACATCGTCCAGGTCTGCTTCTGCCAGCGGAATGTGTTGGGCAGCCACATCCTCCCATATCTTCATTTCAGGCTCAATGTCATCGTCAGTTTGGTCCGTGTCTTCCGGAGGTTCCACTTCCACACTTAAAGCCATCTTTTCCTTGGCGTCTACTGACCTGAAATAAGAAGGACAATTGATAGGGGAGAGGAAATTTCCAGTAAATACTCAAAAGTTTTGATCGAAATTTCCATTGGAAAATTCAACTGGAGAATTTTTCAGTTTCATTTGACAATAAACTTCAATTGGGAGTGCCAAGAAACAATTTGAAGTCTCATCTTTTTTTTATTATTGAGAGAAACATCAACATTTATTTTTTTTTTCATAGGCAGACATTCATCCAGATTAGAAGAAAAATAAAAGTGGATTGATTATATTTCAACATGTCTTTCCAAGAAGAAGTGACTCAACTTTGAAACATTATGTTGACTAATGAATTCTTAAAAGTTGAGTTGAATCTAGCTCATACCACAACGCAAAACATTAAAAAAAAATGTCCCCACTCTAAAATTACCAACAATGTCTGAATCTGAATCAAATCAAACCAAGCAATTTCCCCTCAAACCTAAACTTTGCATTTTTCATCACATTAAACTGTACTTACATGAAGTAATTTTTGCTCACAATTAAATACACTTATTGAAGTTCCTTAAGAGTCAGTGTTGTAAATTCTTGATTCATCCCCCTAAATTCCTGCTAATTGCAATAAATTGCCCTTAATTTCCATGGAGAGTTTCCAACTTTGAAAATTTCCAGTTTTTCGACCATCATCAGATGACGATTACAAACCCAAACAAAAACATTAATCTGCCCATTTTTTACAGCACTTTTCAGTGCCGTGAAGTATTGAAGTACAAATATTTTGTTACTTTACTCAAGCAGATGTTTCACTTTTAGTCCCTACAGATCATCTGAACTTTTTCAACCTCCATAGAGGACGCCACAATATATATAAAATTTGTGAATAGACTCAATAATGGTTGAGATCTTGGCGGCTCCTAAACAAGATTACGTATCTCAGAACAAAGCAAAATATTCTCGTTGTTTGTTTTTTTTTTTCATATCAGGCTGTTTTTATCTAAGAGCTTTTATCTTGCATGAAGACATTTACTACTTACTTCTATTACTGGTAAGGTTTCTTTTCCTCTTCCTTTTGCTGTCATTAGGAAATTTAGCACTTTTATTTGACAGGTCACAACAGAACATGTTATTATTTTGTTGTTGTTGTTGTCGCTCTTGGTTTGATTTTAAAAAAAAACTGTTTAGTTTTGTTGTGCCAAGAGAGGTATTACATATAAATGACAGTAAAAAAAAAAAAAACTTTTTCATATTAGTACAATTCAGAGCCTTCAGAGTCAGCAATTAACCCAACATGCATGTTTATGTGGGGGAAAAGGCAGAATACCCGTAAAAATAATAATTGGGAAGAAAATAAATCCTCCACACAGGAGGACCCGAGTCGAGATTCAAACATCGAACTTCACAAGTGTGAGGCGCTAACCACTAACTCACCGTGCCATCCCCAAAGAAAATGTATTAAATGCAGGAAAGTTGGGTGGGAATTGACTTACATGAGATTGTCGTGGAAGTTGTTCTTACTACTTTCGTTCTGAGAAAAGATGAGTATTTCGGATCACTGACTTTGAATCATTCGATATCATAATCATTACGTTTATAGTATGCGTAGCTCTCTTTAACATCATTAAAAAAGAACAAGGAGTCCATACCCACAGCTTGTATGGCTTGGAAGCAATGCCAAATATCAGCGTGACCAACAGAGTAATCCTACAAGTGCAAAGACACAAAATCAACAATGATTTTATTTTATTGATTGATTTTTTTTTTCTTCCCCCAAATCAGTACTTGCAGAATTCCTTCAGTACTTGCAGAATTCCTTTCGGCTCCTTACCTGAACATTGCGCTGCTGTTTGTGTGGAGTCTCGAAAATGGCCCCTCACGTTGGCCCCAGTGCAAAATGGCGGTCCAAAGTACCAACAATAAACTTACAATCACTTGACCTTTGCATCTTTTATTAATACTGCAACATCAACTCTTTATCACTCTCTATTTATCTGGTCATTTATTCTATGTATTTCATACTTGATGCGATGCCAATGTGTATGAAACCAAAACATTTGGCCAGATTAATCCATTAAATGAGATTCCGATGACTTTAATACAAAGGAACAATAATTGTAAAGTATTAAAGTGCAAAGCTACACTGGGACTGGTTTACCTGAGCGGCAACGACAAGTTAATAATTCCCAAGGATACTTTTTTTAAAAATAGAATTTAATCAACTTTATATTACAGTTATGGGCACCAGTTCAACTTTAAGGCAATGCTGTTTATTAGTTGTAGTTTTTAAAATGTTCATTTGCTGCAAGTGTAATGTTTTAGTAAGAGAAATGGTATTATGATATTATAACATATATTACTGTATATGACATTAGAAAACATACACAAATTGCATAATTAGGTAGAATGTCAAGAATGAAAGTTTTTGCACTTTTTTTTGTTGTTGCTTCTATTCAATGGACATTGTGCTGCTGTCGAGGTTGCACGCCTCGACCAACTGGGGGCAGTGTAATAATACAAACATAAAGACACAAACAAATATGTGTTTTCCAACTCATTCAGTAAGTTTCTTAAATATTAGTCACTTTTCGCAAAGAATTAATAGAACTGTGAGTATTACGTTGTCTATCTACATGTGTTTCTTCACCATTGTCATTTAAAAAAAATCCACTGCTTTAAGGGTTGCTATTGCTAAGCCTGTCAGTGGTGTTATGCATTTATTAGCATAAAGCTGTACAGAATTTATTTGAAAAAAGCTATGTTGGTGTTTTAAACAAACACGTAAGTCTAGTTGTTTTATGTTTATTTTGATCGTAAACTTAAAGTGTGAATGGCATTAAACAGCTTGAAGGGTCTTTTTTTTGTACAATTGTTCTCTATCTGCCAAAGTGCTTGTGAAGTGGGTTAATTTGAATTTACAACCACAATATAATGCTTATACCTCAATGTTTGCTTGCAATGCAAAGGAACATTTTAAAATATGACAGAACATGTCATTTTTGGGAAGAAAAAAACATAATTAGAGTCATTCTTATCTCTATGCTCTGCTAGAACGACTAATTCAAATCATAATATTGTTGTGCCAATATTGTGTGATTTTCATACGGCAGGTAGCACCTTGATTTATGTATTAAATATGTTCTGTGACTTTGCTCATAACTCAAATCAACATTCTTAACTGAAACAAATGGAAATGTTAAAAAAAAGTTTTAAAATGGGAAAAAATAGCACAATATAATATTGCTCTGTGCAAAAACAGTTTTTCCTTATTTTTTTCCAGTTCAATGTCACTTTTGCTGTCATTATCACCTTTATCAAGGCCTTTTACTTCAGTATAGTACATTTCGCAGAAGTACTATGCTCGTACTTTGCCATGTCAACCACACACACACCTCTTGATGTTTTTGCATGATTTAAAGTTTAAATTCAAAAGACGTGCTCCGCTTCATATTCTTAGCATCCCCTTTTTAAGGTGCCCTTCTTAGAAATAAAGAAATTGGGCAAAAAAGCTGCACAAACATGCTGACAATCAGTGATGTCGCTATGATCCATCCCGTTGTCCCGTTTAACAGCACAATAATGAAGAATGCATCAATTTCAACGAGTATATTTTAACACATCCCCCCGTCAGGGATGTAATTTACTACCATAAATCTACTGTCATTGCCTTTCGTGAGTGTTGGCAATGTTCCTGGCTCACAATTTGGTGACTGTCGGCACAACAGCAGGGGCGTCATTAAGTCAACATCGGCTTTATTAATGTCAGCAAGTGAGCGCACACTTGGATTTTTTTTCCTTTTTTTTTTTCTTTTCTTTTTTGTAGGAGCAACAGGAGTCACTTCCTGTCTGGACCAGGGATGGCTCCAGCGCGTCTGCTGGGTTATCTGCCCTCACTATGGGATCCATATGTGTCAGGCCAACGTTTCACCGCCCTGGGTCACACTGTGATCTACTGTCCTCTTGCTGTGCAAATGCCAAACATCTTCACCATCATGTGCGATATGTTAACAAAGAAAAGGACTCTTTTGCTAGCGGGACGCGGGCCACATTTTTAGGTACAGCAGAACTAGACAATGTTACTGATGCCATCAGAGAAGTATTAGTTGAACAATATGTTTAACATCATTCCTGTATTAAAAACAGACCTCAGAAGAGTCACAATAATAAACATGACATTAGAAATATACAGTAATAAGAAAATGATAGCTCTCTGAGTGTAGTTTGAAAGCGGATCTTCCTAATGAAGCGAGTGTACGTTTGTGAGTTTTGAACTTTTGGGAAAATCCTGTGGTTGGCATTGAACTTTTGATCAATGTTAACTTTACTGAAATCTGTGTCAAACAAAGTAAACTCACAAAAATTAAACGTGCTGTACAAGCTGCTATATTATTACAATAGTGATTTTTTTGGAGGGGGGTGCTTTTTGTTGACAGGGTTGGGATCAATAAATTACAGTGTAGAGCATTGTCAAGTCCTGTACTGTAATTCTTTTTTTGTATTTTCTGCCAAGAATATGAAGAGTGAGTTAGTTTCACAGCATTTTGTTGATATATCATTAAACCGTTTAGAGTACTGGCTTATTATTATTACATGATGGAAGTATTCATTCAAAATCATTACGTTACATTACGTCATTAGAATAACAAAACTATTCACAACAACAACGATGCACTAGTTTAGCGTACGTTATTCATTTCACTCTATTTAATTTAATGACATTTATTTAATTTTATCCAGATCCTGACTCCCGACTCAAGCGATCAAATATGTTTCCCTGCCCTCTAATTAAGTAAACTGTAAACAACGACTAATTTGGTACACAAAATAAAGAATAATTGATGTTTGTATTCCGACATGGAAAATGCTATGCGGCTTTGCTGTCTTGATCACAAAACCATAACAAAAAACATCAAAAAACATCCAGATTCCCCAAAGCCGGTGGAACAACTTAAACGAGACGGCCGCCTTCGACGTAATCGAAACAAACCGACGGTTAATGTGTCCTCGAGACAAACCGGCTGTCAAAGAGACGCTGAGGTCAGGAGATGTGGACCATTACGGGAAAGTTCTGTCAGTCTCGTGGAAACCACAAGCTTGAGAGCAACCCCCCCAGGTCTGATGGATAAAGTGTACTGCAGATTGGACAGTCTCAGCCTGCACCAGCCCCAAATCCCCCCCACGCCCCACCACTCTCCCCACCCCTACCCATCCACCACCAAACCTGCTCTGGTGTGTCTTGCACACAACAGCGGAGAAGCTTTCATGTGCATGCGGGTCCAAGGCCCGGCGTCTACAAGCGGCAATCGACTCCTGGGTCCTCCTCAACTCCTCGGGCCTCCCAACTGTCTTCTGTGGGAAAACGTGGGTTCTGGGCTCTGATTCGGATTTGCTTGGTAGAACTTTGTGGCTACAGTGAAAGGTTACTGCATATGATTTGAAGGAATCCTGCTTTAAAAATGATATGTGGTCCAAATTTATTTTTCTATCTTTCTATACTCACTGAGTAGTTTGTACTGAACAGTGATTTGACAAGTGGTACGCCGGCTCCCTCTAGTGGTATGCAAAACAACACATTCCATACATACAATTTAGTTGTATTTAACTTTTAAGTTCAACACATTTTTGAACATTTTTTTTTTCTAGATCATTCCATTTCTTTGTAATCTTAATAATATGTTGTTTATTGTGGTCGGTTGTATATTTTGCAGTGGGGGAGAACTGCACTGCATCCAAAACGGTCTGCAACCAGACGCAAGAAATGCCGTGCAAATAATACTTGCCTGATTTTTGCAACAGTGTAATTGTTATTGCAGCTCTTGGATTGTACACAATGTGTATTACAGCACATCTACGTTTCCTCTGATTGCCATGCCACCACTCGCTTTGCTGTGACTGACAAGCCTCTTGCAGTACTTGAGAGCACCGCCGAAGACCACAGCCAGTGGGAGTTGCCGGGCAAAACTGTGTGCAATGCGAAAGAAACACTCACGCGTTCACGCAGAGTTATTGCGCTAAATACCAGCGGGAGTCAAGAATAAATTGCCTGTCTGTAAGTGTTTAAATGTAGCATTAAGTCTTGATTTATGCTTGTAATTCAGGGATAGCAAAAGACGCAGTGAAGTTTTACAGCAATTTATGGCCGAAACCAACACCAAAATGAATATTTGTCTTAATTGCCGTTGGACGAAGGATGATTCTGGCTTGACTTAGTCTAATCTTTCTGTTGCACAGATGTGCGTGAGCGTGTGGTCTCGTTGTTTGCTGTTGCAACACAATTTCTTTAAGTTACAAAGACATTTTGGCTAATTATCTGCTTTCAAAACACTACAAATCATTACAGCAATCAATGTCAATCAATGACACCTTATATAAGCACTTCATTCCCTTATGTTTTCTTTTATTGTTTTATACAGTGCGGTGTTTTTATTGGGGAACTGGAACAGATTAATGGTATTTCATTACATTTCAATGAGAAAATTTGATTTATATACAAATTTTAAAAATGTTACAATCTTTACCACGGACAGCTTTATGTCTACTCAAAGAAACCGTCAAGTGAATTCAGAGATTTGTTTCTAAATACATCATCAAATATTTTGGGATAATTGCCGAAAAACATGAAAAGACTGAGAATTACGCAGTCGTGAATTGTAGAACTGAACAGTGGTAAACTGTTTTTCAACTTTTCAGTTGTCCTGATTTTTACGGGCATGGCTGAAAAGATGCCGGGTGATGCACTTGGGTGCTCGCCATAAGTTGCCTCTTCCCTGCTTTATAAGAACCTGAATGCCATTGTTAGCATCAGTGATGCAATTGGAAGTTGGTCAAATATTATTACTAGTCCAGATTATATCACTACAGCTCACATTTAGCTACTTAGCTATGCCTACATCCCAAAAATACAACTTCTCTGGAGGCTACAAAATACAAAAGAGCTCAATGTCATTGTAGAATTTGCTAACTGAGAAGCGGCCCACAAGCCAGCTGGTTGCTAGTGCTGCTTGTCGCGGGGGGATTCCATGCCCTGCCCTGGTGTGTGATATGCAGTATTCCAGCCAATGAAAGCTTTACATGAATATATTTTGTAGAAATGTGCACGGGGAAGACAGTTACTTGACAAAGTAGTATCAATTTTTCAGATGTTGTGGTTTCAACACAACAGGATGAATCTTTTTTTTTTTTTTTGAAGCCTCACAATCATCCAAATGTGTCAACACCACTTGTCTGTGCTCTGTCAAATCTAGAAGGTGTTTATTTCCACTTAACTGGGATTTTAACTATATTTGCTACCCATGCTCATGACTCAGGGTCCCAGTGATTGGATAGTTTTCAAGAAGCAAGACAGTAGCACTCCAGTCCCCAGTCTCGCGCTCAATTGGTCCATAAAAAGTTTTCCCTTTCAGTTTTTAATGCCAAGTCCTGAGCCACTGTCACCCCAACTGACTTGAAGTGGCAAACCACCGACAAACAATAGTCAAAAGGAAACCAGTAGCTGCCGACAGCACGCGAAACCTCCAAACATGGCGTTAGAAAAGTAATCATCTACACATTGTATGCGCTGCATGAAAACACAAACCCTCCCCCCTTCTTAAACAATCAGCTCAAGGCCACCATCGTTACTCGCAATAAATCACAGCAAAGTTGTCTCAGCATTTGAGGCAAAACCGCCGCTCGGGCTGTCCTCGCTCTCCTCCGTCATCTCCCCACACAGCCGCAACATTTAGGAAAGCTGAGGTTTTTCTAAATGACGAAAATGAACACAATGATCTACAATTAACTTAATTGATGCTTCCACAAATGCCCATTAAGCACTCATTAGACATCTCTCGGTGGAGTTCGACCGCACAAATTACAGGGCGACGAGGAAGACCTCCACAGTCGAGAGGAGGCAAACACGAACGCAGTGACGAGGGAGAAGGTCGCGCCACACAGGGAATCATCTGCTCAACAGTTGTACGAGAAAAGGGAGAAATGTCAGTTTCGACGTGATGCCAGGCTTTCGGACGTGAGAAAAGTGGACTCGTCCCACAGGTGAATCTGAAGAGTGTTGGGTGGGGGACAGAATGAGGGCATGAGACAGTCAGTCTGGGGCCTTGAAACATGTGATCGTCACACTTATCCAAGCTACAATGGGGCTGGTGACAGCCGAAGAAGAGGGAGGATGAAACACACTCGCAATCTTTGTGTTATTGTGTTATTCGGTAGGGGCAGTACTAAATGACAATGTCACCATTTCCAAACGGCCCCAGCACATTAGACTTGCTACATCTTCACTTCTCGACTTCTTGCCGTTCTCCCACCACGCAACAAAAAAAAAAGACGTGGCGGTTTTGTGTGTGATTTACCGATTCATTACTATGGTAATCACTGCTAGTTTTATAGAATGTTGTCCTTGTTGTTGCTTCATGTTTTGTAATGTTACATTGTTTCACATCCAGGAATAATATTTAAAACATGGACATGGTAAAAGAAAATACAACATGCGCTGACCCTTACAAAATATCAATTACAAGTGTATCGTGATGCTGTTGTTATTGTTGGCAAAATATCACGGCATCATCGTATCATGAGTTCCTCTGCGTTATCTGGTACCGTAAAAACGTGTCAGTTTGAGAAGAAAGAAGTGACATCCACATCTTGCTCTTCCTGGAGAGTGAGAAATGGCCATTTTTAACGCTAGATCCTGCATCTCCTGGTGTGTATAAACGGCGGATATACATTTCAGGCATAATAATTAGAGGGAAAGCACACGTGGTCCGCTCAATTTCGACACAAACATGCTCCATTATCCACCCTTCATCACGCTCCTCATAAACTCAGTAAACATGTGGAAGCGGTTAAAGCGAGTTAAATGGCAATTAAATGTGTTTTTTGCCGTGTACTGATGAGGCATATTTTCCACTGTGTGTTTGGGCTTTTAAAGGACAGGCATTATTGCTCAGGTGGCTCTTTGATGAAGCAACATTTCGGATAAATCGAACAAGTGTGACCGACTCGAACACGAAGTCCGTCTGGAACCTCATAAAGTAGCCATCAACAGAAATGGCCCGCTAAACGCACTTAATGACATTTTGGATTGCTGTCAATAATGACAAAATGACCAAAAAAGTCTAAATATATTTTGGTGTTGTTTTACATTCCAATTACATTTATTACAATTGTTTTCAACCTCTCTATGGTTAATATTGCTTTTATTAGGTGAGAGTTAGATCTTAGGAACAGATTATCTCCATTATTTTCTAGAGGATAATCCATCCTTCCATCTGTTCATTACATCGCTTTTCTGTCACGAACCAACGGTGCACGGGCAGACACAAATGCAGGACTCCAAGACAAGGACATGGTGTTCAGTGGGTTTTATTATAAACAAAAGTTGTGCCTGACAACATACTCCAAGAAGGCGGGATCCAGAACACAAGAAACAATGTCCGATAACTATGAGTCAACTAAAGAGCATAACCAAAAGCGTGACTCGACTATACTGGATGCGGGAAAGCATGTTCAACGAACTGGGGAATGCCAGTGACAAAACTCCAACTTAAATACATTGTGTAATCACAGTGCCTCATGTGACACAGCTGTGACCCGCGACAGGTGTCAGAGATGAAAATGCTTGGAGCGGTGGCCAGGTCATGCCCCTCTTGGCCGTAGTCCAGCATTGCTCATGACACTTTTCCTGATTTGGGGCAGATGTGCTAACAACTCGGGTACTGTGGTACCTCCAATCGAAACCATGTCCAACCATTTGGAGTCCTACCAAGACGTTCTGGAAAAATATGCCCCACAAATTGAAACTGTGATCACATGTGACATCAGCAGTGACTTCAGTTCATCTAAAAGATAAACTCCCTAAAATGTCATGTAATGTTATCATTATCCAAGCCGCTTATCCTCACAAGGGTTGCGGGAAAGCTGGAGCCCATCCCAGCGAACTTCAGGCGAAAGGAGGACTACACCCTGAACTGGTCACCAGTTAGTCGCAGGGCAGATATCGACACCATCACTGAGTGGGAATCGATCCCATGCTGTATCCACCAAAGGCAGGTGTGTGTAACACTACACCATCAGTGACTCTGACTTCCTAAACTCCTTTTTTTTAAATTGGCTTTTGCTGAGTTTTGAACCTAGAACCTCAAAGTGAGCTGGACGTGATAAACACTTGCTTAACGTGCTTCTGCAGTGGGAAAAAGGATGAATCAAAGATTGACCAACAATTTGCCTTCAACTTTGAAGGTTCCACTGTATGTACACTAAAAGGCATCCTCAATATTTTGATTCTATTGTCTGTTCTGCTTGCTGTTTACACTCTTGTTTTTCTGTCCCCATTGAAATGTTTTGTCACTCGTGACAATGAAGCAGATCCTACACGTCTTAAATGAAAACATTTTATTCCATGTTTTGGTCAAGTGGGACTTAATGAGGTTCTGCGTCTCAGCGCGACCCAAAACAGTTAATCTGTAAGATGGGCAAACGGTCACTTCAAAGTTGCCGCTCTGCCCTCTGAAAGCTGAGTGCAACTGCAGAGTCATGTGATAATCGTTTTCGGGGTCATCACAACAAATGACACCTTTGGCGTAGAAGAAAGAGAAAGAAATGACTCCAGGATGAGCGCATCAAACACTCCGCCACCTCCCGCTCCGCTCAATGAATGCCTCCTCGCTGGAGTCCGCGGCGGCCCTGGTTGCCAGCTGGAGTACCCTCTAACCTTTAACCCGTGACCCCCAGCGCCACGGAATTCACCACAAAGCTGTCAGTTCCACGCACACGGCGGAGAGAACCTCCTGGAAAAGGGCACCGCGACAACAGAGAGGAGTGATGTGCACAGGTGTTGACAACTCATGCAGGTGCTACTGATCTACTTTTGCACATCATGAAAACAATTTAAAATAAAAAAAAAAAAAGAGCCTGGCAACATCGCGTGGATTCCGCTCAGTGTGCCCTTGGGAGTGTGTGTGCGCCCGTGTTGATGTGCGTGTCGTGGTCCCATCTGTCCTGATGCTTCTGGGCTAAAAAGGGAGGCTCCCGCTGTTCCTCGGTGGAAAGCCGCTTGCTACAGAACGATCCGGTTACAAGAAGCCAGCGCTTTCATCCTTATGAAAGAAACATGTGGCTGCTATGAGCAGCTACGTTGGCAAATTTAACTTCCTTCTTAACCTCCGTCAGTGGAGATGCTATCGTGTCTGTCAAAATCATCCAGGATGACGAAAAATGGCGAGCGGCTTTACTGGCATAGGAAGAGGAATCAGTTTGCTTGATCAGGACTGCAATCGGCCGTGTACACCCTACAAGATCCTCTTAGCGAGCCAAAAAACAAATACGACAAACACAACCTGGAACTGTTATGAAAAGCCAAAAACCAGCTGTCATTTAAACAATTTATTTACGTTTTTGCTTTTACTTGTGAGCAAAAATCTGAGACGCGAATGCAATGAACTTAACTCAGTTCAAGACGAGCAGCATTTTGACAAATAATAAGCAATTCTTAAAAAAAAAACTACGCTTCAAGCTGTTTATCATTTCTCCTCGCGGAGGTTGAGTGTCCAATTAAATATAAGACATGCAGTTTGCCTTCCTCTGGCTTAATGCAAACACTGAATGGCATCAATGGTTGATGTGTTATAACCCTTTAAGAAATTGATATTATAAGACGGACAGAGTAGCAACACATTTATACAGACAATATACAAATACGAAAAGGTACTGTATATATTCTTTGTCCTCTGCAAAAAACGACCAAAATTACTGCAGTTTACTGAGTGATTTGCACTAGTTGTGAAATTCTTCTTGTGCCTTTGTGACTGTAATATACTGCACCCTGGTGGCCAAGTCATACACACCAGAAGGAAACAGTTTCATTCTTTACATTTTATCTGCAATAATTATGCTACATTTTATAAATTATAACATCACAGATGTCAATATTCCTCATCAAAAATGTTTGTTGTTTCCTTGAGGAGGTAGGAACAAATCAATGCTGTATTTGTCAAAATATAATCGTGCCGTAAACGTTTCATGAATTCTGCTTTCTGCATCATATTGAAAATGTGATTTTCTCTTAGCACTGAGTCAACTTTGAGTGCTTAATCTTCAATAGGAAAAACTAAATACGTATGTTTAACCGCACTATAATTTGTGTCTCAACTGATAAGTCTGCTGTCGTCGGACGTATTTATATAATGTTGCAGATAATGAGCAGTCAAACAGGACTTGAAGAGAAAAAGAGCAGAAGCACAAAGCTGATGATAAGGAGCCATCAGGCGCTGATGTTTACACTGGATTTCAAAGTGATTTAGAGGTTTTTATACAAAAAGACCATTGTGGACGACACAAAAGGCTGCAAAGACGGATTTTTGTTTTTGTAAGTGTTTCACAATTTGTTATATTGTTTTGCACTTCCAGGCCACCACAATTTTCTCTGTATTTTATGTCAAACAATTGAACACTTCCATTTTCAAAGTATAATTCATGTCTGTCTCTGGCATTTGACAGAATTGTTTGCAGAAAATAATGTTGGTAAAAGTCATTTTTATGTTCTTTGCACCGATCCGGCGCAGTGACTTAAACGCGGGATGCACGCAGCATGTTGTTTTAGGAAGACCGACAAAATGAGTTAAATGCACTCAAAGTGGATGGCCGCAGTGTTCTTTTCTAATTGGCCTAACCCAATAAGGATACACGCTGCGTCTTCAAACAAGCCAGCCAACACAAGATGAAACCCCGCTAAAGGGGGTTATTATTACATTATTGCTTTACATAGGCCTATGAACTTATCCCTGCGGAAAGACGCTCGCCAAAGTGGGATTTTACTAAAGTCTGAAAATCACTCCCAGCTGGCCCAAGTGCAGGAAATGCTGCTTTCGTCTCAAAACCTCACAGCAAATAGTACATGAAGTGTAAGCGCGTTCACCGGCAAGTCTGTCCTCGCAACTGATGGCTGTCCCGGATTCTGGAGCATTTTATGTCCTTCAGGGATGCGGCTAGGCATGTGTTGCCTCGTGGGCCCCCACCCTGGGCCTAAAACGTGCTCCGGCTACATGACGAGAAGACTCCAGGCTTAGGAAGGCGTGAGGGATGTAGTACCGCTTCCATAATGATGTCAACAATTGCTGCGGGGTCAGCCGCACCGTGACCAGGGGTCCTCGTGGATATTTAAAGGGTTCTAGTGGACATCTGAGCAAGCTTTGGTCTCATGCTTATGAAAGCAGTTTAGCGATGGCCGGGGGCCAGCAACAACAGAGTGGAACTGATTAGGTGAAGGCACAAAACAAAACAAAAAAAAGAGGAAAAAAGGAGATAGCGACTGATAACATCTTACCGTGCACGACTAGAACGGACAACTAAGGATGCTAAAATGGTGTTTAAAATCTCAGGCCAAACATAAACAAAAACAATAAGGCAACTGTTTCAGAAATTGGAGCGGAAAATAATAAATTGCAGGCAAATAGTTTGATTTTACTTGGAACACACGGTGTTGAGGAGTGTACAGGGAACTTAGTTCCAAAATGAAAAATATTAATAATTCATTATTTCAAAATATTTACATTGCAAAATCTGTGTCTCAGAATTGTGATCTTACGCAACTTCTTTGTTACTTTTACCTCTCCCAAAACCACTGCGGGACTCAAATTTATGCCAAAACAGCAGATTACAAACGGTGATAAACGATAACAAAAGTGTACTTCCCATTGATGTTTTACACCTTGCTACAGCATAAAACAAAAACAAGAACAACATTGACTTGCCTGGCAATATGTGCTACTTATTATGCTGGTTCTGATCATAAGTACCCTTGCATATGAATTTTTGTTTTTAAAAGCATTCATCAAAAGTCAGTTGAACATATTATACAAAGACAATGAAAATTAAAATATTTTTTCACATTATATAAACTTAGACAGAAACCTGGGGGTTGTGAAAAAGGTGTACTTTTATTTCAACATGAATGTCTTATGTCACATATTTATAATACATATATACTGTATCTTTTTCTTTTTCTTTCAGCTTGTCCTGTTAGGGGTCACCACAGCGTGTCATCTTTTTCCATCTGAGCCTAACTCGTGCATCATCCTCTCTAACAATATACATTTAGACGGACCATCAATTTATAATACGAACATTGCAAATATAGACATAAATTATCACTCTGACTCATTCTCTAATTACTATTATTATCATAACAGTAATTAATTCGAATACATTACCTCTGAACCGCACCATAATTCACTATTTCCAATATTAACCCCTTCCCCCTATTGCTCTCCCACTCCCCTTTTTTGTTGCAAACTCTACATATAGGTCAGTGAAGGCTGCCGCTAATAAAAATTCAACAGCAAATGGAAAAGAGGAGCGGAGGGAAGTGCATTCTTTCCTCTGAGCATGGGAAGAGTTGGGCCAAAGGGGGTCCCGGCAATGGATTGAAGGGGGTAAATGAAGGGAGGCGCTTATCAGAGTGGATCGCAGTGGAGTGTTTCACGCACACACAGATCAGTGCGGTCAGCTTCAAAAGATGCAGCGATTACTTGTGAGATGTGTCGATGACAGGAGAGCCAAACACGCTGGGGGGAGAGGGGGGGGTAAGAGAACCACGCCTTCCCGGACTTGACAGAGGGAAGTCTTCCTCTCCTCTCTCCTCGACATGGTTATAAGCGACACTATAGTGGCACCCAAAAAGCTCATCTCCATCTTCTGTGTCTCGGAGGAGAAGGCGGCCATTGTGCGCTCGCTCCTCTCTCCCCGAGTCAGTTTCCTTTTGAGGCGGTGAAAGGCCCTTTTGAGGGGCCCCTGTTTTGGCGGTGCTGCTCACCTGCAGAGGGGAAACTATGGGTCTATTCTGAAGCCCAGCGGCTGCCAGGGCACAGCGGCTGGCGCCCGGTGGGAGAGAGAATAGCGGCCGCTGACTCTTTCAATATGAAGCCACTTAGTAACAGAAGGCATGTGCCAAGCCCGCAAAGGCAGGATGACGAGTCACCCTTTGAAAATATCAGCAAAGAGCCGTCGTTGCTCCTTTCTTTCCATCCCATCTCTGGGCCAGCGCCTCGGATCGGCGTCTTAAAGCCATCGCGCCGGCCAGGGTGGCAGACCCCAGAGTCCTGAAGAGAACTGACCAACTTCAGAGGCAGCGGGCCGGCAACACAAAAGCCCTTTTTCTGTCTGCTGCTTAGCTCCCACACTGGCGCTAATTTATGATGCCCTCACAGCGATTTCCACAGTCAGAAAAGTTCAATTGTGTTTTCCAGCTCATTAACCATCAGCACAACAAAGCTTTCATCTTCTCCTTCATCCCGCCGCTCTTTCCCTCCCTCCACCCATCATTCGCTCTTTATCCTGCTGTCTACTAATCTGCCTCTTGTTCCAAACACCCAAATCTAGGAAAACGAAGCGGAGGAGGTAAAAACGGCTTTTAAAACAATCTCTCATGCGCTTTACGCTTTAAGTCTTTGTTTTTCTGTCAGCCCCAAGTTTGACTGTTCCCCTCCTAAGCGAGAATGTAATGGTTGTTTATTCAGGGGCCTCTGCTGTGCCCTCCCATCTCTTTCATAGGTTCTTGAGACAACGTGGCATCTATTGTCAAGAATCAGCCCCCAACATATTTGTTCGGGTTGTCACTGCGCCGAGATCACAGGAACGTCCTCGCGTTCTCACACAGACGCATGTTAAAACGCCAAACGTTGAAACAATGCTTTGTACACAGACGCTCGCTTCACCTCTCTAACTTTGAAAGCGCTGCGGCTACATAAACGCCGCTTAAGCAGCAAGGTGACAAACCGCCACGGCGCGGCTCACATCCACGGACGGCCTAATTGAAAGGAAGTGAACACATTCGGAATCTATTCCCACCATCAGGAGTGAGCGCATAAGTGCCCCTGACTAAAGCATGTAACCCCGATTTGTTCCAGTTTTGACTCCTCCAATGCCAACCCGAGCACGGCCGCTCAGAGATGCCATACCCTCGTTTGCTCGCATAAAAGATGCGATCCAAAAGATTGATGAAACACGAGTCGGGCACCGAAATCTGAGAGATTTACACACGGACGTTATCTGTATCTTCAAACAACCCATTTAGATCTAAAACATTGCAGCTTGCCTTGCATAGAAAATGCAATTAAAGAACTCATTTGCTTTGGCTTAAAATATTATCCTATTATTAATTAGTGGATATGAGATGGTTGGGTATCCAAACATGAGAGCGAATTTATTACTGTATATAATTTACAGAGGAAAAAAAGCAACGGAAAATCATTTCGATTTAATAAAAACAGGGTACGCGGTTGATTTTGAACATATGAACGTTTAAATACATTTTGTTTCAATTGGTTTGCATGAGACTGCTGTGTCAAAAACAAGATCAAATTGAAAATTATACATTTAATTTCTTTAGAAGCCATCCATTAATCAAGCTGCTTATCCTCACAAGGGTCGCAGGAGAGCTGGAGCCTATCCCAGCTAGCTTCGGGCGAAAGGCGGATTACACCCTGAATTGGTTGCCAGTCAGTCACAGGGCAGATATCAACACCATCACTTAGCGGCAATCAATCCCACACTGCCCGCACCAAAGTCAGACATGTGTACCACTACACCCATCAGTAACTGCCTTTTTTTTAAAATGTTCATGTATCTTACTGTAATCCACTGTATCTTGGCAAGCCTGCCACGACTGGGAACTTTTCATTGATAATGAATTTTAGGGCTGAGACTTTTGTGTGAGTCTCAGGTTTCTTGCTCTATTAGGTCCAACTCCTGTGCTGTCATCACCCTCGAACGAAAGACGCCAACTTCTACTATCATGGCCAGACAATAAAGAGCCTGTGATAATTGGCCCTCTCCATCTTCTGCTAGTAGCTAAAGTCTTCATCAATGCCATTATCATTTGCTGGGAGTCTACGTTCCCTGGCCTGCTGTCAGCACGGATACTGAGCTCACCCCAGCATCGGGTCCACACGGGGGTGTCTGTTTCCACTCGTCCGCCTCCGCTTCAGCATGTTGGCAACAATATATCTATCTGTTTTGCTCCTCGCCGCAAAGTCGCCGTCAGCTTTACATTCTACCTGACGCCATGTGGAGCGCACCACCGTGTCACCAAAGCCTCCATCTCACAAAACGCACGGAAGAACAACAAGCCAGTCGCCGCTCTCCTGTCAGCACTTTCCCTGGCAGCTGAGTCATGCTAACATACAGACGCTACATGATAAGCACTTAACCAATCAACAATCCATCAGGTAATTACCAAGAGTATCCAAGTATCACCTGTCACCTTCCATACCCCTGCTGTCATTGTAGCAGTTTCTCAAACCATTTGGCCCAATTTCAGTTTGTTTAATCACATCTTGAAGTTATTAAGACAAAATACACCAGTCGGCTCAACTAGTTTAGTGTAAGAATTGAACATGACATCAAGCTATGGGAAGATGGTGAGCTGCAATTGCCACAACTCCCAGAGAAAGCCTAACCCCGCCCATTGGAACTTTGGGATTCAAACAGGGGTTTAGAACATGAGTGAGATTCATGAAGAAGTTTAATTTCTTAACAGTGCCACCAAAGGAGACATATTATGCATTTTTAATCATTTATACTTGGCTAGTTCTGTCTCTGGAATGCTTGCAGTGCAAATTCAATGCAATGCTGCTATATCCAATTTAGTTCGAGTAAAGGCTTCATTCACATGGCACATACACGCCAACGAAAACCATTCGATGGCTTTTCAGAACAAGAACCTGGTGTACTTTTGTAGTGCGCCTCTACTACAATGCTAACGACTGCATGCTAACTTGTGTTCAGTCGGTGTGATTAGTAGATCTGTGTAAGCAAGAATGGTTTTGACTACATGGTCATTTGCATATGAACCTTTTAGAAAACAAAAACACTGAAGAAATTCTCTTACAAGGTTGGTTAGGCGAGAGAGACTGAGCCTCTCCCGGTCGAAGCCGGGTGAAGAAATGCACGGTCCTTCCTTCTGAAAGTGTGAGACCAAGTGTCCGATGTCCCATGCAACCCCCAAATTAGGTCACATAAAACACCCCAGTTAGATTACGTTGTTTCCTGTGATTCTTTGAACAAAGTCAAATCTGTTGACGAAAATTACCTTTGTTTCTTTGTTCACGTTCCTATAAATTGTGAGTATCCAATTATGCGTCCCACCTTCTTTTTAAATGCCAATTTTTTCCGGCCTACCGCCATATTTTCTTTTGAAATTTAGATTGGTTGTGGTTAGGAAAAGGGTTCGGGGTAGGGGATAGGATTGATGATCGGTAAAAGGTAAGTGGTGATGGGGTACGGATGTTAAGGCTACCAAAGGGAAATTGTTATGTGAGGGAAAAGGGTTCGGGAAAGTGAATCTATGTTTCTGCCAATTGACTAATTTAGTAAAATAATTAAATGGGGCGTGGTTGTGAAGGGGGTTGGGTGGGAGATAGCAGCTCAAATGGCCCACACGCCACGATTTGAAATAACCTATCGAGGCTGACATGCCAGAGCACTTCTTTTTCCAACTCTGAAGGGATAAGGAGGACCTCGGGCCCTCAACATCAACTTGCCACGACTTGCATGAGTGAACGTGTATACTTGACTTTATTATTTCAGTAATTACACGAGTGAATAATTGATGAAATAAAAAGGTTTTACGGCTTCAGGAAGAATGTGATGATTCAGTGCCTGCTCTTTCGAGGGCGCCATTTTAGTAAGCTAACTTTGATCACCAGCTGGTTCCAGAAGAGGCAATTGAGGAATCTTGTGGGGCTTGTTGTGGTAAACCGGCATCCATGTCATGCTTAGTCGCACCAGACCAGAGAATTTGGTATCTGGTGGTCTGAGAGTCCTTCAGATGCCTTTGGGCCAACTCCAGGTAGGCTGTCATGTGCCTTTTATGAAGGAGTGGCTTCCGTCTCACTCTACCATTCAAGCCTGATTTGTGGATTTTTTGCAGAGATTGATTTGGCTTTTGGGGAAGTTCACCGACAAAGCGGCCATCGGCTTTCTGGTCACCTATCTGGACCAATTGCTCAGTTCTGAGCCGACACCTCGAGGAAGGGTGCTGGTAGTTTTCAACTTTCCCCAGAGCTGTTCCCATCTCTGTGGTCTATATCCAATTCCTTTGAATTCACGCTCGGTCTTTGCTTCGACACGCATTGTCAGCTCTGCGATCATATATAGATGGACGGATGTATGCCTTCCCAAATCATATCCACTCGAATGAATTTATCACAGGTGGACTTCAGTTAAGCCGTAGAAACAGAAGCACTGTCAGAAAGCTGTTAATAACATCTGAGGAAAGTATGTAATGTAACATCGTTTCTGACAAGCCAGTGTTGGCACTCACACGCACGCAAGATAATGTTCTTGCATTTAAATCCATTACAATCACCACAAAAACTCCCCTGTACTTCATAAATGTTCATGCCAGATGACTCACACCCTCCCTAAAGTTTACTCAGGAGCGGCATGCCATAAGTCCCATGAAAGGGAAATACTTTTTTTTTTTTTTAATGAATTAAAGCCTGCTCCAACATGTTTAGTTCGAGAGGAAAACCACACTTATATCATTAAACAGTTCTTGCCTTTGGCGAGCGGCAATCCTTGCGTATACTGTACGACTGCAACGTTGTCATCTTCAAATTTAGTGAGCGTGTTACTAATTCTTAAGCTTTAATATTTCCAAGCCGAGACGGCAGATGTGTACAAGGTCAAAGGGTGGTAAAAACAGGACAGGGCGTGTTCATCCGAGTTTTATAAATATGGAATAGAATTTAAATGTGCTCAGTTCCCACTCATTTTTTTTCATAAATTGCTTCTCAAAGCAAAATCTTAAATGCTGACATTTTAGGAATGTGCGTGCGGCTGTGAGAGAGATAAGAATAACTGCAGATGTGTTTAAAATAAACAAAACAAGCCCACTCAGCGAACCCAGATCCTTTTTCAAAGGGTGGGAATCAAAGCCAAAAGTTGCTACATCCACATTAAGTAGGGAGAATGTAATGTTGAACACTAAATTACAGGCACTGAAATGTTGTCTGGTTACTCAGCAATCTATCAGTCCCACACATAGAGAGAAGGAGTGAGGGCGAGGGGGGGAGGTGAGGGGGCGGCGGTCCGCTACGAGGAGGGGTTAGACATGGAGCAGACAGGCGCCAGTCACAGCAGGATCAAAGCGAGAAAACTACCTCAGGGAAAGAAACGGTTAACTCCATTTAACCAATTGTCCCACAGATGGCCAGTGTGCTGCTGCAGCGCCCCCCCCCCAAAAAAAAAGTTCCTATAAGAGGAGGAAAAAAAAAACATATTAGGTTTCTCTGAAAATGATTTGACTTGATTTGAAGTGCTACAAAGTAAGACCCAATTGGATGGGCCTCAGTAATGGGGCCTCTTCAACTGGATTTGGGCTTTCACTGTCTGACAGAGAACACAATGGGCTGAAATACGGCCAATACGCAGCCATAGATAATGTGATTACCACGAGGCCAGGAGCCAGAAACTTTACAGTGATAATAACGCCACAGTGCATTCAAGTACTGTAAACAATTTTTTTATATCCTTGCCGTAATAAAACAAGGTCTGCATATTTTTCAAACTCACCCGCTTGGATAAGGAAGTCTTTATGAATTTTCTTTAACAATAAGTATGAAACGAAACAAAACACTCCTGTAACCACTAATGTAGGATTTTAAAAAAACGCACCTACAACATTGCATATCGCAGCTCGCCAGTCAGCGGGCTACGATTCCAGTGACACCAGTTTTTCCAGTGTTTAGATGGGAACAAAAGCATCAACATCCTCTTCCTGGAACTTTTTTTTTTTTTAAATTTAATAACAATTGTGTGTAAACTGCCCCGACCACAAAATACCAAGCCCAAATAAACACAAGCACTGGATTGCTTAGCGTTTTGTTTCTAATATTCCTTAATGCGTACTAACAATTTCAAATTTATTTATCAGCTTAAAATTGACTTTAGAAATTAATTACTTGAACGTTTAATTTCGATCTTGGATACTCACCCATGCAGCCATCCATTTGTTATGCAGTAAGGGATGGGAGGGGGCTGGAGCCTTTCCCAGCCGAGTCCGGGCGAGACATCGACTATGCCCTAGACTGGTCGTCGGTCCAACACGGGCCACTGCAGTCAACTGAACCAAAAAGACAAAATTAAAAATGTAAAGCTGCAATTTCCCAAACACTAAAAGATGACCCTGGTTGCGTCTTCCCCTCTCAGTTATATTTTGGTTTCCAAACAAAAGTGTCTATTTTCAGTGACCGACGGATCATTTCCTGTAGGCATCCGTCATTTCTTTTTTTCCAGCATGTTTACTAGAAAGCCACAACTCGGTTATGACGTCATTGTGGAATTTTTTTTTTTGGGTGAAAAGGCTCATATTTCATGTGAAAACCGAGGTATCTGGACTGGAACGCGTCCCATTAGGGCTATACATTAACGAGCGGTCACATTGCACCCACTGCTCTTCGTTGTTATTCGAAATGGTTCTGCTGTGATTGAAGATAACGGGTGGCAAGATCACTCGGGTCAAAAGGTTCTGGGTTCAAATCTCAATTTAGACTGCTTTATTCTGAGTGCGCATGTTTGTGTGAGTTTTCTTTTATGTTAGTGGAGGACTCTCGACCACAGGTGTCAAACTTAAGGCCCGGGGGCCAACTCCAGCCCATTGCATGATCTTATGTGGCCCACAAAGGCAAATCCTGTGTATTAACTTCCATGAGTTTTGTTTGAATCTGCATCAAAATTTCAAATTGTCATATCATTAATGATAATGTTAAGATATTGCACGCATTTTTGTGTGTCCAAACATCAACAATGCGTTGTTTTCACTGACGTCACATTTTTTGCTGAACCACTCCGCGCCGCCATCTAACCTCCCTACCTAACGCTTACCCAATGTGGAAGTCTACGGAATACTCTCGGGTGCCGTTTGTGTTTCACAGGCATCTCGGGACTCAAGTACATAGGAGACTTGCTAACCATCAGAGAGCCTCCTTCTGACTTTTTTTTCGACAACTCTCACCAATTCGCTGAAGCTTTTTCTAGAGTTGCTACTCGGCGCACTCTTCATAGCCTCGCGGTCCGGCACACAAGTCCGACTTCGAAAGCAAGGACATCGTCTAACTCTTCCAATGAAAGACTTTGGACGTTCTGCGGCTCTGTGCTTCACAGAGACTTGGCTTTGTGGACGATTGCCCGACGCTGCTATCCCGCTGCCCAGTCTCAACCTCCATCGTGCTGATGTGTCGCTGAGTTAAGCTAACAAGCTTAATCGATGCTCTTTTTAGAAGGCCAACATTACAGTTAAGATCGTTTTTTGTTAGTCATTTGAAAGTTTCGAGAATTTTGTGAAATACTGGATTTAGTTCTTCTTTTGTCTTTCTGCCATTGTCATCAAATTTTAAACAAATAATAAACATTTCGCTTTGCTTGTGGTGAACTAATATACTGGATTTACTTTTTGAAACAAAAAAATTGGAATAAATGGAGTTTGCCTCGATATTAAAAAAAATTATATTCCACCGCCTTTCGTTTTCCGTGTTAGCATACAGGCTCTTCCTTCGTGATTTCTATCACATAGAGTAAAAGATCAAGGGCACAATAATCTGCCTTTGTTACACAGCCCTAAATCCCATGATGTGTGTATGCCAGGTAGCCTCATAGTCTGGGATTTATGTGCTGTCGGTGGCATTCTCAATAAATGCGGTGAGAAAAATAATGTCGTCCACCTTGTTTATGTAGGAGTAACAGGGATCAAAAATGGCCGCAGTTCGAGGCAGCCCAACGGGTGACGTCACGTGAAAACAACCCATACTTGAAAAACCCATCACCCTTGATTTCTGATTCCAAAACTCGTTGATACATTTCACCTGTAAATATGATGGGATGGTTCATGATTTTTATGGTTTCACAAGTCATACCGGTCCTGTGAGGGAATCCACAACTGCAATGTGGCCCGCGACAAAAACGAGTTTGAAACTCATGCTCTAGAATGTTGAATGTTAAATGTGTTCTGCAGATGGCTGGCAATCAGTCCAGGGTATATTGCGCCTTTTACCCAAACGCAGCTCGGAAAGCCTCCAGCTCACCCGCAAGCCGAATGAGGGTAAGCAATGAATGGAATGGAAGAGCCCTCTAGGAGAAATTAGAAGCACCAAATGATGTGTTTCCAAAGTCAAACTGTTTCCAGTCTGACGAAGCAATAAACACAAATACCTCTTTCAATGAAAGAGTCAAGAGATGTGAAATGAATTTTTTCCACGCATGTTATTGCGCTATTACTGGTTAGCCACATTTCCACCGAGCGCCACAGTTTGGTTTGGTTTGCCGCAGTGCAGGTTTGGAACGCTAAGTTAGCCCTGAAGACTTTCCGCTGCGAGGGGATTGATTTTCAAGTGTTACAAATATTCAAGGTGAAGAATGTCAAAGAGGCCCGTGGTTTGGGTTTTGCGTTGGATTTTTCATTATGCGGCCCTCGGATGAAAATATTTTGACACCTGAGAGCGAAACGAGTAGAATGCTTAGTGTAAAAGGAGCAAGCTATACAGTTAGGAATGCCAAATAACAGGGGGAAACCCTGCTGGAATGTACAAGGAGGCGAAAGTGCGCGCTATAACTTTTTTTTTTTTTTTTTTTGTCTCAAATTAAGCCCTTGCTTGGATTTGTGCATCACAGTCTCGTCATGGGGGTGGCAGCCTGGAAAGGTGGAGTCAAGGAGGTGAATGACACAAGAAAGCGTGCAGAACAGTCAGTGGGGAAAGCATTTGCACGGTCAGGAGCAACTTAGTGCAATTTGGGGGTGAAAAAACATTTCCAGGGGTCAAGCAAGGAAACGAAGACGGAGAGCGCCGAGGGACACTCGGTTGTATGGCACCTCAGGTGTGCGTCATGAATCCTGCGCAGGGATCGCCACCTTCGGCCGCACCGGGGGACACCCCCGCGGAGGAACGCGCCTCTGGGGGATCCAAAGCCGAGAAGCTCGACGCGTCGCCGGTCGTCAGGTGGAAAGGCAAAAGCGTGGATCTGCCCTTCAGCGTGGCGTCGCTCATGTCGGACCGGACGCACGCGAGAAGCCGACAAGCCGCGGAGGAAGAGGACGCGGGGCGCGCGTCGCCCGCGGAACTTCATCGCTTCAAAGGGGAACATGTCGACGAGAAGGGGGGCAGCCCCCGGTTGCAGCCTGCCTACGCGGCGTCACCTCCCAGTGAGTAGAAGCGCTTCAGCATCATTTCAAGTGTCCAATAACTACAGTATATGTGGGAGTAAGACGAGTAGGCCAACAATTCAAGTGAGAGTAAAAGAAGTAGTTTTAAAGCTACTAAACTAGATCTGATTAACTTTGATTCGCTACACGAGTCACGCATAAACACCCACAATACTGTACATAAGATCACTATCTGCTGAAAATATTTCGATAGAACATTTCTAAAGAACTATAGAACTTTAGGACCCAAGTTCTATAGAATTTCTATAGAAATTCTATTGGTCTGTAGAAATTCCATAGAAAATCACAGCCAAAGTTCGAAAGAACAAGTTGTTCTGTACAAATTCTATAGAAAAAAAATAGCAGGCCTATTTCTCCATTGTTGATACTTTTCTAGATGTAAGTGACTTTAACTATCTGCTGTTTTATTATTTTTCAAGTGCTGTATGAAAGTTACACTGGCTTGCACTGTAATATCCTACTAGTTTAATATAACAATGTACTGTACTCGAAGAAATGCACCGTATTGATACGGTCACATGTTTGTATATATAACTACAGATAAAAATACTCAATTCTGCTCACTATTGCAAACTATAATAACCACAAGTGAACATACTTTGATCTCATGGCGAACTGAAACTTATTTTGTGGGAAAATGAAAAAGGGCAGAATTGATTAAATTTTCATTCAATTGTGCATATGATCCTATGTGAGTGTCGGCGAGTTGAAAGCAATCTCGTTTACCTCCAGATACTCTGCAATTCAAAGTGTCTTTCTGCTATTTCATGATTTGCGTACACTTGCAGGACTCCCCAGCCCGAGCCACTGCAACCTGCGCAAACACAAGAACAACAGGAAACCCAGAACTCCCTTCACGAGCACTCAGCTGCTGTCCCTGGAGAGAAAGTTCCGTCAGAAACAGTACCTGTCCATCGCCGAGAGAGCCGAGTTCTCCAGCTCCCTCAGCCTCACAGAGACGCAAGTCAAGATCTGGTTTCAGAACCGCAGAGCCAAGGCCAAGAGACTGCAGGAGGCCGAGCTGGAGAAACTCAAGCTGGCCGCCAAGCCGCTGCTGCCGGCCTTTGCCTTCCCCTTCCCCCTGAGCGCGCCCATGGGGGCGCCGGCCCTCTACGGGGCTGTCAACGGCCCTCGGCCCGCACTACCGGTACCGGGACTATTCGGTGGACCCTACGGGATGTACTACTTGTCTTAACAACAAATCACATTGGACACATTTGTGTGAGTGTGTGCCTTTGCCTTTCAAATGACCTCCTCGGCCACAAAGCAACAAACGTCTTGGGGAAAAAAACTATATGTGAGAATATTTATTTAGTTAAAAAAAAAATCCTCATAAACATTTGTTTCAAATAATACAAGCAATGAAATACAGTCATTATATAATTTTACATTTGACCGGTTAAATTCACAATTTTCCAGTGTAAAAAGTGTATTTAAAAAGAGCGACAGGCACAACTTTTAAAACTTGTTGCAAACAAGGTATGTTTTATCACAATTATAATTCTGAAAAAAATTGTCATTTATATAAGATTGATAGTTGAAATTGCAAAACTGATGTCAACGTGAAATTATTCAACGATTCCTTGTTTTCACTTTTACACTTATGCAGTGTATTTATGTACAGACTGTGAACATGATTTACAAGCCAAAAATGTATCATGTGATCTTCCTAAAAATTGTAATCCAAAGATAAGTCACCAGACCAACAACTTGCAAAAAGCAAAAAATGTATTTTACTTTAAAATGCACCCAATTTTTCCATGTGCATGCATGTAAATCATTTTGCAAATCAGTATGTTCTTTTTCGCCATTGACTTTTAAAATGAAAATCTACTTAAAATTTTTTTTTGGGGGGGGGGGGGGTGAGTAGTTGTTTGAAAAGCTTTTCCAAGCAGGCTCGTTGTACCCAGTAAAAACAAAGTTGAGAACGTATTTTATACTCAAGAGTGATCAACAGTGTATTTTATAATTGTTGACTGAAAACGCGTTTTTGGAAAATTAAAGTCTATATTACGAATATGCTGAGGTTTGTTTATTCCTTGTTTTCATTTGTCAGATTTTAAACCACAAGTACTGTGTATTATATTTCACATAAAGGACTGTCTTAACAAATGATGTGAAAGAGGAATAGTTTATTTATTGTTATATAAACTTAAAAGGCAAAAGTGAGCATATATTTGCGATTTTTAAAGCGGTTTCATTTCCTCCTTCCTTTATGACCTCTGAAGCTTCGGATGGAGCCGTGACCAAAGCACACATTAGAAGGAACCCTACAAGAAATAAAACAAAGTGGGATTGTCCGACTTACAATAGGAATATCTGTGCAGAATTCAAACGTTACAAAATGACCGAAATGAAGCCTGACTAACCTGTTGGAAAATCGTGATTTCAGATGCTGGTCATTTGAGTTGTGACCTGCTGCTCGGTCCGCACGCGAGGCGCCTTTTTCGGTCAAGTGGGTCTCTGTCGTGGCCATCTCCATGGATTCCTCCTGATCTGCCCGTTTGGGATGCTCTTCACAAAGAACCTCACTCGCGTTGTCCACTACTTCCATCGCTGTGTCCATCAGCAGCTGCTGCTTTGTTTCTCGAGGTCTAACAAAAAAAAAAGTCAATAATTTTAGCAGAATAAGCTATTCAAAGTCATTTAAAATGATAAAGTCAAAACGAAAGGATGACAAGTGGCAAAATGATACTTTGAAATCTTAGGTAGCAACATACATTTTAATTTAAACGGAATATTATCATTAAAAACAAACGTTACTTTTTTTGTTACAATGAGCTACATTTTGCTCACTACTTTTATTTTGATCTACGGTATCTCTTATTGGTCGTCCAATCTATTTGCAAAATTTTCAAAGTGATTAATTTATGTAAAGCATGGTCGAAACAATAAGGAAAGAATAGCTGGGTCAATGTAGTTATAAGCGTCTTCACTGTCATCATCCAAATTGCTCCGTCATGATTAAAATGGAGCAGAATAATCAAACGGCGGTCTTGTTATAAGTGGCCAAACATTTGCACACATTCAATTACAACGATAAACCCCTTAAAATGTGTTTCCATCATTTGCAACCATTTTTTTCCCATCGGTACGTGATTTCGACTTGTCCCGCACGGTGCTTGATACGGTAAGCGCTTCAATGACACTAAATCATCCATTTTTCTATTCTATATTATTGCCGCCATCCATCCAGTTCTTGGAAAGAGTGAGTCATTGTGATCATGTACATTCTCTATTCTCATAATCACAGTGCACATTTACCCACGTGCCCCTAGAAATTGCTGTCCAGCCTCTCATTATGGGATGCGGCGTCATAAAGAAGCCCTCTCATGTCCTCAGAGACATTATGAACATTGACTGCTAACATTACCCAAACATGGCCACCCTGTCAGCACGTTCTCATAATTTTGTTGATTGCCTGCTTGCCCTTGAAATAAATAAATGAAAATGGAGGGGTTTGACTGATAATAATTTCCAACAGCGTAACATCTATTTAATACACTCAATATCTGACATTGCACACCCCACTGTTATGTATTTGTCGACTAAGCGCTCATACTTTAATTAAAATGGATATGTTCAGATATCACTCACCAGATACTCAGTATTTGAGTATATTTTTTCACTAAACAATTATTTACAAATGATTATTTGGAGAACTATGTTTTACTTTTACTTGATTCATAGTGTATAACGATATTTAACTTTCCGGGCAAGGGTTGCAAATTTGCAACAGGTTTAATATAATCGAAAATTTAAAGTCCAGAGTATCATTTTCTGAAAGTATCAGATCTTTCTCTCTGCAAAATTTTATTTTGGTCCGGAGAGGGTTAAATTGGTGATTACTCAATCCACCTCTGGATATAATATTAATAATGTGAAATAAAACAGCAAAATAAATACACAGTCCTAGGGTTATGCAAAAACAAGTGACATAACATAAAGATACACAGAGAACGTTGCTGCCATCTATCGTACATATGAAGTAAGTGCAGCCTCACCCTTTCTCTTTTTTTGGTTTGTCAAATCTGAAGTCTGGGGGGTACTTGTGACTTCGTACCAGGTGGTCCTTCCTGAGTGTGCTCGTCCTGAATTTGTGTTCACAGCCCTCCACCAAACACTGGTACTGTAAAGCACGGCAACATTTATTTATTTTTTGTCGCTTGATGAGGCGAGAGTCAAAACATTACAGGTACGATGGGATTCCTACATCAGGGAACCGTGTTTTCATGTATTTCCTACCATGTCTTGCCGCTGCGCCAGAACCATGAAGACTGAGTCGTGCCACTCCTGAATGTGGACGTCCAGGAGACGAGCAGTGGGCAGTGAGCGTCGGCATATGGAGCACACGTTTCTGTGTAAGGAATTGTAGTGGTGCTCATACTCCTCTAAAGTGCTGTGGACCACGTTGCAGCCGGAGATGTGACAGGCAAACTCTGACGCACTGGAGGAAGAGAACAAGACAAATTCTTGACATTTTGAGCCCCTGGAAATTTAGATATTCTACAAAAAACGGGTGGCTGTTAATAAGATGTAAAGGAGTACAAATACTTTGTTAGAGAGTACATTTTCAGGTATCCCTAGGAGTAATTGGGTAATTTTTTTTACTATCTTGACTATATTTGAAAACAAATGTCTGCACTTTCTACTCCTTACTCGTGCTGAGGCTAATAAATAATTTTAGAATCAATTATTCCATCAGGCAGCACAGTGGATCAGCAGGTAAAGCGTTGGCCTCACAGTTCTGAGGTTCAATCCGTGACCCGCCTGTGTGGAGTTTGCCTGTTCTCCCCGTGCCTGCGTGGGTTAACTCTGGGCAGTCCGGTTTCCTCCCACATCCCAAAAACATACAGCATCAATTGGACATATAGGTTTTGATAACACGTCCATTTTTTTTGTTTGGTTGTTGTGCACTGTAGGAAGTCATAAAAAAGAGGGATTGCAGGACTTGAATCCCGACTACATTTTCACGTTCGCCGGTCTTTTTTTTCTACATACTGTATGTACTTCAATCTACTTGTGTCCACAATGTGATGACTTTTGCCACCACTGATTAAAAGGCAAACTCGTAAAGACTGACCACTGAGCAAGCAGGCTAGCTACTCGCTGTAACGATGCATTCAAATGTCCAACTGTCCCACCTGGGCGTTTGTTTGTCGTCGTCAGCCTCTGAAATATAAAGGTCTTGAAGGTACATGTGTCTCTCAACGTCTCCATCCTAAAAACACAGCATGTCCACTGTGAGAAACGAGCACATATCACAAGTCGTTTAGGCTGTGTTTACCTCAAACAGCTCGTGATCCTTGTGAAGGTAAATGAGCTGAGGGCTGAAGTTAAACGGATTTTCCTCCTGTGAAAGTTGTGACGTGTAATGTTCATAGTTGCGCTTTTCTGAAACATCTAACGTAATCTGAGCGCTTTCTGGCTGTAACATTGCTGTTTCTCAACGGCAGTCGCAAACGTCTCAGTGCTGTTTACTGTTTTGGTTGCAATTCCCGTGTCGCTTAATGATGACGTCACACGCATTCACCCACTGATATAAATAAATTTTAAACTAAAACTGGATGGCGCATACACATCGACTGGTTGAAGCCAGTTGGCCGCCATCCTCGTATTCCCAAAACGTGGAGGACAAGGTTTACGGTTTGGATTATGACCAGGTTTTTCCTCAAAGTTTGGCATGTAGGATTAATACTGGTCGTGTGAGCTTGACATTTTTTCAGTTTTGGTAACATGAAGGATTTTTATTTCGACTATGTAAGGCAAAAAAGGCTAAGTGCAAAGGAAAGACTACCAAGAAACGTTGCAAATTACCTAGGGCCCGATTTTTGTGACATGTTAACTTTTCCCAAAATATGGTGTGAAGCACTATCATCATAACATAGCAAAAAAAAAAAAAAAGCTTTTTTTTCATAAAAACATTAAATTTTAAGTCAAACCTTAGATATATTTTTGGAAATACTAGCGATTGGGAAATACATGGTAAATGCATTGTTCATTTGTTGTCTCTGCGACGTCCTATATCAGACAAATATTGAAAAATTTAAAATCAAATTCAATTTGAAGAGTTCTGTCTTATGAAATTGATCAAAATTTTTACAGACAATGTGTTTTCTTGCTTATCCACTGATGACGTTTGGAAAAATATTTATATCGCTTTTTTGTGAAAAACCGTCGGCCTATAAAGGTGAAGCAGAGAGTGAACAGTGAACAACAACAACCACAAACAAAACTTTGTTCAAGTGAATTAAACTCATCAGAAAATAATACATTAAAAAACAAACCTTTACAAACAAACTTTAACCGTGTCAAAGTAAATCTTTCTAATTTACCTGTGGAATGTTTTGTCACAGCCAATAAATGGCCGATTAACGGAAATAATCGCTGTCGCTGCACCGGTCAACATGGTTGTTTTGGGAGTATCAAGATGGCGGATGGCGACTTCAGTTTTAGTAGCCATCCAGTCTTTTTTTTTTTTTTTTATCAGTACTTTCAACGCTTCTGTACGGAGAACAAGGTTTTTTTCCCCCCCAATGTCGCTTTAGGGGCTCCGTAGGGCTCCGTACTTCAGAAACAGACTTGTTTTGGAACTTTTTTTTTTTTTTGCCCCAAGTTATGGCTACTGGTTTACTTAGTTTTATTGATACTATTGATAGTGATAGGGTGATAAATACGGAAAGAATTGTATTTACATGTTCGAGTTCACGTTTATGCTGTTTGACAAGATGGCCAGCAGATGGAAACAAAGTTAGTATTTAGAAACTTTGGCCGATTAATTGAGTGGTTATTTTTTTTATTTGACACCCCATTGATGTTAAAATGCAGGTGTATCTGTTTCTTACACCATCTATTTTATTTTCAACTGATCACTCATTGTAAATTTTTTTTTAATTTACAACGCTTTGGTTTCAGTGAATTTGTGAAGTTTGTAGAAAACAAGATATTCGCCCCGATTTTGACCTACACAATAAATACTAAACGGATCTTGCACGAGAAGAGTTTAATTTTTATTTTTTTTTAATTCTCTTGTGATCTGTAAAAGTCAGAGCGTCAGTTTGAGGAAATTACAACACAGAGGGGCGGAGAGATGCTAATCCTCGGCAGTATTTTCTCAGAGCGTTCCAGCTCACAATGACTGAGTCCTTCCAAGCAACATGACCCATTTTGGATATTTCATATGGATTTTCTTCTCCGCGTGGGGTATTTATTTCTCTTCCCCTCTTCTTTCTTTCTCAGGTTCTCTATTGTATTTCTTCCATTCTTTATTTGTTGGCTCATTAGGATATTCATATTTGCAGGGACCGTGTGGACTCTACCTCATGTGATGAAGTATCAAATAGTGACACCTCAGAAGCTGAAGAATTCATCTCATATTCCTGATGTTGACACCCATCAGGTAAGTGTGCCACACTACTCCGCAAGCATGTATTAATCTCTGAAATAACCACTCATGTACTTACAATGTTGTGTGTATGTTGTGTAAAAGTACCCCGATGTACTGCGATACTCTGTGAAGATTGCGGGACAAAATTACACATTGCACCTCGAGAGAAATAAGTAAGTTGGGTTCATGTTTGTTCTTGTACATTTTTGTACATTTGCTCATCTTTCACCCAAACTGATCATTTCAGGGAACTTATTGGGAAAACCTTCACTGTGACACATTATTCCAAGGAAGGCGCTCAACTTACATCAACACCTGCGCTTGAGGTATGTGTGGCTTTTATGAGGGCTATGTAGTTTGAATTTTTAAACCGCGGTACACCCGAAAGGAAGGAAATGTATCAGTGTGGAACAGGGGTGGCGAAACGTTTTATTATCTCTTTGGGATGAGTATATACAGTGAGGATAAGCGGCTAAGGAAATGGATGGATGGATATATATATATATATATATATAACAAACGTACACACTCAGGGACCAACAAATGTGTGACATAATTCAAACAAAAGATGGAAATGGAAGATATTGAATAAAGATATCACATTAAACTCATGGAGACAGACCTTCAACACGATTTTGGTGAGTGTCCTTATGTCCGTTTGTTCACGTGTGAGGTGGGACCCGTGTGAGAATGCATCTATGGGCCTTGCTTTGTGTGAATCACAGCATTGTCCAAAATGTCTGGATAAGATAAGGAATTTACAGTACTGTATATGACTAAGGGGTCTATAATCCTGAGATTCCCAAATGGTCTTCCTTTTCCCATGGCCAATAAGTGGTGACCCACTTTTACAGAAGTCAGACAGAGCAAATATTTAGTTTTTCCGTCAAAAATAGCCTTCAGAAACGCACGCTCTTACTTACAGTAATTAGATGAGTAATGTTCATTACAGAGGATAGCGTTGTATGTAGGGTGAAAAAAATTTAGATGAAAGTCAAATTACGACAAGATTAGAAGTTTCTTTGACTTCCGATTTTCAAAAAGAACAATAGCCTTGTGGTTAGCAGGCCTGTCTCTGAGGTTTTGCCAATTTTGAATCTTGACTGGTCTTATTGTGTGGTTTTTCCATCTTCCTGTTCTTTTGTGGGTTTTCTCCGTGTAAAATGGCTTCACCCTGCACTCCAAAAAACATGCATTTTATACAGTATAATGGAACTGGAGATTCTAAATTGTCCATAGGTGTGAATGTAACTGTTTTTTTTTTTATTTTCCATAAGAGCTCTGCGATTGAAAAGTCAGCCACGATAGGCTGAAGCTCATCTGCGACCATGACAAGGATGAACCTGATAGAAAGTGAACGGATAGAAGTTGAGAACGACTTGTCATGTCTAGTACTGGATGGAAATTAATTAATGAATTAATCAACTTGACAAAGCGTCCAGATCGTTTTTGTCCATATGACGTCTAATGTAGTGTTTTCATCACAGGAGATTGTGGCATGTATTTATTAAGCACAGGACATCCTGTGGCCTCATGCCCATACGCTTTGTGCTTTTGTAACATTTGTTTCATTTCCACCCAAATTATATCACCGTGATTTGACGTGTGAGCCGGGCACTTTGCTTTCTGACGCAGTTCCTTCCTCAAACGCTGACATCGCATCCAGGAAGTTGATTACTAATGTTAATGTATGTTCTTGATTTATCATTTCCCCCTGAGCATGACTCATAAAGTGTAACTTGTCTTCAAATCTGTCCTTTTCTGATGTTCAGAATCACTGCTACTACCACGGGCGTGTGCTGGGAGTGGACGACTCCTCTGCCAGTGTGGAGTTGTGCTCAGGATTAAAGTGAGTCTCTTCCCCCCCTTCCGGACCCCATCCTGCTAAAGTGATTCCAAACAATTTATTGTTGCCTTAGCTTGGCATACCAAGTTCACTTAAAAGTCGTTGTGGCTTGTGACTGCCCACCGTGACTCATGTCCATTCCAACTTGGACTCCACTGGAGCCATTTTCAGCATTAGATTAGGTTGTGTTCACTGTCTGAGAACCCGATGTCTCAGTCGTAACCTTAACCCGTTTTCACCTGTTTTCGCTTAATATTACACATATTCTTATAATAGAACAATACTCATCTCTGTAGCTTCTCTCAAGTTCCTTTTATTTTCCTTACAGGGGGTTTGTCCGCCTCCAGGATCAGACGTACCTGATAGAGCCCCTGACCTCACAGCAGGCTGACGACGGTCCTCGGGTTCGCAGCGATGAGGGTCTTCATGCAGTCTACAACTACAAACACCTGAGGAGGAAAAGGAGCTCCTGTTCCCATGGAAACACAACCATGTACTATGATCATGGCGCTCGTCAATCTGGACTTTTCCAGCTCAGCAGTCTGGTAAAGACGTGCACGGCATTAAACGTTCACAGAGAATATGTACACCGGATTGGTCTAATCGTTGGATTATTATTATGATGATGATTATGAGCAGGAGCCATTTTAAACTGAATTATCTGTTTAACAAGGAATTTAAAAAATAGGTAAAACATTTTTTTCAATGGCTGTTATTACCAGGGGCGGCACGGTGGCTCAGCTGGTAAAGCGTTGGCCTCACAGTTCTGAGGTCCCGGGTTCAATCCCGGACCCGCATGTGTGGACTTTGCATGTTCTTCCCGTGCCTGCGTGGGTTTCCTCCGGGCACTCCGGTTTCCACCCACATCACCAAAATCATGCAACATTAATTGGACACTCTAAATTGCCCCAAGGTGTGATTGTGAGTGGGGCTGTTTGTCTCAATGTGCCCTGCAATTGGCTGGCAACCAAATTGGGGTGTGCCCTGCCTCCTGCTCGTTGACAGCTGGGATAGGCTCCAGCACTCTCCGCGATCCTATTGAGGATAAGTGGCTAAGAAAATGGATGGATGGATGTTAGTACTGGGTGACTTGAACATTTGTATAAATCTACTGATGGACCGACAAATCGCTTAATGTACTCATATAGACTATAAGTTGTTTTTTTTTTTTATATCTTTTTAACGGGATAGAAGAATAGCGCTTCCTCTCAGCCCCCGTTTGCATTCAGATGTTATTTATCATTGATATTTATGCTTACACTATTTATATATAACTTTGCACACCGCACATAATTGACCCAATAAGACACTTGCAGATCAGCAAATAGAAATGTCAGAGTAAAAGGGGGCATGAAACCCAGTGCCGCACAATTTGAGCTGGGGCAGCCTTGCTCAAGGGCGCCTCGACAGTATCCGTGAAGCAGACTCGCGGCTCTCCAACACCCATTCTAAAATTTTGTATGCAGTGGGACTTTCGTTTTAAAGCCCAAGTCCTTAGAGATGATATACAGCCTCCTCAAAGTTGTGTTAAGCAGAATTATGCGTCCCAGGGGAGTTGTGCCCCAGTGTGAATGGAGCTCAACACCCCATAACTGACATTCTTTAGACACAGCAAACCCATTCAGACTATCAACAGCAACTTTGCTGGTGTAGCCTTCATTTTACCTCCAGACATGATCCATCTCTTCCACATAATTGTCATAATTCTCTTCATAATAACGAGCAATAATAAATCTTTTGCTAATGGCAGTGCCAATAAAAAGTGAACGTCATTAACTTCAGAGAGATGGAAATATTGACACTGTACATCTTCCATTAAAAAATGTCCATATGGCCATCATACTTTGAAGTTGTCAAAGCGGGAATTAACCCAAGTACACCGGCAAACTTCAAATACATGGTTTAGTGAAATTGTTTTACGACAAGACTTCGATTGCAGACATCCCACAGGATGTAACCTAATGTTTTTTTTCCTGTTCTTCAAATAAAATTTCCAACTTGCACAGAGAAGCAGAGGCCAGACTAAAGACAGAGGAAGAACACAACGAACAGTGGAGCTGGCTGTTGTGGTCGACAATACAGAGGTTTGATTATTCATCTCGTATCAATAGCACTTTGTGTTTTGATCAACATTCCACACTCCCATATCAGTAAATTGTACCGATGTAAATGTTTTTCTTCCAGTACAAGAAGTTTGGAAATAAAAGGACAGTGGAGGCCAGAGTGCTTGAAATAGCAAACCACGTTGACAAGGTACGCGCACGTCCCTCTCACAGCCAAAACTTGTTCATACTAAAATTCCCACCACTGTAGACTTTTTTTTTTTAATGTGGTCTGGAAACATTTCCTGTGCAGGCATGACGTTTCCTTTGCGTCTGGGAAGCAGAAATTCAGGACACAAAAAGTGTGCCGATACGGTCTGTTCCGTACAAGCGATTAAAAAAAGAAGTTTTGTCACTTCAACTGTGAATCTTAGCGCCTGAGCAGACGAGTTTCACACATCTCACATTTTGCTGTTCGCATACTCGCTGCGACATGGGCCAACGTCTGTGAATCATCAGACTCCAGACCCAACAGTGGTGGTCTGACAGTATTACAGCCCTTGTGTAGCCTTGCTTCTGTGGTTTGGAGGGTCATGTCTGACCAGCTTTTGAATTATTCTCCACACACTGTATGTAAGGCATCCATCTTATTTGCTTTCCCTTTGATTTAGCAAAACGTGCCATCTGTTGTTGTGTTCCAGCTGTATCGTCCCGTGGGCGTTCGTGTGATGTTGGTAGGTCTCGATATCTGGTCGTACAAAGATCAAATAGAGGTCAGCTCCTATCCCGAGCAAACGCTGAGCCGCTTCCTCGAGTGGCGCCAGCGGAATCTCCTGCCGAGGACCAAGCATGACAACGCGCAATTCATCACGTAAGACTCAGACGTGTTTTTTGGCTCACATGATGAGGCTTTCATCTTCTCTGACTAGGAAGTGAAAAAGGTTCAATTTTTATTGTTCAGAGGCTTGGATTTCGAAGGAACCACAGTTGGGCTCGCCAACACAAATGCAATGTGCACCTCGAGCTCGGGAGCAGTCAACGAGGTGGGTTTTCCGTCCGCAATCATCATACGATCCACAGTTACATCAGGAATGGTCATTGGACAAAACGTCTTAAACATCTTAATTGGATAAATTAATGATCAGGACTATAATCGAGTAAAGGGTAGCACATCACTTCTAGTTCTGAATGCTCCGTCCGATCTCCCTGTGTGGAGAACGCACGGTCTCCTCATGCTTGATTGCATTTTCTATGGGTACTCCAACTTCCACTCAGATTCCAAAATATGTTCGGTTCAATGAACGTTCATCAGAGTGGCTCTCAGTGTAAATGGGTGACTGTATCTGCCCTACGATTGGCTGGCGAGCAATCCAGTTTACTAAAGTCAGCTTGGATAGCCTGCACCTCACCCTGTGTACAGTATAACTAATATACAATTTATCCATCCATTTTCTTACCCGCTTATCCTCACAAGGGCCCATCGAGACAAACAGCCGCACTCACAAACACACCTAGGCGCAATTTAGAATGTCCAAAGTATGCATTTTTTTGGGGTATGGGAGGAAACCGGAGTGCC
The DNA here is from genome assembly GCF_019802595.1 of Syngnathoides biaculeatus. NCBI lineage: Eukaryota > Metazoa > Chordata > Actinopteri > Syngnathiformes > Syngnathidae > Syngnathoides > Syngnathoides biaculeatus. The sequence continues at coordinate 13,226,458 of NC_084651.1, forward strand.
GGGAGGAAACCCATGCAGGCATGGGGAGAACATCCAAACTCCACACAGGTGGGTCTGGGATTGAACCCAGGACCTCAGAACTGTGAGGTCAATACTTTCCAGCTGATCCACCGTGCAGCCCGATATAGACTCTATTGATCAGAAAAACGTTCCCCAAAGAAGTTGTGCCTTATTGGAGGTATGACTTTCCACTAACTGACGACATGTTCTACTTCAGACAGCAAACTACTTGTTAATTATCTAACAGCTTGTTTGCTGGTTGCAGCCAATTCGTATACTCCGATTTATGTAAATGCTTCAGGACATGATTAATTGAGAATAATCGATTTCACCCGAAATGTATTGATTATGCCTAATCCCATCCCTACCAAATAACAAAATCAAACCACTCCACCATTCATCATATTTCGCTGTTAGACAATCGTAAAAGATAAATAATCACTGTAAACAACAACAAACATGTGACAGAAGAGTCTCCGCTAGGATGAAGGAAAAAGTTTGTAAAACAGTGGTGAGTGATGTACAGATTAAAGACGGTGGCGCTGAAAAAACAACAGGAAGTGGAACTGGAGGTGGCAGAAATGAAGATGTTGAGGTTCTCGCTCGGAGTGAGCAGGTTGGATAGGATTAGAAATGAGCTCATTAGAGGGACAGCCAAAATTGAATGTTTTGGAGACAAGGTTAGAGAGAGCAGACTTCAATGGTTTGGACATCTCCAGAGGCGAGAGAGCGAGTATATTGGTAGAAGGGTGCTGAGGATGGTCCTGCTAGGCAAACGAGCGAGGGGAAGACCAAAGAAAAGGTTTATGGAATTTGTGATGGAGGACATAAGGATAGTGGGTGTTAGAGAGGAAGATGCACAAGATAGGCTAAGATGGTGTGGCAACCCCTAACGGAACAAGCCGCAAGGAAAAGAAGAAGAAAAACAACAACAACAAAAACACTACCATGTTAACGTGAATAGCAAGTAATAGTATGTTGACACAGTTCACTCACTTTACATAACTTGTGGATGAAGATTCCTCTTAACGCATCTTGTAGAAGCTTCGCCTTCTTTTGGATTATGTGTGGTCAATTGGCCCCAAAATGCAGGGAGAAGGAAAACAAGACTATTCAATCTGTAAATACATTTGAAAGCAGTGTGAACTACATCTTTTCCTGAATGTGGTTGGATGATGCTGTATTTCTGTTTCACTTTTCTTAATACACCTTCGCTGTGCACACAGGATCATAACAATAACGCAATAGGAGTGTCCTCCACTATTGCCCACGAGATGGGCCACAACTTGGGCTTGTCTCATGATACTGAAAACTGCATCTGTGGCTCTTTCACATCGAAAAAAGGCTGCATTATGGCAGAGAGTGTTGGGTAAGTTAATTTAAGCGCCAATTAAGCCTGAATTGACTACTGTATTCTCAAATACAAAGCCAACGTCAGGACATCTGGAATGTTCCCCCAGTGTTGTCTATCCAAAGATGTTCAGCAGCTGCAGCCAGCAGCAGCTCAACAGGTTCCTGGAGGAGATTAACCCGGCTTGTCTGTTGGACACCCCCGCAGCTGGTCGCGTTTACGGGGGTCCGGTATGTGGGAATGCCTTCCTGGAGCCTGGAGAGGAGTGTGACTGTGGAACCGTAGAGGTACGCTGGGCTCACGTAAACATTTACATGACCAAAGCTAAAAAAACAAAGGTGGATAGTAATATTATGCTCGCTTCCAAGGAATGTAAGAATCCCTGTTGCAACGCCACAAACTGCAAATTTAGCGCTGGTGCCCAGTGTGCTGAGGGTGAATGCTGCAACAACTGCCAAGTACGTAATATACTCTCTTCATGTGATACTCAATGTGATGTTGTCTAGTTGTGACCATGCGCAGGCTCGCCGGTCGCGTGTGCTCAATTGGATTTGTGGTCCATCGCCATTTGCAGCTGAAAGCGTCAGGCAGCGTCTGTCGGCCAAAGACGGGAAACTGCGACTTGGCGGAGCACTGCACTGGACTGTCCGCCTCCTGTCCGCCCGACGCCTACGCTCAGAACGGCCTGCCGTGCAACCGTGGGAAGGGATATTGCTACAACGGGCAGTGTCCGTCGCGGCAGCAACACTGCAAGAGACTCTGGGGACCAGGTAGAACGCTAAACAGGTTTTTGTCAAAATTCCGAAGGTTCGGCCTTATCCCTCCCATTCTGTCCTCCTTGTACTGGTTCCCTGGTTAGGCGCCTCCATACTGTCCGTCACACTAGATTAAAAAGAAAAGGCGATAAAGCCTCGCGGTCCACCCTTCCTTCCATATTCTATACTGTTTATCCTCACTAGGGTCACAGGTGTGCTGGGGCCTATTCCAGCTGACTTTGGTCGAAAGGTGGGGTTGACCCTGGACTGGTCGAGAGCCAATCGCGGGGCAGATAGAGATACTACTACTTTCAGCACTGAGAGCAACTTAAAGTTTTAAGTGAATCCAATAGACATGGATTTAGTACTGGAGAAAACCCACGCAAGCACAGTGAGAAAACAAAAAGTCTACACACGATGCCAACCCCAGAGCTGAGAGGCAGATGTGCCAGAACTGCAGTCCGTTGCTTCCAAATATTGAAACTCAAATTGCGTTTGAGTCAGCTGACATCTTTCAAAAGCAGTTAAAAACACCTTTGTGTGACCAGACGGACATTCCAGTAAGATTTCTTTAATTGATTAAAAAAAAAAAAAAAGTTTGGTATGGTGAATGTAAAATGGTTGTGCGTCTGTAGTTTGATCATATGATTTTCTTTGGTAAAGAATTACTGTGATACCTTTGATTTTCTAATATCAGGACTGGTCAGTCAACTTGTGGCTTTCTTATAGATGCTGAAGTTGCCGCAGATGCTTGTTTCTTCCAGCATGGAGGCTGCAGAAAGACCCTGTTCATGCATCGATGTTTTGGCAAGTACGTTTTGACACAGCCACATTTTAGTGTTGTAGTGTTTCATTCTTTATTTAGTGAATTATTGCGTCGTGTTTTTTGGTTGCAGAGAGCAATCATGCGGGACACTTTTCTGCACGGGAGGATGGGAGTTTCCGGTAACATCCAGGAAGTCCTTTTACAAAGTTGGAAGTGAGCAATGCAACGAGGCGACCATGAACCCCGAAGACAACTACCCAGCAGACCTGGGCATGGTGCCCACTGGCACTAAGTGTGGCAACAATATGGTAAAACTCAGTTTTGATCACAGCTTCCTGAAACTACACATGCTAAAATATGTAGTGATCTTTCTTTCAGGTATGCTACAATCAAAAGTGTCATGACATCAGAAATTTAAGAGCATATGGAACCCAAGACTGCTCCGCCAAATGCAGCAATCACGGGGTGAGAAATCTCCTCCACATACACTCCACATTTGAAACATCCCAAATTGATTGACCTTTTATCGCCAACAGGTTTGTAACCACCAGAGCAAGTGTCACTGCGATCCAGGCTGGGCTCCACCCTACTGCGACGTGCTGGAGTCGGAAGTATCGGAAGGTATTGACTGCATGTATAGAATACCGTAATTCCCGGCCTACAGAGCGCACCTGGTTACTAGGCTCACCAAGTACATTTATAAAGGAAATACAATTTGATACATATACGCCCCAGCTGTGTAAAAGCCGTAAGTGCCCACATTGAAATATATATCACCCATATTTACAAAGAAAGACGGTACACAGAAAGAGTTTAACGCTAGCGTTAGCGCTGCTAAAGCTAGCACTAATCTAGCGCCGCGCTAGTGTTAACGCTAACGGCAGGGCTAATGCTAACAGGGCCAGTCAAAATAAAACTTACTGGTAAATATCACTTAGACACACCAGTAACAGAGCAGCAAGACGCTAGCACAGCGGTAACGCTAGCGCAGCGCTAACAAGGCCGGTAAAAGTCACTTCCTCCTCCACTTCCAATATTCCAACAATCTCATTCTACCCTTTTCCGCTCGAGTGCCTCCTTGCGGGCGTTAGAAAAATATGCACAAATTAGCCGCATCATCGCATAAACCGCAGGCTTGAAAGCATGTAAAAAAAAAGTCGTGGCTTGTAGGCCGGAAATTACGGTAACTTTTGTTTGGTTGCAGGCCGTCGTAGGATACGTTACAGGAAGCCTTAACTCATGCATACTCTTTTGTCAATGTAAATACATCTGCAAGACCATATATATTTTACTGTACCCAAAAGTCACAAATACAAAGAGGCCCCGGTGTAATATTAAAGACGAAATCACGTTATTCAGAGACAGCATCTTTAATGAAAGTGTGACAACTTCGCAATGTCATTTCAATCAGTGTATATATTCAGAAAAGCTACGCGACTCGATAGATATACTGTTCTATACATAGAAGTGATACAGAAAGGAGAAAGAGTAGCAGTCCAAAAACACTACGGATCCTGTTGTATGATCATGCATGAACTTGAACAATGACAGAAAGGTCAAGTGAATGGTACAAATAAAATACCCAGTGTTTGTACAGTACAGTACAAGACTGTAAGTGAGCTTGATGAGCAAATGCATTACATGTGACTTTGGCTTGTTTTCTCACATTTATTACTTGGAATGTATTCCACATGGAGTCAGACAACTGTTCTCTTGTGATCAAACAGAGGCACCGCCGATATGATTCATTTCATGAAATTCCCCTTCGGAAACAGTAATGATGTTACTTAATGACATTTACTGTCACTCCCCTCAAGCAGTGAAAGGATATTGATAATGTGATTTGTGTGTGCTTTCAGGAGGAGGGCTGGGACTTATTGTGTCGCTGGTTGTGGGGTTGCTCATATTCTTCGTCCTCCTCATCGGCGGCTTGGTGTGCTGCAGCAAGAAAATGCAACCTGCTAAGAGGTTTGACATTCAGTTCTCTCAGCCTCAGTGGATCAATGAGCCCTTGTGTCTTTTGATCATAATCTCTGTGTGTATTTATTTTACAGATGCCTCCGATCTACCTCAGGGCAGACAAATCCTTTATTTCGATCAGGCGCCGCTTCTGGCAGCAGTCATCTTCGCTCCACGACCATCAGCCAGCCAACATTTGTGGAATCGTCTGCCACTCAAGTGTGCAAACCAGTGTCCTCCTCCGTGGTCGGAAAATCGAGTGCGACGTTCAAGCCCCACAGAACAGCTCCTGAGGTTAGATCACGCTGCTTTTGCCCATTCAAAATGTCTGAAAAGCCACAGGCAACAATGCCCAAGAGGATTACATGTTTATCAGTGTTGGGAAAGTTAATCTTCAACACAGACCACTTCAAAGTTCCATTCACTGTTCCAAAAATGAACCAGTTCAATTCAGAATTCTAGTTCTAGAACTAGTTCAAGTTTCATTTTTGTTCATTCTCAATATGTTGGTGACATGATAGTCCCCTTAAAATACAAGCATCTCCGTGCACCCATCCATTTTCAGAGCTGCTTATCCTCAAAAGGGTCGCGGGAGTGCTGGAGCCAATCCCAGCCATATTCGAGCAGGAGGCGGGGTACAGCCCCAACTGGTTTCCAGCCAATCGTAGTCCTGGCATTTCATATTTCCATTGTTGCCACACCTTCACTCCACACTCGTAGCCAGCTGCAGTTTTCACCCTACAATCTCAAAAACATAATGATGCTTGAATGGTCTTTTTTAAAAGGAGGAATTAAAACAAGAACAGGACTTTTGTGCTTAATGTGCAAAGAAAAATACAGAACACAATATGACAGGAACGAGGGTGAAAGGACATCAATGTCTATGCATTCCTCACAGCGTCACTGTGGCCGCACAGAATCGGTGGTTGAAATACTGTATGAAGGCTCATACGTAGTCTGTTGGGAAGGGTTCATGAGCGTTTGTTCAATAAACTCGTTAAAGTGCAACACTGCATGTAGTCAGGAATGATCCAATCAGTAGAAAATTGCTACGGCAGACAAAAACAATCAAATGAAGCGAAGTTGAAACGACATCTTTGGGAAGACACCTGATGTTCTAATTAAAGGAAGGTTAATTCTATTGGGCAACTGTATGACTGAGATCGTAACCAAAACACACTTTTGTGGAGTTAATCCTTTTGACTGTCAATGAATGGAAGTCTGACACCACACATGATGATGGTTTGAACTCCAGGCATTGTTCAATGTCGGACGTTCCACTGTTTTGGGATCCCCGGGCTCCATGTCCCAGCGTGCCAGCCCAAAGCCAACTGTACCTTCCCACTGATTCCGATGGCAGCCACTACTTGCAGGAATATAGTACATCCATATTTCTGGTGTATATTAGCCAAAATGTAATTATTTTGAGGAGATATAATTGTCTCCATAGCTTTGCCCCCAATGACCCAGAGTGTCTGGAATCTTGGACTTTCCAGTCACTGAGCCAAGTCCTTACAGTCAATCCTTTGCAGTCAGTCTAAGGAAACACTCATCATCCTTTTCTTTCCACCTCTTTGTCTCCTACAGCCCCCTAGAAAGGGACCAACAGTACCTCAGCCTCAGGTAACAAGATCCAGTTGTTGCTACAGAACCCCCACAAGTGCCATTGTTATCATTCTCAATGTTTTTGTTTCTACATAAGTATTTTTATTTTATTTTTAGGGGTTAAAGCCGCTCTTGCAACCACCAGCAGTTCCGATCAAGCCGGTCTACTCTGAGGTGATGTATAAGACGGAATGTAGTAAAATGTGAGCAAAATTGTCCATAAAGAGCATTGGAAGTGAAAAACTAATTTTAGAGCGTGGGTGTTTTTGGTCGTTCATGAAGAAAACAGGTGTCCCAAAGTTTGTTGAACCGTTTCACTAGGAAGAGTGTCCCCGTGCGTGTGCTAATAAATTTTTGCTCTGAGATGTTGAGTTAAGAAGTTAACATTTTTTATAAATCTGAATAAACAAAATCACCTGGTCTTGTACAAAGCTGGAACACAAAAGGGCTTTCCCCACACTGTTGCTGCCCTATTAGTCAGGGGGAACTCCAGGGTATAGTAGCCCAACCCTTGAGAAGGCTAATCATTAAGGGTCGAGTCCCAAAACTTTGGTCTGTATAATGTGATTCATCACATATTGATTTGTGGTTACTTCCAGGCTAAGCCACTACCTCCGTCCAGACCTTTACCACCGCTTACGTCAAAACCAGTAAGCACTGCACATTTGCACATGTAGTCTTTCTTTTTGTTGTTGTTCTGACCTAATCATCTGCATTGCCACAGGTCACAAAACCAAAACCCGTCACGCCTCCAGTGAAGCCGAAGCCTGCCGTTATCCCGCCACAGCTGCCTCACGCTCACCTGGTACGTATTGACACCGCAGCTGCGCTTCCCTAAATCCTCATCCTGCCAAACTCTCATTTTTAATGTAAGGAATTTGGATTTGTTATTGTGGGTTTTTTGGCCATCATCCCAACGTAGCAGTTTCACGAACATGCAGGACCTCTAAGTTGGGGGCCCTTGACAAGCTAAATAAGCATAACATAGGCTGGCCGACTAGTTCCTAAATGATATTGCCACCCGCCCTGTGATGATATCACTGTATAACTGCATAGGTCGCAGAATATGTATTACATTAAACAGTAGCATCACTCATTTCTCTGAATGTCTCAGCGGATAAATAAATAAATAAATAACCAAACTTTCCTTTGGTGTGAATGTGAGTGCGAATAGCAGGAATTGGCTCCAGCTCACTCACGACCCTCGTGAAGATATGACATTTAAAAAATGGTTGGATGGATATTTGTGTGTATTTAACTGTGGTTGGGAAACTATTTATAAGTAACAAGCACATTCAGGAACGTATTCAGGGAATTAAGGTTTTGAAACAAATTTTTAAAGTAGCTGAATTTGCTGCTCTGTGATTTTTTTTTTTTTTTCTGGGGGGGGGGTTCTTGCTATGGTAGCATGAAAAGCTGCTAAATCACGCAGCAAAAATGTTAAGTCCATAATTGTCTACATGTTATAAATCCTATTGAAAGAAGCTGATGCGTCATGTTTGCTGACGGAATTTTTTTGCGTAGCTCGCAGGAGAGCTGCCCTGACTCCAGTGGGCCGACCAAGATGACCGAGGGGGAATCATTCCGCTTCTGAAATCCTCAGACACTCATGCTCTTATCTTACCTACAAAGATTTTCAAAAAAAAAAAGAAAAAACCTCTCAGGAGATGTTGGTGTGGATTCATGCGGGGACGAGATCCAGCTGAAGGATCAACAAGAAAAATAAGCGTCAGTGCTTTTTTGTCTATGCCATGACGATTACCGCCGTCTGCCTTGCTTCCTTTTAAGAGTTTGATTGACAGCTCTAGCGGCTGCGCTACCGTGATGATGATGATGATGATGATATGTTTGAAGGGAAACGCCTCCTCCTCAATCCTGAGATATGTGAACACTTTATGATTGCACTGCTGATGCTGTAACTCTTCACATCATTTTGGTACTAAGAGAAGTTTAGGGATTTTCAAATGTGGCACCAATCTGGGCACTTTAAAAAAAATGGTTTATGATAAGGAGAGAACGCAGACAATATGAATTTGCCTTGAATCCTTTTGTGGGACTGTTTGAATGTTTTTTGTCCTAGACGATTGTCTTTCTCTCATACCAACACGTTATACAAACTTCTCAAGGGATTTTTTTAATTATTATTGTTGTGTATTCTATGCAGTGGTCATTACCACATTGTCCCTTGTGAAAGTAATAACGATGACTTCTTAAAATGAGGACTCAAATTTCTGAGTTACCTTTGTATTTATAAAGACCTTCATCATGTTTGCATGCTTGTGTTTCAATAAAATTCCAGACAACTTGATTTTGATTTTTATTGGAGTATGTTCATACATAAAAACTATATCTCACCATTTTTTAAAGAGAAATATTTCTTTCCCCGTTCAGAATATCTAGACCTTTGTTTCCTAACTTGTGTGCAAAGCTGCCCAATTTTCAGAATAAAAACCTCTAACGGCACACCACCAAACAAAAATGTCACAAAAATTATTAACAGAAATAATGATGATCTTGGTGGCACGGTGGATCAGCTGGTAAAGTGTTGGCGTCACAGTTCAGGGGTCCAGGGTTCGATCCCAGCCCTGCCTGTGTGGAGTTTGCATATTCCCCCGTGCCTGCGTGGGTTTTCTCCGTGCACTCTGGTTTCCTCGCACATCCCAAAAACATGCAACATTAATTGGACACTCTAAATTGCCCCTAGGTTTGATTGTGAGTGTGGCTGTTTGTCTCTATGTGGCCCGCGATTGGTTGGCAACCAGTTCAGGGTGTACGCCACCTCCTGCCCATTGACAGCTGGGATAGGCTCCAGCACTCCCCGCATCCCTTGTGAGGATAAGCAGAAAAGAAAAAGGATGGATAACAATTTAGGGACACTCCCCGGACCCTTGTAAGGATGAGAGGCTCAGTAAATGGATGGATGAAAAATAGTGCTTTTCTTCCAAAACTGATTATTTAAAAAAAAAACTCTGGTGCACATTTTTTTTCCAGCAAAGAAAACATTACATTGATACATAATTGTAATAATAATCGAGGTCAATAAGAGCCATGCTTTTCTTGAAAAAAAAAAAAAAAAATCTACGCCATCCCCAAACTTTTTGCGTTTCGATTCCATGGAAAACATGATCATTGGCTGTTGTTATTTTAATCATAAAAACGATTTACTTGCTCTTTCTTCGTTTTGATATCATTGTTATTTTAGTTATTAAAACTGATGTATCTTCGTTGGCTCATTAATGTGGTGTATTTAAAAATAAATCTCGATGAGCCAATGCATTCAGACACATTTACCCACGTACGTATTCGTACGTCTGTTTACGTAATAGTTGTATTGCCATCTTCCGCTCTTTCCGTAACAGGGCCTTTTACGCTGGGTTGCCTAGCAACCCCTCCAAACAACCCAGCGAATTCGTCTGGCGATTGAAACGGTCAAAAGTTACTTCATAAAGTGTGGAGAAACGCGAATATCGAATGGAGCGAGAGTTAGACGAGGACGAGTTGCAAGATTTGTACGCATGGATAGATAAAATTCGTCTTTCCAGACCGAAAAGAAACATCGCGAATGACTTCAGCGACGGAGGTACTTGAAGCTAGGCTAAGGCTCGGCTAGCAGTCAAATGAAATTCGAAAACACAACAACGCCGCTTTTACTGAGATAACAAAACATTTTTTTTTAATTTGCAATGTCGGAGTCGTAACAATATAACTTATTATTATTATTATTATTATTATTGATGCAAGGATGTAAAAAGCACACAGTACTTGAATTATTTATACAGCTCTTGCAATGACTTGTATTCAAGTCTACATAAAGATGTGGTCAGATCGTATTATGAGCTCATTGTGTGATTACTTAATTATTGATTTTATTCTGTTTATAATTGACTTTATCCTCAAGGATTGTAAAATACAAAAAACGTGTAAAATGTAGAAATAATGGTAATATTGGAGTGTGACAGTTTGGTGTCAGTCACAGAGGAGACACTGCACGAGTTTTGTATTTAGAAGCTGTATTTTAATTCGGAAATAATAATAATAATAGTATGTTTAATTATTTATTTATTGTTATTAGCTATTGTTTTATGTTTTTTTTTCATAATTCATTTTCCAAAGCTCTTTGTTTCAGCTGGATGCTTGTTTGTTTTTAAGAGTCCTCTATAAAAAAAGTTGAGCCGAGAATTGAGTTTTCTCTGGGTACTCTGGCTTCTTCCCGCATTCCTCAAAATACATGCTAAGTTAATTGAAAATGCAGTTGTCTAAAAATATGAAAACTTGTCTATATGTGCGCTGTATTTGGCTGGCGGCCATTCCTGGGTGTACCCAATTTCTCTCCCCAAGTCAGCTGGGATAAGGTTCTCTTGGGACAAGTACTATAGAAAGTGAATGACGATAATTGAAGTTTCAAATGTAAAATAAAAATATAATAGAAATAAAATATTGAAGTCACTGATGGTGTAGTGGTACACACGACTGGCTTTGGTGCGAGCAGCATGGGATCAATTCCCGCTCAGTGATGGTGTCGATATCTCCCCTGTGACCTCATGGCGACCAGTTCAGGATGCAGTCTGGCTTTCGCCCGAAGCAAGCTGGGATAGGCTCCAGCTTTCCAGTGACCCTTGTGAGGATAAGCGGCTTGGATAATGGATGGATGGATAAAATATTTAATCCTTACAAGAGTTCTTTGGTTTACCACAGACTTCTATTCCTGCACCGGTGACTTTACCTGAAATTGTACCCTGCTCGATCACTAACCTACCCGAACGCACTTGCAAAGTCATAATTACAGTAAATGAATGTGTATTAAAAAAATGCTAAATGAAAAACATTACTGCATTTGAGCTGCATATTCTTACACTTCTGCGCAAACTAGTTGATTGCGCACCATACGTTGAAACTGTTCTAAACTGAGGACTCCTCGTACACAACTTTTATTGTACAGTCTGTATTGTGTGTATCTCTGCCGCAGTGATGGTGGCCGAGGTCGTCAAACATTTCTTCCCCAAAATTATTGACCTGCACAACTACACTCCTGCCAGCTCCACACAACAAAAGCTCAGCAACTGGAACCTCCTCAACAGGCAAGCTGCAACGCATCGTCTGCAATTGATCCGTTCATCCATCAAATTAAAACGTTTTTCCAGGCAAACGCTCTCGCAGGCTGTGCGCAGCCCTCATGACGTAGATTCCCCACTCCTGAGTTAGACGAATGAGTGGCCAGTGAGTGTACAATATATCCCAAACCCACTTGACTTTTGGGTTCATAGCTGTTCATTTCCCGTCTTTGTTGGGCCATGAGTGAGGAACAAATTCACACAGAGTAAATGTTTGTTTTTCTTTTTACAGTATAGCTCATAAATAGTCGTACAGTTGTAAAATGGCCCCTATGTAACTCCAGTATAGTGCCTCCCTGCCCACCACTCGACATCCATCCGTCCATTTTCCGTTCCGCCTATCCTCAACATGCTCAGCATATTCATTGGCTGCATTGAGCTAAACCCATTTCATCGGGCCGTGAGAACCAGTCCACACACAGTCCCGGACCATTGAGATGGCGCACGGCCAGCCCCGAGGATCCCTGTGGTGTTTATCATCACTCGGTTTAGAACGCCTCCCATTTGCCTCTGTCTTCCTAATTGGAACCAGATGTGTTTGCGTGTGTATTTTGCCTCCACAGAAAGGTGTTTTCTAAGTTGAACTTCCACGTGCCTGAGAAGTTGGTGAAGAAGATCGTACTGCGATCCGCGGGGGTGATCGAAAGCGTGCTGAGCGGCCTCAGGGAGAAGATCGAGCAGAGGCTAGACCACAAGGCACGCAACATATCGGTATGTCATGATATGTCGGCTTTCATGGGTGTGCGATCTGCTCGAGTGAAGAAAATAAGTATTTGAACACCCTGCTATATTGCAAGTTCTCCCACTTAGAAATCATGGGAGGGTTCTGAAATTTTCATCATAAGGTGCATGTCCACTGTGAGAGAGATAATCTAAAAAGAAAAATCCAGAAATCACAATGTATGTTTTTTTTTAACGATTTATTTGTGTGATACAGCTGCAAATAAGTATTTGAACACATGAGAAAACCAATGTTAATATTTGGTACAGTAGCCTTTGTTTGCAAGTACAGAGGTCCAATGTTTCCTGTAGTTGTTCACCAGGTTTGTACACACTTGCAGAAGGGATTTTGGCCCACTCCTGTGCTGTCACTGAGAAACACGGAGTTTCATCTGCCTTCAAAGATTTTCTATTGGGTTTAGGTCTGGAGACTGGCTAGGCCACGCCAGAAACTCGATATGCTTCTTACAGAGCCACTCCTTGGTTTTCCTGGCTGTGTGCGTCGGGTCATTGTCATGTTGAAAGACCCAGCCACGACCCATCTTCAATGCTCTGACTGAGGGAAAGAGGTTGTTCCCCAAAATCTCACAATACATGGCCATGATCATCCTCTCCTTAATACAGTGCAGTCATCCTGTCCCATGTGCAGAAAAACATCCCCAAAGCATGATGCGACAACCCTCATGCTTCACAGTTGGGATGGTGTTCTTGGGATGGAACTCATCTTTTGTCTTCCTCCAAACACGGTAAGTGGAATTATGACCAAAAAGTTCCATTTTGATCTCATCTGACCACAAAGCTTTCTCCCATGACTCCTCTGTATCATCCAAACGGTTATTGGCAAACTTAAGATGGGCCTTGAAATGTGCTGGTTTAAGCAGGCGAACCTTCTGGGCATCTTAGTGTATTACCAACGTTTTTTACCTTGGAAACGGTGGTCCCAGCTCTTTTCAGGTCATTGACCAAGTCCTGTCGTGTAGTCCTGTGCTGATTCCTCACCTTTCTAAGGATCAGTGAGAACCCACGAGGTGATATCTTGCATGGGGCTCCACTCCAATTGAGATTGACCGTCTTCCATTTTCTAATGATTGCTCCAACAGTGGACCTTTGTTCACTAAGCTCTTTGGCAATTTCTCCGTAGCCCTTTCCAGCCGTGTGGCGTTGTACAATTTTGGACAGCTCTTTGGTCTTGGCCATCTTACAAGTTTGAGTCTTACTGATTGTATGGGGTGGACAGCTGTCTTTATGCAGCTAACGACCTCACACAGGTGCATCTGATTCAGGATAATACATGGAGTGGAGGTGGACTTTTAAAGGCGGACTAACAGGTCTTTGAGGGTCAGAATTCTAGCTGGTTGACAGGTGTTCAAATACTTATTTACAGCTGTATCACACAAATAAATAGTTAAAAAAATCATACATTGCGATTTCTCTCTCACAGTGGACATGCACCGACAATGAAAAGAGGGTGTTCAAATACTTATTTTCTTCATTGTAATTGTCTATTTTCAATGCAGGATTTGGAATACTATGACACCAGGAACCCAGAGAAAACTCTCACAGGTAAACACATCCTTGATTCTTTGACTCCAGTATTGTCTTGCGGGCTGCAAATCTTGATGCATGTCTTGCCATCGAGATCATCGTAACCACGCAAACACGCGCAGCTGATAAGCGAATGTCGCAACCTTTCGGGCGTCATGTTTTTCTTCTGAACCTCGACATCATCAGCCCCGCCAAATAACTTTGTGAGCTGACCTCAGACCACCTCCTCTTTCCTCTCCTCCCATCCATCCTGGACACACATGGGCACACATCCGCATATCACCAGATGGCCTTATCGCTGACCAAAGATCAACATGTCAGTACTTAAAACCCTTCCCTCCCTCGTTCTGCTTCTCCTCATCACCCTCGTGCTTCGTTCCCCTCCAGTTGTTTGTGCTCTGAAGATTTACTGGACTACTTAGGTTGTCCAACAACAGCAAACTGTTCGCCTCTGATGAGCACTGGACGTGATTGTGGAGGGAGTGTCACGCTTTTTCTTCTCTTTGCTTCAGAACTTAGTCAGAGCGAGGCCAGATATCTGTCTCAGATGGTACGCGAGGAGGTGAAAAGGGATGACAAGTTAAAAATGGAGACAAGGTAAAAGCAAAATAAAGCATCAGCATCACTAAATAAACTGCCATCTTTTAGGGGGGAAAGAAAAGTGGATTAACCCGGTTGAATAAATACACACACCCTACAGGTAAAACAAAAACAGCATGATACTGATGATGGGCGTGCTGTTTGTTTTGGTGTACTCACAAAGTGAAGGTAACACGATACTGTATTTTGAAAAGTATTTCTTCATAAGGAAAGGCTTTCATCTCATATCTCTTCATTAGGAAAGGCTTCTTCCATCTCGCTGAAAGACATCATGAACACCAAAGATTGTTATCATGTCTGAAACAGCCGACGCGTGCCAGAAATGTCTGTAGATGATTTGATGTTGCTGTCAGCCTCTTCACAGCCTCCATTATTTTTCTGCTTGACTTTTTAACCATTTTGGAAGGAGCTCCAGATCTTGGTTACATCATTTCTGTGCCATATTTTCTTCACTTGACGACGATGATGTGTTCCCAAATGTATGCTGCGCTTTGAATGGCTTACAACTTACTTGTACCATTCTCCTTACTGATGAAGTGTGTACTATTGAACATCCATCCAGTTCTGTACCGCTTCTTCTCACAAGGGTCGTGGGCGTGCTGGCGCCTATCCCAGCGATCTTGGGGCGAGAGATGGACTTCTTCTTTTCCTTTCGGCTTGTCCCATTAGGGGTCGCCACAGCGTGTCATCTTTTTCTTCTGTCACATAACACACCAGACACCTTCTGCCAGCCGTTCCACCCCACTCGGACCCGTTTCTTCACTTCCTTACCACACTCTCCATTGCTCTGTATTGTTGACCCCAAGTATTTGAAGTCGTCCACCCTCGCTATCTCTTCTCCCTGGAGCTTCACTCCTCCTCAACCGCCCCTCACAATCATGCATATATATTCTGTTTTACTTCGGCTAATCTTCATTCCTCTCCTTTCCAGTGCGTGCCTCCATCTTTCTAATTGTTCCTCCGCTTGCTCCCTGCTTTCACTGCAGATCACAATATCATCTACGAACATTATAGTCCAAGGGGATTCCAGTCTAATCTCATCTGTCAGCCTATCCATTACTACCGCAAACAGGAAGGGGCTCAGCGTGGATCCCTGATGAAGTCCTACCTCCACCTTAAATTCCTCTGACACACCAATGACACACCTCACCGCTTTTCTGCTGCCTTCATACATGTCCTCAAGGCAAATAATGCATCTGTGTTACTCTTTCTAGCCATGAAACCATACTGTTGCTCGCAGATACTTACTTCTGACCTGAGTCTACCCTGCACTTCTCTTTCCCATAACTTCATTGTGTGGCTCATCAACTTTATTCTTCTACAGTTGCCACAGCTCTGCAAGTCCCCTTTGTTCTTAAAAATGGGAACTAGCACACGTTTCCTCCATTCTTCAGGCATCTTCTCGCCCGCTAGTATTCTGTTGAATAAGTTGGTCAGAAACTCCACAGCCACCTCTCCAAATTGCTTCCATACCTCCACTGCTATGTCATCAGGATGTATGTCATGTTTTAAGTTAACCTACATGTATATTTTTGGGTCGTGGGAGGAAACTTGAGAAAACCCAACGAAGGCATGGGGAAAACACGCAAACTCCACACAGACGAGCCCAAATTTGAACCCGGGTTCTCAGAACTGCGAGGCGGTGTTCTGTTCCACCGCTCTGAAAAATTTTCCCCTTAAAAGATTTGCGTTTACTTTTCAGTTGTATTCAATTGGTCACATAGTAGAAAACCATCTGATAAGATTCATTCTGGTAAAAAAAAAAAAAAAAAAGAAAAGAAAACATTGAAAATCTATCATTTCAAGAGGGTGCATGAACTTTTTAGGAATTATATCCACTGTAAATCATGAGGTTTTTTTTAAATGTCTTGTTGCAGTAAACTACAACACACCGCTCAGTTTTACTCCAATTTAGACCCAGCTGTACGCCAACTTCTAAAGGAAAAAGAGCACGCGGCCATGGCTTTGCAGGAGACAGTGGAGGTACGCCGACAACACACACACACACACACACTAGTCTGGGAAACAGATCACTTCTCTTGTCTTCCTATTTTCATTCTCTACTGGGAAAGGTAAGTCATATAGACATTTTTGCAGGTGTGTGTGTGTCCGCATGCATTTGTGTTTATGCCTCATGTGGCAAAAGCTGTGTCAGCAGCGGTCGGTGAGTCAGTTTCAGCTCAGCGGATGTCACTCTCAATGTGTGACAACATCTGCATGTGAGGCAAGAAGCTACACAAGGAAACAAATGTGCAACACTTCCTCTTTTTTCATCACCCATCCCTCACTTTCTGTCAATGCACCGCCCAATGTTTCCCCGGATGTGTGTTTGTGTGTGTGGGTGCATAGATCCTACAGATGAAGGTAAGCAAGTTGGAGCGCCTGGTTCAGCTAAAGGACATGCGGATAGACGACCTGAGGCACAATCTGGAGATGTGTACCTGTCTGAAAGGAAAGCCCATTGATTCTAAACCCAGCAGCATTTAAGCACTTCAAAGAAACGCTCGGCTCTTGTGCGGATTGCAATAGACACTTTAAATTGTTTGCTTAGCTTCAGTTAATCCCTTCCAAACACACACACAAAAAAAAAAGAGGCAAGGTTCAAGTGCATTTCACAGTGAAACCTGATTGAATGTGGGACTGTTTCCTATTGGAAATAACGGAAATCGAAATGATCTTGAAAACACAGTTGATTATATGATGCCAGCTAACATAAATTATGGGAACATACATGGAGGATTTTCCAGAATGTGTTGCAATATGCTGACATATATTTTGTGCATGAATTTGAATGTTAAGGTTGTACTTTTATTTTGTATGACCGTGGTAGACTTAAAAATTGTGTTTACTGTAATGACGTTTTTAAATAGTTAGAAAAAAAAAATCCTATCGCGTTGTCTAATTTAGAGTATTCAATCAACCTTCCATTCATTTTGGGGATGTGGGAGGAAACCGGAGTGGCCGAAGAAAAGCCACGCAGGCACAGGGAGAACAAGCAAACTCCACGCATGCGGGGCCAGGATTTGAGCTCAAGGGTTGTCAAGCAGACATGCTCACCAGTAGGTCACCGTGCCGCTAATATTTGTACAACAACTAAATCAAGCTAATAGACTTATGGTTTACATTTTGACGGAATACATCATAAAATATTCTATACTAAAAGGATCCTTCTTTTTAGTCATATACAGTACTTTGAAGTACATTATACATAAAGCCTTTTAAGTCAAGAATTTGTGTGTAAAACACATGCCTTATTGATCCTTAAAATAGTGAAAATTATTTCAGATTAGAAATACATAATAATGATCGTGGTAGATTGCTTTTGGAACATTTGTTGTAAGGTGCTTAGAGGTGGTGTCATTTTTCTTCTTTTTTTCCACTACTGTGATTATTATTGTTTTCCCTTTAAGGTATATCTATATATTTTTATTGCTCATTTACGGGTATGAACTTGGTTGAGGATGATTTACTAGATTAGATAATTGGAGATGAGAGAAACCCTCCTATTTTGTCATTTATAAAGGTATTATTATCACACTGTTAATGAATGTAAATTAGTTCTTTCTCTGTATATAAAAATGTGGGGGAAAAAGAAATACATAAGAGTGAATAATAAGTGTCTTTTTTTGTTACAAGGGAATGCTTTGCAATACACCAGCAAATGTACTTATTGTATATGTTTATCTAAATGTAGGTGTCAAATGAGGGAGATTTCCTGTATGTTTTACTTTATTGTGATTTTGTATTACTTTTATATAGAGTTTTAAATTGAAGCATTATTTTCTTTTCATAAGGTTCTGTTGTGTGTGAAGTGTTAAGATGTTTATTTTTTCCCTTTAAACCTACCTGTAATCCTTTAGATGTATACAACTTGTGACTTGTGACTACCGTGCGCTCAATAAATCGTGGACCAATTTATTTTCCCAATCTTGAATGACGACTCGTGCACTTGAGATATGAGCTGCCATGTAAGTACTGGCACTTTCTGGCAAGCATCTGAAAGTGCAAAAGTGTATTTTTAACCAAGTTCTGTTTTCATCTAGGTGTGACTTTTGCTTAAAAATGGCACCTAAAAAAAAAAAAAAGATGAGGCAGACAGGAGAATGAATAAGTCATTGCTGATTCAGCATCAAGGCCTTTTCCAGTGTAATGGTAAAGCAGTAGGTCATGCTGGAAAGCTGCAAAAGTAGGTCAATTCTGGAACACGATTGAAGACAAAAATGTACTTAAGACGAAACCATAACAGTTTCCATCATTATGACTTTTCGCAAGTGAAATGACATTTACCTCGCCCATATAAACAACATAACTCAGTTCTTGTTCCTGGCTGTATCCCACGTTTGAACGAGATCTTGTTGCCAGGCAGAATTTGTGCTGCCTGACGGCAAAGAAAATAGACGTACTGTATTTCACACTTTCACATTTGTTGCTTAGATGAATGTCACATTTCATTTCACAATCAAATTTCTATGAAGAGTCATACAAAGTTTAAAGTTACACCGATTTTCACCAGTTCTCGACAAAATATGTCAACCCGATCTGGGAAATCAGCCACAATAGTTAACCGGGCCGATATCGGGGCTAAAAATCAGTCTTTTCGGCAACGGTCACCCGGATGTGCCTGTCTTCATGTATTTATTGTCTTGTGTTGTACTGCCCCTGTGGAGGCCAGGACACGCACACCAGATGGGGTAGCACAATACATTACTTGAGCATGAAATCATAATTCACAAACGCTTAAATTCTTTACATTCTATTGGGTGTTTTGATTTGTGGGGGGGGGGGGTCGGCTGTAACAGGCAAATGGTGAGTTTGAGTTGAGTAATGATTGTGGGCAGGAATTAAGGTTGCAAGTCAAGGCACCTCCGTACTCAAGATTACTCTTAGGTATAAGAAGTGTATTAATGCAAATTGATGCAAAATTAACAAAGTTCTCAGAGCGCTATGTCACTTGCTCATAAATTGAATCAATAATTAGTAGAATGTGGCTGGCGCAAGGTCTTTTGTTGAATGACGTGGAGCTGTGTAAGGGGGAGGAAACAACGTGAAAGGCCAGTAAAAAAAAGAAAGAAAACGCAAAGATAATGTTGTAGCATGAGTGTGCAGATCCAGCACACCAGATTGGAATGTAAGGGAGAACAAGCAAAGCACAGAGCAGCACCGATGACCAACGATGATGATTGAGTGATTCACCCTTCTCAATCTTCGGTTTAATAAGGATCATTCCAGACGTTGACACGAGCGGCCACGCCCGAACGCTGGTGGGCTGCAGCAGACGTGGACTTGACCCGTCTTCCTGACAGCGCCAGACCACCCATTTAGATCAGCACTGGACGCAGTAAACATTAATATTAGGATAAGCAAGCTTTATTTATTTTGGTCATAGGCCGGTAAAAAAAGTAATGAGAACTGGGTCATTACTCTCTCTCGCTCTTTTTTTTTTTTTTAAATATGCCACATGTATTCAGGGATGTCGCTTGGGCCTCCAACATTTGGACCATATCAATGACAAAATAATGGCACTGCTTTAGACACCGTGTAGGGAATCCTGTGGCTGACTTGTGGCTGGTAAGAGGCCCAGAGAGATGGCGAGCAGTACGGGTCCAAATCAACAACACTATTAGGCCCCCATAGATTCAGCAATGACACATGGGGCTCAGGGACAACCTCCCATTGGCCCGCTTTCTAAGCAGGCGTTGCTAATGTCAATTTCTTAACAAAGGATATATTTGCATATCCATCATCTTGTTACAGGGGCCTCCATAGTATCTTTGAAACATCCGAGTGTGTGTTATCGGTGGTCCCTCAAGATGGCTGGATGTACTCCATAAACGCGACCTTTTGGCTGCTGGCTGGCGGCCTTCCCGTTGAATAAGAGAAAGCCGCCCCTCACATGCTCGCTCGCACACGTTGAGTGCTTCCCGCACCAACAGCTGACCTTCCTTCCGTCCAACACTTTGGCAGTACTGCTGATGGCTTTATGTTGTGTTCATGACACATTGTGCATGGTTGTCCGGTCATCTGCACGTGACCAAAATCAACACTCAAGTGTCAAAATCCCAGAACTGATGTCCATTGTTGTCTGAAATATGGATTGTTTGCCGTTCAGACTCTTCTAACAACAGCTAACTTTATATGGTGCCAGTGCTCCTCCTATTGGAGGCTATGGGAACTACACAGCCGCAACCCTTCACGGGATGGATTTGTGCGTTCATTTATATCCATCCATTTTCTTTGCCGCTTATCCTCACGAGGCTCGCGGGAAGTGGCGGAGCCTATCCCAGCTGTCAACAGGCAGTAGGCGGGCTACACCCTGAACTGGTTGCCAGCCAATCGCGGGGCACATGGAGACAAACAGCCGCACTCACAATCACACCTAAGGGTCATTTAGAGTGTCCAATTAATGTTGCATGTTTTTGGGATGTGGGAGGAAACCGGAGTGCCCGGAGAAAACCCACGCAGGCACAGGGAGAACATTCAAACTCCACACAGGTGGGGCTGGGATAGAACCCGGAACCTCAGAACACTTTCCAGCTTATCCACCATGCCACCCGTTCATTTATGATCAATCAATTTAGTTTACCCAGCAGAACAATTTCCAGTTAAATCAAAACAAATTTGAAAGTTCAATGAACTCAAAGAATTCAGTCAATCAATGCATGGAGAGGTATCAAAATAGGCTTTATTTAAGAACATTGTCAAAACATTGTTTTTGTTTGCATATAAACCCTTTAAAAACAAGGAGAAACAATTTCAAAGAATTTCACAGATTGTATAAAATATCAGGAAAGAACTAAATCATGTTTAGTGATTTGTACCCCTCATTTGCATGGTTATCTGCAGCCACCGCCGCAGCCCGTCTAAGAGCGCGGCCATTTGGCAGTCACGTAAACATCAGCGCGTGTCTCTCAAAACACAAGTAAGTTATATCGTTCTCCTGGCTCACATCAGCGCTGATGCACCACAGCGTGACTGACCGCCGTCTTTAAACCTGACAAGCTCGCATTTTGCTTAAAACAAAGCCGAGAAGAAGGAAGAAGTCAAACTAGCCGCTGCACAAGCATTACTATTACTCCCCGAGTTTTACGCCCCCCCCCCAAAAAAAAAGAAAATGCTAGTGTTATTCCACTCATTTTGTTTGGCAAAGACTGAGCTCTGAAGTTTGTACAATGTGCTGACTGTGGAGCGATTGTGTAACCGTTACGCTTATTTTCTTGCATCTCTCGCATCGCACAGCTTTCTTCTAACCTACAACAGCAAATATGAGCAGAACTTAAAAGTATTAGCATTTAAATCCAGTATCAACATTAGGAAAAAGTCCCAACGTATCGAAGTTTAATTTTCCTGAGATATCTCAAAAAGCTCTAAACGGAAAGCGTTGGCAGATATGAGTAGGCACAACTTTCATCATCACAACAAACAAGCACACCGAATAAGGGGAGAAAACGCTTCCGCTGGAACACTGTTTACATTCTCATTAGCATTTTCTGGGGGAAACTTGCTTTCTTTTAGCAGCAGGCAAATGCCACAGTGCACCGTTTGCTCGGCAACCAAGAAATTCCCAACTTGACACCAAAGAAATAAACGCCTCTCCCTGTTATTGAACATCTCTTCTTACACACAAAACAAATACCCTCTTGATTCTAATTAGCGTCACCCGCTGCATTCCAGTCCACATAAGCCGTGTCAACAGTCATGTTTGCAAACGGCGGAATGAGCTAAAAGCAAAAATAAAAGTGAAATAAGCAAATTGGGGAAAGTTCGTGCTGTTGCATTACAGGCAGATGAGCTCTTAGCAGGCTTTTCATTCTTAAACTTAGAAAAACAAAAACAAGAGAATTCCCTTTTATTATCTTCTTCCTTCTGCTTTTTGATCAACGCAAAACCTCCCAATCGCTCTTTGCTGTCTCAGACTCAGTGTAACAATCAGTTTTTTAAGATTTCAGCAAGTCCTGCTCAGGTGCCTTGTGACCGTTTTCCGCTTTTTGAGGGCCGAGGTTTCCCTCCACAAACATGTTGGGGATGTCCTGGCCGAAGTAGATCTTGCTATTAGTTGCTATGGCCTGGTACTTCATCAGCTCAAGGTACTCGGGAGTTAACTTCAGCTGCGAGACACACAGAGCACATGTGATTGTCACGTCGTGTGATGTAGCCTTTATTGGGCTACTGTTGAAAGATTAACTTGACACGGTGGAGTGCAACCATTGATGAATTCCATCAACTCAAGGAGGAACACAGAAAAAGTAACCATCCCTAGTTGGGGGGAAAAAAAAAAAAAAAAAAAAAAAAAGGAGTGGACTGAAAACCTTCAATTCAGCTACCTACCTACCGGTCGTATACCAAAATCCTCTCTCTGGATGCTTATCACAGGTCGTTGACGAGTGCGCAATTTATTCATTGAATACTTGTGCTTACACTTGTATATGGATTAAAAAGTCTGATGTGCAAAGTCAACTACATTCATCAAGACTCCTCCTCAAAGGTGAAAATTCATATTCTTCCAAGTGATTTCATTTTCAGGGATCTGAATCAATCTCAACTGGACTGTTGTGGCTGTCCAAGACGATGTTTTGCCTCTCATTCGAGCAGGCTTTAATCAGTTCATGGATACAGGCTAGACGGGACGGATTTGGACTGAGTGTTGGTGAGGAAAAGTGCAAACCCAACTATTTAGCCTTTTCCTTAGATGAACGCCCCAAGCATAAACAATAATGACTCTTTTGGAATGCAAAATGACAGTCGTTAAGAAGCAGTCAAGAGAGGCATCTGCACGCCAATGACAGTTTGCATGGAATCACCCTTGTTAGAATTCAATTCAGTTGTACATGTATTATTAGCCGTGACGGCATCTGAAGGGAAAAAGTGGCTAAATCACACTAAGATCACCTCACTGATGGGTGGGCATTTTTATTTGAACTTTTCTTACCCAGTGGGTAATCTTAAAATGTTACTTGAATGATTGCCTGACACTTACTGTAATTTCTCAAAAATAATGCGCAACATTTTTCTAAAAATATTTTCAAAAAGTTAATAGAGCACATTATATTTTGGTATGGATGAAAAAAAAAATACAATCGCATTGTTTAGTTGTATACAGCTACATAGAGTGGTAAAAAAAAAGGTATACATATACATTTCGATATGATATTCGATGTCTTATGTTACTCTTTTATATTTATTACGGTAATGTACGCCACCAACCTCCACTCTATGACCTCCTCGGGGAGCTTGCATTTTACAATCGTTAGCATAGCATGTTTGTTGCTACTGCACCAAAGATCAGAAACAACTGCCCATGAGTTTGTTTTAACTAAAACCAAGACAAAAAATGTTTCTCCACAAACGCCATGGATGGCACAGAGGATGACATCCCGTGGGAGCAAAATAGGATCACTGTTCATGAATTCAGGAGGCACCAGAACTGGACCAAATCAAAGGTAGCTATGGTGGATATTTTGCAGATTGGAGATGAGCCAGATGTTGCTTTTGAAGTCTTGGCCAAGGATGTGCAATGTAGAGGATAAACTGCACTATGCACAAACATTTAATGCAATAAATGTTTAAGTCAAACAGTGTTAAATATTTATATAAGACTGTAATATGTGTTATCAACAGTATTAATAAAATGTTATGCCATCATTGAGCATTTATTTTGGTTGGTTGAGGGATTCTGTTCTGACAATTACAGGGAGCAGGACAAGCGTGTCCTGTGGCCTTTCCCAAGATGATATTACGTGCACAATGATTATTATTAATGGTTGTTGTACAGACAGTTTTTTGAAAAACAATACAAGTACAAACTTAGCAAAATATAAATACAGATAATTCCCAATATTTTGAGCATATAGGTAGCAGCAAATTGGTGGTGCATATTGTACATTGGTAAAAGGGTTTCCCTGATTTTTTTTAGGTCAACTTTAGGGGTGCGCATTATACTTCAGGACGCATTATACTCGAGAAATTACGGTAAATATTTTATGACGGCCACAGTTTGACTTTTGAATGGATTAGTTCTCCAATAGTTTGAAGTGTTTCCTATGGGAAAAATTGATTGACAGACTCCAATGACTCTGCTGAGGTTGCTACCAGAACCGATGAATGCCCACGAAGGGTGAGCTTTTACCTGGTTTGCTTCAGCAAACTTAGCAGCGGTGTAGTATTCTGCATCCGCCTTGGCCTTTTCCCTGGCCACAAAGGCGGCATCTAAACGAGGCACACAGCACAAGAAGATACAGAAAGATGAGAAATATCCTTCTCACAGAGAAAGGAAGTACAGTGTATGGCACTTGATGCAGCAAAGACGCTAACCTTCAATTTCTGAGATCCTTTTCTCTGTCTCTTTCTCCATTACCTTCTGCTGGTACTGGATCTCAGCTACTTGAGCAACTTTTTCAGCCTCTATGTAAAAAAAAAAAAAAGGGGGGGGGAGGGGGAGAAAACAGTAGGTGGGTTTTGTGGTGAGCAGGCCGGAAGAGTGTTCAAAATAAACACATTTACCGATAATGGCTTTCTTCCTCTCAGTCTCCGCCTCTTTTTCAACCACCTTCTGGGTCTGAGCAGTAATTAGGAGACGAGTCTTCTCTGCTTCCCTACGCACACACATTGCTTTACACAAATACTCGTCTCCATGCTGTTGAACTCACTTGAACTGTGTAAGTCATTGGCAATAAATGAATGCTAACACAGTAACTTGGAGTAAAACTCACATGAGTTCAAAGTTCCTCCTGATAGACTCGGGGATCTTTGGCTTGGTGACGCGGACAGCCTGTATCCGGTTCAGTTAGAGCGGGGGAAAAAGAAAGGCCTTTTAACCCACCACAAATTAATTTTATACATTCATACATCACGTGGTGACTAATGATTGTCAGGTTGAATGTTAAAGACCAGTGTGAGTGATCAGTACAAGTCACGAGCTGATCTGACGGCACACAACTCCGCTAATGACAATGGTCAGAAAAAGAGGAGAATAATGCAGGTTCACAGATACAAGTACTGATGGTATTGCACACACAGTTTCGTTTGTTTCATTTTGTCCAAAAACAAAGGCGATACTGTTGTAATTTATAGTCCTTGAATTGAGCTGTATCAGTTTAGATGAGTCAGATATCAGGTTTAAAACATTCCTTCATATTATGCATGTTCCTTTTCAACATCCAAAGTAACATCTCTTTGGAAAACTACAGTTGGTTGTTTATATTCAAAATCCAGCTTCCAAGCAACGTGATGATGTCATAAACCTTGTGATTGGGAGATTAGAATTTCTAAAATTCTGGACCTGCTGTATACCAAATGTCAATGTGAAGGGAGCTCTTGTATATTTTAAATGAGAAAAGAGTATTTGATTTTATGTAACTATTTATTTGTTTAGTCATCAATGATTACTATCATTATAGCAATTGAGTTTTAACCCAACCCAGAAGTCCCGTCAACGTTTGAGCTAAAATATAGGATTATTTTACAGATGTATTTTTTTCAAGTGTTCTATGAATAAAACTAAGTTTTGTGTAACCCTGTTTACACACAAATGGGACTGTGGTAACCAATTGGCCAAGTGACATTTGTAATTTTGTACGAAAGGTACCTGTATGGTCAGTCCAGGGGCCATCACGTTAAGGTCTTTCTGCAAAGCAGTCTTCAGGTTTTCATCAATTATATCTGTGCAAAAACAATCACCATACTTTATCCCTTGCACGTTACATGACTCCCTAACTATTTAATTAGTCATTTAAGCAGAGACGAACCAAAGAGCTCTATGTAGACCTCCTGGAGTGTGTGCACGCTGCAGAACTGGTTTAATTCGTGGTGAATCTTGTTGAAAATCAGAGTTTTGTCATAGTCGGCTGTGTAGTTCCTGACGATGTCCACAACTAGAAACACATCGGGAAGACAAACAGTGAGGCTATTGTGACGCCAGGCAGCTGACACACCAGCTCTATGCGAAATGAACAGGAACTTTCGCAAATGATTCTGAATGTCTTGTACCTGCTGAGGAGACCAGCATGTTGACAACTTCGATTCTATCAAAATAGATCATCACCCCGCCGCTGTCAAGGAGATACAAAATGTGTCAATATCTTTGAAAGACAAAATGTGCAGTGGGTCCACTATGGAGAGAAAAGAGCAAAATTACTATAATTTCCAGCCTATAAACCGCGACTTTTTTCGCACGCTTTCAACCCTGCGGCTTATGCGGTGATGCGGCTAATTTGTGCATTTTTTTCTAACGGCTCCAAGCGGGCACTTGAGCGGAAAAGGTAAGAATAAGACCAGTGGAATATATAGTATGTGGCGAGGAAGTGACTTTTACCGGTATGTTTTCTTTTAAACTGGCGCTAGCGTTAGCACCGCACTAGAGTTTGCACGGCACTCACGTGTTTCTGCCGCGTAGTTTTTTTTTTAAATGGCTGTTAGTGCTGTGCTACCGTGTTGCTACTGTGGCTGTTTTTTTTTTTTATTTTTTTTTTTTAAAAAGGTATGTTTTTTTTTTTTTTAAACCAGCCCCGTTTGTGCTACCCTGTTGATGCAATGTTAAGCTAAGCTAAGGTAGTAAAACTTTGAAAACTCTTTCTGTGTACCGCATTTCTTCGACAATATCTCGTGTTAGAATGTGGGCACTTGTGGCTTTTACGTAGGTGCGGCTTATGTATGTACCAAATGGTATTTCCTTTACAAATGTACTGGGAGAGGTTTATAATCCAGTGCACTCTGTGGGCTGGAAAGTGCGGTATAAGGAAAGACAATAGTAAAGATGAAATATGTTGAGGGTGCGTTTCCCCACCCCTTGAACACAGTAACTTCATTTCAGTAAAATTATATCCTTACTCCTGTGCTG